>NC_052630.1:4355625-4661562 GCF_016161935.1 Mauremys reevesii
TGCAGAGTCACGGGCCACGTGAACGGGCCCTTCTGACACGAGGGCACGTTGGTTTAGCTGCTCTGATGTCTGTGTCACACATACGGGCGACAATTCTCTTCCTTCCCTTTAAATGGAGCCCCAACCCCGTCACCAACCCTCCCGCAGAGGCAGCTCCGCCGGACGAGCGTGCTACAGAGGGGAGAGCCCTCTAACCCGGCTGACCACCGTGCTTCTCGGGCCAGAGGGCGCTGGGGCTGCACTAGGGGCAGACAGCTCCTTGGTCGTCAGCTCTACGGGTCTGTCTCTGGCCCCTTCCCATCCTCCTCTGCCCTTCTGAATACCTGATGGAGGCCGTGCGAGGCCTGTGCTCCCGGGAATCCATCACCCAGCCCACATGGCATTCCATGGGGGGGTTCGAACTGTGCCGCGTCTTCCTCTTCCGGGGGGTCTGCAAGAGACAGCGGCGTTAAGTCTCTTTTCTCCTGGGTTGACCCCTTCTCCCTCCCTCCTACTCCTTCGGCCACCCCAGACAGGAGCAGGAGTCCCAAATCCCTCCTGGGTAGCTGAAAGCATCGTCACCCGCACACGCAGCCCGGGACATCTCACCTTGGCATCTATCGTCCTGCCCTCCTTCACCACTGGGTAGAACCGGGGCGTCTGCGTTGGGTCTTTCAGCTGAGGCGTGCGAGGGGTCCGGGGGGTCCTGGCGTTGCGATAGTTCGGCGATTCTGGCACAGTGGTTGGCAGAGATCGGGCGATGGTTGAAGGCTCGGGGACTCCGAATAGCTTATTGGCCAAAGCGTCGGTAGGAACTGCAGGAAGGAGAGGGGGATGGGAACAGCCCCCAGAAACCAGCTCACACCGAGCTCTGGCTGAGGGGAAGGGGCCCCACTGGTTGTACTTGGAACCGTGTAGCAGAGATCTCTCCCTCTGAAGCCTGTTCAGGAGATGGCCCAGACACACAAGCTGCTGTCCCCTGCAGTTCTGACTTTTCACCGAGCGCCTCCAGAAAGACAACACCAAGTGCCAGGCAACTAAGCTGCCTTGGGTGGAAAGCTGAGAAGAACCATGTGGGGCTAAGAAGAGCACCCGCAGTTATGGGACTAGGGATCTATGGTTCTGCCAGTGTCCTGCTGCAGAGCAGCTTCTCACCAGCTGGGACTAGGGAGAACCCCCTTCCCAGATAGCCCTTCCCCCCCCCCGCCCACAATGCATCACTTCCCTGGCCAGGATACTGGACCAGCTCCACCACCAACCTGGTCCCACATGCAGATTCCTTCATTTCATTCATAAGATACATCCAGTAGGTCTGACTGTGCAAATCACCTCCCTCGGAACAACAGATATCACCTGGTAGCATGACCCACAGGCGAGACCTGTTAGAGTCTCCCACATCGCCTGGGAGACCCTTGAGTTTGAGCTCCCCCTGCTCCCGGGACCCCGAGCTGCGCGGCTAGATGGGAGGAGGCACGCTAGGCCACGCCTCTACGGGTAGACTCCTGGAGGAATTCTCTGCAGCATGCGCCGCCTCTGTCCCAATGGAACCGGGAGGGGACACATTGCTCCTGGTTGAGGGAGCAGCAGTGCCTGAGCAGCTCCAGCGTGAGGAGCTGGGCGGCTGGTAACCGTGGAGGGACCCAGGGCACTGAGCTCCACGCTGGGTTGCAGGCAGCTTGCTGGGAGGTGATCTAGGACACTCCCGATTTCATCACCTTGTGCTGCAGACATGACGGGTGGCACGACCAGTGCGGGACGATGGGGCAGAGCCCCCTCTGGTTCAGAGGTCCCCGAGCAGGACGGTTGGCGAGCACCCCCCTACACCCCCCCTCCCCCCAGTGGGGTCACCAGAGCACTACGCTCCGCCCTTATCCTGATCCCCGGCTCGGCAGCATGCCAGCCACAGCATGACCGAGGCCACCGCTCACGGTGCTCCAGCTGCTCGGGCGGCAGGGGATGGGTCCCAATAAGCACAGCTCGTTACCCACAGCACCAAGACACCCTGCCTCCCCTGCTCAGCAGAGTCACTCCAGGAGCTCCCCCCAGGGACAGCTGCCAGGCCAAAGACACCCTGCCTCCCCTGCTCAGCAGAGTCACTCCAGGAGCCCCCCAGGGACAGCTGCCAGGCCAAAGACACCCAGCTCTCCCTAGGCAGATCAGGCTCCAGCTATGGTAACACTTACCTGATGTACCTAAGTGATGGGAAGGCACATTTGGCAAATGTGCTAACGGCAGCACAATGCCACCAGCACCCAGGGCCGGCTTTAGGCCGATTCCCTGGAATCGGGCCCCATGCCTTAGGCACCTTTTTAATTTTTTTTACTCAACCGGTGGCATTTTGGCAGTGGGGGGGTCCTTCAGTGCCGCAGAAGACCCAGAGCGAGTGAAGGACCCCCGCTGCCGAAGACCGGGACCGCCGCCGGGTATTCGAATCGGGCCCTGCAGTTCCTAAAGCCGGCCCTGCCAGCACCATCTCTCCAGATTTCAGGCCCTGGAGCAGGAACAGCCAGCTTTATTCTCCAGGGCCAGAAGTAAGCTACATGAATACGTCCTTAATATCGCGTCTCTTACCTTGCTGGAATCTGGGGGGTCCAGGGGGGACTTCCTGGTTTGGATCGACAGGGGGCTCCGGGGTCAGAGTATCGAACTGCTCCCGGCTGATCATATTCACTTTCTTGAAGTTCTCCACTTCTTGCTGCATTTAAAGATCAAGAGGATGAGTAGCCAGCACAGCTGCCCTGCCCACGACAGGACGGTTCATCCCAATTCAGCCGAGAGCCTCCTCTGGGGCTCACCTCAAATCAAGCTGTTCCCTCCCGTGGACATGCCCTCACCCCTGCCCTCTCCCTGCGGGTAACTCCGGTGAGGGGTCAGTACGGCAGCGCCTGCCCATTTACACTGGGAGAGGGAATCTGACTTAGTCCATGACTTGCTTTTAAAGGGGGCCCCACCCCTTCGTGCTAGTGGCAGTTCCCAGCACCGAGGGGCATGGCCCCCCCCACCCCGCGCCATGGACAGGACGAGTGAACCCTTCCATTCTCTCCCTACACGAGCGATTTGTGCTGCCACGTGCACCCCTCGGCCAGCACAGCTCCCTGGCATCTCCGGTTCTGTCCCAGCTACGTTTTTTCTGGAGACGGGAAAGGGAAACCCTCCCATGACAATGTCCTGCAAGGACGGGGCCGTTACTGTCTCATTGCTCTTAGCCAGCCCAACTCTCAATCCAACCTGGAGCTCTTCCAGAGCAGCGCCATGCTCATCTCTAGGAACGACGGCCCGGTGCCAGGGCACAAGCCTAGGCCGTAGGAGACCCAAGACTCGATTCCCAGCTCCGGACACTTCCTGGTGACCTTGGGCAAGGCACTTAAGCCTCTCTGTGCCTCAGCACAATGGGGACCATACCAACGCTTCCCTACCCTCTCAGGGGTGATGTGAGGATAAATACACGAAAACACTAGAAGACACCGGCATCACCACCCCCGTCCTGCTCCTTTCACACTCACCTACTTGGGTCACCTCTAGAAGGTCTTACAGCTCCCTTGGGCTCCAAGGATACTCAGGGACCAGCCTCCCCCAGGCCTCCAGCGCCTTCTTCACCCCCCAGCCCCTCTGCTCTCTCAAGGTACTTACACAGGCTCTGAGTGCTCCCAAGCAGGCGCCCAGGTGTCCCCCTCCACGCACCACTGCCGCCCACTCACTATGTGCATCTGCCTATGGCTTCCCAAACAGCACCTCCCACAGGCCCTCTCCTCCTCACCCTCGCCCACTTCCGCCTCCCCATTCTCAGCTTCAGTCTGCCCCCCACAGGACAGCTGTATTTCCCCTCACGGCGTAGCACCAAGCACGGCGCCGCCGCGTATGCCTGGGGAACCATCACTGACGTCCACGGCAGTCATTTCTGTGAGAAGTACTCAGTAAAAAACTGTTCTACAGCACCCTGCAGACTAAGGCCTTCTTGGGGGTGGGGGAGAGCATGTTCTTATCCCGAGTGAGGTAACTTGGGTCAACAGCAGCGAAGACACGATACCTTGGCTTTTAACCCCACGTCAAGCCCACAGGGAGCCTGGATTGAACTAGAATTGCTACAGCCTGGTCTACGCTACAGTCAGCTCGACATAAAGCAGCTTAAACCAACCTATCAGTGACTACACTACAGTGCTGCTCCCGCCGATGTAAGTCACCCACTAAACCGACTTGGTAACTCCACCTCCGCGAACAGGGTCCTGCTAAGGGTGATGTCGTTTGGACGAGGCAGCGTCCGTGTAGACACTGCGTTGCTTACAGCGCCTGTTGGTTGTCAGCCCCACGCGGGGATCACAGCTGGAGCCCCGGGGCAAGGAGGCTCCAGCTGTCAGTGCCCCACATAGTTAAGTTGGTGGAAGTGGCAATGGGGAGAACGCGCAGCACCACCAGAGGGGGTGTAGCATGGACACGAACCACCACAGTCATTACTGCCGCGGCTGTACGGTGACCTAACTTAAGATGACTTAATTTTGTACCGTAGACAAGGCCTGGCTTGAGTCAAAAGCCAAGTTCCAGGTCTTCCCTGCCATTTTAATCCCATGTAGGTGACCCGAGTGAGAAACATACCCCCTTAGCAAGTGGCTACCCACCTTCACAGCCCAACTAGCTTTCGCTCCCTGAACTGCTGTGCTGCTCGTTGGGTTGAAGTTAGAGTCTTGGAATCGGCTGCCCAGAACGTGGCACTTCAGAGAGAACAGAGACCACCTATAAAAAGCCTGAGTCTCTGGAGATACGACAGGTCGTTGTGGCAATGAAAACAGAATAAGGACCCAGCAACAGATCTGGGGCTGTGTGTGGGGAGAGGGGTCACTGAAAAGAACTGTAACCAGTACTGTATTACCAGAGATGCAGTATGATCCTGAAAATAAGTGACCACAACACACAGGCATAAAAGGGGCCGCTTTAAACTGGCACCTTCTGACTTCTGAAAAGCGCGGCCTCCATGCAGGAATTTTTTGGGGTGGAATGATCCTAACCTGGCTCTCGCGTGCATGGAGAGACGAGCGTGAGGTGTCTCTGACAGCTAACAGTACTGCCCCTGCTCCCCTGCAGGGAGGTGTCAGCTCCTCAGACTTCACAGAGAAGCAGAAGCACTTTGCAGCTTGCTCTCCTCAGACCCTCCCTTCCCAGCGTCTAGCTGCCTCTCCCTCAGCCGTGTCACCCTGACTTTACCAGCTGCAGCTGGCAGGCGGTACTGGCACGTCGGCTTCCAATCTCGTTTCCACGGCCCAGAGTTCCTGGCTGCCAGGCCTCTCGCCACGCAAGGAGGGCAAGCCCTAGGAAGGCTTACACACTGCCAGAGAGATTATATGATGCTCTACAAAGCCTGAAACAGACTCCAAGGTGCAGGCCAGTGGCGCACGAGGAGGAAGACAGAACAGGGGACGGGAAAGAGTGAGTTTTATCGAGCGATTGGCCGAGAAGGTCAGGGGCTGTCAAGTACAGGAGGCAGCATGAGCAGAGATGCACAAGCAGACAGTGGGAGCAGCCCAAAGGAGCGAGGACAGGACACGGTGAGAACAGAGGTGAAGCGGGGAGGAAATGAGGCAGTTTGGGGGGAGATGGCCAGAAGCACAGATCTGCTGCAGGTCGAGAAAGGAAGGGGGAGATATAGTCCAAGTGGCATGAAGGGAGGAGGAACTGGTGTGACTGGCTGGCTCCTGGCCAACTGCACCCATCACTCTAACTAAAGCCATTTTCCCTCCCAGGGGTCGTGCTACTGCGGGATGAAAAGGAGGCAGGGAGCCTTACGGGAGGGCTCTCCAGGGCATGCTCGGGGCCGGGTGCGAAGCTAGCCATGCCGCTCCCTGTGACCCTGTTCGGCGGGTAGGGGTCCCAGATCCAGCACTGTCGGCTGGATGCCTTTCATGAGCACCATGGAATGCCCTCGCCCGCTCCTGTCTCAGAGCTGCACTGTTTCCGTCTGAACCAGGTTTATTTCGTTTCGCATAAACAGGTTAGGAAGAGGTTTAAGTCCAAGTGAAATAAGCCAGCTACTCAAACTGAAGTGAGAGCGTGTCCCACGTTCGGTTCGCACTGGATTAACACTGGGACACAGGTTCTAGCTCTCACCTTGATCTGCGAGTATTCAGGCTCAAACTGCTCCGTCCACAGGTCCTGCTCGTAGTAATACAGCCCGTCATTGATGACCTTGGCTAGCTCAGAGCTCATTTTTGCCCTGGAGGTGTGATTGCCTGTGCGATCCCCCCCAGGGTGTCGGCGCAGGTAAGGGGGCGTCTGCGTCACAATCAGGATCTTGTTCACGTCCCTGTCGTCGATCTCGTAGTCTGAATCCTCGTCCGACCAGTCGGTGAAGGTGTTCTTACGGCCGTCTATCTGCTCCATTTCCTCGTCAAATAGGAAGTCCAGCTCCTCAGGCTCGTCTTGGTCCTTCTGTTTCTGTGGTGCCTTCGACTCCTCCACTTTCTAAAGGCAAACAGAGGAGAGGAGGAGCTGGAGGCCCTGGGGGATGCAGCTAGGACTCTGGGAGAACAGACACCGCGAGACCCGCTGGGTTTTCAGGTCAGGAGCCAGGGAGAACTGCACATTTCTGCCCTTGATAGTTAATACTGGTCCAGCAAGACCCTGGTGCTGATTCAGTACAACACATGGCGTGATCCTGCTGTCCTAAAGGCAGCAGACTCGGTGTTGCTGAAAGAACAGGCCCATCTTCAGCTCACTGCTTTTTCCTGTAGGCCACACGAAGCTGACCGCCCATGTTCAGCCAGGAACGTCTCACATCAGGCAGCGACTCCATGCCCTCAAGGCTGAACGCAACGGGGGCAAGAGCGAACAGGGAAGCCACCCACAGGAGTCATGCCCCTAGGGTGACCAGATGTCCTGATTTTATAGGGACAGTCCCGATTTTGGGGTCTTTTTCTTATATCAGATCCTATTACCCCCCACCCCGTCCCGATTTTTCCACACTTGCTGTCTGGTCACCCTACATGCCCCAGAAGCCAGTCCAGTACTAAACCTGCACCTGACTCATTGCGAGAGCTGGCCAGACAACTGCCAGCAAAACCCAGCCATTTCCCAGACGCTGCCCAGCTCTGTTCCCACCTGGTGGCGTTTCGCAGTTCAGCCTGCTACGGGGGGGAGAGCCACACAGGCCGCAAAGTACCTTGGGTCTGGCTGGGGAAGGCCTAGGCCTCTTCTTCACTTCGATCCACGTCTCTGAATCCAAGTCCGGCAAGCTGGCAGACAGGCCTTTGGGCATCGTCTTCAGGTTGCTGATCTCCTCAGTCTTAGTCGCCACAGGGCTGGCAGAACGGGGAGAGCCGGGCGCAGATTCTAGAGACATTTTGGGACAGACAAGGGTTTTATACATGGTATGTACGTGTTTGCGCGTCCACCCACCCACGCAGGAAAGGACGGCCCCAGGGCAAGTAGCAGGAGTCTGTGCGCATTCAAGGGTCTTATTCTCAAAAGAACCTGGAGAGAAAATCCCAGAGAAAGCTGCCACAGCAGCAAACACCAAGTCCAGAGGAGGGAAAGGCCTCGTAGCAAGGAGAGGCCTGCGAAGGGGAACCCTCTTGCCAATGCAGGACTGCTCTGTATGTCGCACTCTCCATAGTTTGTCAGGTCTAGATGGAAAGGCTGAGATTTGAAAAGCCACTCAGGGGATCTGCACACTCATTCTCCATTGAGTTTAGACAGCCCTGAGAAGTCTCAGCCCAAAGGGTCTCGAGTGCCTGGCCCCTCCTCCATCTTCAGTAGGACCCTTCCCAGGAGAGTCAATGTCTCAAGAGGACAAATTACCAAAAACCCATCCACCCGCTATTGATGGCACTAGACAGCTTCCTCCCCCAGTTACACACGCGCGCGCACACACACCCCCCCCAACACGCCCCTCTAACCTGTTTCCTTTTGGAAGCTCTGCCGGGGGACGAACTCGGGACAGTTGATGAGCTGAGAGAAGTCAGTCTGTGTGTGGTCCGCCATGGGGGGGCCAGGGAGAGGCCATTTTTCTGGCTGCTCCTTTCTCCTGATCTTCTGGTCCACAATCTCCACCACCTTGCTGTCTTTCAGAGCCTAGAGACCAAGCCCCCCCGAGCGGTGTTAATTCAGCGTACGCCAGCCTGGCGGCTAAGGCTGCCTTTGCAGGGAGGTGGAGACAGAACCCCGGCGTCTGCGCCGGGGAGGGAGCAACGTGCTCCCATTGGCTGACGTACCCTGAGGTTCCAGCAGTGGGGCAAGGCAGGAAGTCCGACTTGCTTGGCCTCCCCTTGGGCAAGTCCCCCCACTGCCTCAGCACCTTCCCGGAAGTCAGCGGGGAAGCCGGGTTTGAGAGAACTGGGGACCGGACAGGACGGCAGCGGCTGGAGCTGAGCTTTGCCCAGCGGCCGCGCGGACCAGCCCGTTCCCGGAGGCGACCCCAGCAGGAGCCCTCACCTTGACGATGAGGCCGACGTCCGTGGTCAGGGCCTGCACCCGGTGGAAGCTGGCGATCAAGGTGATGGGGAGGAAGCCTTCCGTGTCCATCTTGCGCCGCAGGAAGAAGTCCCGCTCCAGGTTGTCCACGCTGAAGTAGTACTCTCTGCACGGAGCACCGGCAGCAAAGGAGGGAGATGCAGACTATCACCGCCTTGCTCAGGCCCGCAGACCCCACGAGCCCCCTCCCACTGGGAGCTCCAGCCTTTCCTGTGACAGCAGGCGCCCTGGGAGCTCAGGCCAGGCCCTGGAACCGCAGTGAGATGCTGGAAGCCAGCCCTGTGTGGCCGCCAGCCGCATGAGGAGCGGCTCGTTAGCGGCGCTGGGCGAAGCAGAGCTCAAGCGCAATCCCTGCCAGGGAAGTTACGGGACTCTCCAGTAGTGGCTCAGCTCTGAGGGGCCTAACAGTTCATGCATCTCCCCAAAAGAGGGCTGGACCCGAGGAAAGGCTTCACCCCTGTACCTCCCTGTTCCCTCGCCTCTACAGCCAGAGTCATGCACCTGCAACCTGGCCTGCTCACAGCCAGACTGTTAGCTCTTACTTGTATCCCAGGGTACCTGAAGGCCCCAGCTCAGCCAGGGGTCCTGTCAGACTAGGTTCTGTGCACAGAGTCCCTGCCCCACAGATCATGGGTGGGCAAGAGACCCAGTTTACAGGTGGGGAATTGAGGGACAGAGAGTCAAGAGCCTCGTTCAAGGGAGTTTCTGGCAGAGCAGGGAACTGAGCTCAGGTTTGGAGTCAGTCCCATGCCCTAGCCACAAGCCCCTCCCTCCTGGGTTGGGTAACTCCATGGCAGACAGAAGCATCGACTGCCAGGCCGTGGCAAGAACGTGGCTGCGTTCCCTCCCGAGGCAGCGACTATTGAGTATCTCAGGTAAGTCAGGTGCCACGTTTTGAGCCGATTTCAGCCCCCGTGCGGGCTCACGGAGCTTCGCTGCCCCATGCGACACCACGGCAAGAGAGGACAAAACCCCAGTCCCTGGCTCTGCTGGCTAGGGACGCCGCCAGCCCCCAGGGGAAGCACTTACATCTGCCGCTTGATGTAGTCCTTGAGCAGCTCCTGATCCACGCTGTACAGCTCTGTGCTGCTGACGTTATCGAAGTAGTAGGTGATGTTACTGGCGTACTTCTGGGTGCGCGAGCCGTCCGAGCTGTCGAATTTCCGGTAGCCGTACTGGTAGTCAAAGTGCGCTGGGCGAGAGGAACAAAGGCAGGCCGTTCAGGGGGGCACGTGACACCTACTGTCCCCGGGGCTTCATGATCTTCCTGAGGGTGCGGCTCTGTGACACAACCCAGGCATTACCGCCATCACCAACCACCCCAGCTAAGGGCCCAGAACACAGCAAGCCCATGCTGCTCCCAGCAGCATGCTGGACAGTCACAAGGGAGAACGGCACAGGAGCCATTCCAATACGGATTCCTGCCCACAGGCAATTCCCTAAACCTGTAAATACCACGGCAAACAGAACAAGGGCTGATGGTAGGTGTCCAGACACTGCAGCAATTCCAGCCCCTGCTGCTACCAGCCGTCTCCTTAAAGAGCAAGGACAGGGACCCAGGCAGCACGAGGAGCTTGAAAAACCCACGCCCGCCCTGCTTTAGCCATCAGGAGAGCGTTCTGATTCGGCTGGAATGCTGAGCCCGTCGGGCAAACAAAGCACTGGCTGCTGCCACAGCAAAGTCAGCTGGATTTTCATGACCCCAGCAAATGACAAATCACCACCACATGAACTAGCGGGCTCACGCAGCCCCCTCCCCTGGGGGCTGTCCATCAACCAGGAGTCCTCTCTCCCGATGACGAACACGAGGAAGACGACTGAGAAGAGAAGCTGCAGCTCTGGGCTGAAGCTCTCAACAGCACATTGCAAGTCACGTGAGGGGCACATCTCCACATTTTCCTTTCACGCCCTGTCTTCTACACTCCCTGGCCCGGCCGGCTGGCCAGGGCTTTGGAGCCCCTTGCTGGAATGGGCATGGCCAGCTCCCCCGGAGCAGCTGTCTCCCCCCGCCAGAGACCCCTCGCTGGGAGCAGCTATTCTGTCATGCTCACGGCAGAGACCGGCACCCAGCCAGGGGCTAGTGGGGAACTTGCATTTCTCTGAGCGGGGCAGGGCTCCGGCAGCCAGAAACGCAGGGGGTCACGGCAAGTTCACAGCGCTGCACTGGGAGGGCCCGGTGCCACCGCGGGTACATTCTATCTCAGGGCCTGAGGACGATGGGAGGAAAATGTAACCAGACTAGTGCTTAGGCTCATACTCAAAGCAGATCCAGCCATGCGCTGATGGAGGAGCTAGCCTCCTACTGAGAGGAGACGGGTGACCCAGTGCTGACCTGGGTTTCACCAGTACTGGGTTCAAGTCCCTACTCTGCCAGGCTTCCTGTGTGACCCTGGGTAGGTCAGTCTCCCTGGGCCTCAGCTCCCCATTTCCAGAGGAGGACTGCAATGGGGACCATATAAACACTTCAGAAAGGCCAGTCCTTAACCCTCACTCGGGATGCTCATCCACACGACTTATGGATCCCACGACACTTCTCAAAACACCACGCAGCTCTGGTATCCTGGCCAACATGCCCTCCACGGCCGCGTCCGAGGGGAGAGTTACTCGTGATCCCGCCCCGGTGCTGCGCTAACCGACAGTCCCTGAATTGCCAGGACCGAAGTCTGTCTGGCAAAACGTCGAGGTTCCCAGAGCACGGACGATACTTTTCTCTGTCTGTGCACGATCCACTTCTGTGGCTGACCTGTACCAAACTAGGCCTGTTTATCAGCTCCACAGCTACCATTCCACGTGATGGAGTTACATTATTTCCTAGCTTGGTGGGTTTTGGCCTGCGGTGAATGCTCACACCCCAGGTGACCTGAAGAGACAGGGCTACGAGGAATGAGATAGGCCTGACCGTTCCCATGTGCACTCAAACACCGTCACCCCCAAACCCTTTCCTACCTTCCCAAAGAACAACCCAGCTCCAAGCCCCCATCACTCCAGCAGCAGCAGTCAGCCAGTCACTGGCCCCTTACAAAAGGGCTCTGAGGACGGGGTGCAGCCCATTGCTGGCTGCATCATGCCCAGTTACAGACACCCAGAACAAGGCTATACGTACAGCGAGTGCCTCCTCGTCCTCGGCCCCGGCCCCGGCCTCGGCCCCGGCTCCTGCCCCGGAAGGCTCCTCGCACTGCTCCTCCCTCGCTCTTGACGCTGGAGGTTTCGTCGTGATCAGGCCAGTTCCGCTCGTGCTTGTTATCCGGGTGCCAGCCTGCGGAGGAGCCAGGGAGGGACACTAGAGGTGAGGTCAAAGCACCCTCTGCTGGCTCTGATGTGCAATCAGGCCTGGGGATTGCACCCCGGCCGAGGGACACTTCCCCCTCGTCCTTTGGCAGGGACAACAGTGCCCTGGAAGGAGTCTAGCATCTAAGCAATTCCATCCCCTGTGCAATGCTCCCTGAACACGTGACGCGGCCAAAGGCCGTCTCTGCTCTGTGCCCGGATGAGCTCTCTACCTCGAGGGCAAATGCTGCAGAGGCCGGGCTTTCCCCGACCCTCTCCTGCGTTGGAGCAGAGAGGCTGGGAAAGGGCCCACCTGGCATTACCGTACCACGACCAACACCGTCCCCAGAGCTTCCCTTTGGATGTCGTTCGCCGTGTGCCCCTGACCGCAGCGGCCAGGAGCCGCTTTCTGCCCCTCTTGCAAGCGCTCAGATTCCGGTGATGGCTGTGGAAATGCCACAGGCAGGCTGGGAACGCTGCAGCAGCGCCACCAGGTGCCGAGAGGCGGGAGCTACCGTCTGACCCTGCCCCTGCCCCAACCCACCCACCTTTCAGTTCACTGCGGTTGTTGGAAGGGTGCCTGTGCTGCTCGTTCTGCCGGTTGTTCCGAGAGGCCGTTTTGTCCCTGGGCGCCTCCGCCTTCATGTCTATTTGCAGAGGGACCCACTTGTGCTTGTTGCCTGAATGAGGGACAGGATTCGGGCGTGACACAGCTTTAAAAGGAAGAACAAATATTTGCTTCCGTCCCCACCCTCCTCCGTCTCCCTGTATGTTCAAGCAGGGACAGAATCTAGGATGCATCCAATTCCAGGCCAGAAGACGCTTGAGCCTCTCACACAGATCCCTCTGTGCAGCGCCTGCTGGCCCAGTGCCCTGAAAACAGCCTCAGAGAGACTGCGAACCACAGCACAGGAGGGCTGGGTGCTGCACCTTTCCCCACAGTCTCTGCCACTCTGGGGAGCTCAGGGCCATGGTGCTGCTGGTAGAACCACTGGACTTCAAAGCTTTCTGCCCATGTGTTTGGCACTTGCACATGGCTCCAAAGTCACATGTGGACCTTGGACCTGACCTGGTGAACTTCAAAGCACAAAGAGGAGACCAAGACTGTTCCTGCCACTGTCAAGTATCAGAGGGGTAGCCGTGTTAGTCTGGTTCTGTAGAAGCAGCAAAGAATCCTGTGGCACCTTATAGACTAACAGACGTTTTGCAGCATGAGCTTTCGTGGGTGAATACCCACTTCTTCGGATGCAAGACTGTGTGCCACTGTGTGCACCTGGCTCGCTGCCGGACTGCCTGTTGTGCCCTGGGATCGAAGCAGGCTTCCCCCTGGAAAGCCACCTCCTAGGGTCAAGTGCACAGCCAGCCACTGCCCCAGGAAAGATGATGAATGGGGCCCATCCATCCATCCATTCGAGGCAGGCTATGGTCTTCCCAGAACTCATCAAGGTCTAAAGAAAGCACCGAACCCAGCGGTCCCACTGTCACTCTCCTGATTTTCTAGTTCTGCTGATTTTTGCAACCTGCTTCTTTCAGACGCATTTGTCCCTCTCTGCAGTCTCATGGGGACTGTCCCTGCAGCATCAGCCGGCTGAGGGCTGGTCTACACTGGGAACTGACACGGGCATAGTTACATCTCGCAGGGCTGTGAAAAATCCCCATGCAGACAGTGCTAGGTCGACGGACGAATTCTCCCAGGGAGGTGCATTTACTACGTCAATGGGAGAACCCCGCCTGTCGGCACTGGGGGTGTCCTCACTGAGTGCTGCAGCTGGGCCGCTGTAACAGTGTAAGTGTAGACATCCCCTTTGCAACCCCGGCTACTCTGAGAGGGAACAGGAGCGATCCCAAGACTGCTGGAGGGCAGAGGTGGCATATGCAGAGATTCCAGGCCTGGCACCAGCTATCCCCTCAGATCCAGGGACAAAGCCTCACTCCCGTCCATGCCTATCCATTATCTCTTGTTTACAAGCAGCTACAATGGACCCTGGACCAGGTTCCACATGCCCCTAACATCGTCCGGCAATAGACCCCCCGTCGCCACCTGATCCCTACCAGCAGAGACTAGCTAATGCCCTCTCCCCAGAGGCTGTAGGAAAGAGAAAACTTCCCCTGGAGATGGACAGAGCTGGACTAGTTTGGATCAAGCAGAGTAGGGGAGCGAATCCCAGAGCAGAGGGACCCCACTCAATAGCTGTGACTGCACTGGGGAGGAGTCTCAGGTTGGTAGGTGCCAGGCCATTCAGGGCTTCATAGGCCAAAAGCAAATCACCAGTAATTCTATCCAGCAACCCAAAAGGCAGCCAGGGCGGATGGCGAAACAGCCGGACTCTCTGCAGAAGCAAGGCATGGCGCCTGCTCAGTACCAGCCTGTGAACGGATTTCAGACGCAGCCCCGAGGGACGCAGGTGACCATCGCCCATCTGGATGTGGCCAGAGAGCTGCGATAGCCAGGACAGCAGGACATCAAAGACCACATGGAAACTGGCTCGGCCAGAACCAAATCCCCAATCATCCGGCAGCCCCCTGGAATCTCGCCCACCCCGCCCCCATCCTCACCTTTCTTCTTCTGCGCCAACTTCTGGTTGTCGTCGTCCCCGTTCTTCTCCTCCCCGGACTCGTCCGATTTGGTTTTCAGGTTCTCTTTGCCTTCACTCCCGTCCCCCTTCTCCTGTTCTTTCATGTCTTTCTTGATGGGCAGCTTCCGGAGGGGCTGGGGTTTGGGTGGCTGCTGGAGACAAGAGCCAGGCAGGTGAGGCAAAGGACGGTGGGAGCTGGCTCAGGACAGACTCCGCAGAGCTGGTCAGAACCACGCCCATCTAGCCCCGCAGAGGGGAAGCCGGAAGGACAGTCACTAGTCTGGGGACGGGATCCCTGCATCTCACCTTGGGGAGACATCAGGTCCTGGTAAAGAGCAGCTCAGCTAGCAGGGGCTTGGAGAGAAGTCAGAGTGAGCTTTGCATGCGCTATCACCACCCCCAGTGCACACTCAGGCCTGGTACCAACAAGAGTCCCCACCCCCACCCCCCGGAGGGGGAACAGTGGGGAGAGGATTCCCAAATACAGGGAGAGGACATAAGGGATGCTCAGAGGTGCCTGTTGCATTGAGATGCTGGGTCTGATAAAGATTCTCATCACGGGGGGAGAGGCTGGGTAGCAGCAGGGCACCGACAGACAGCAGCTCTTGCACGGCCAGGAAACTAATGCTGAAAGGAAGGTGCCCAAAAATAGAAGGGCTTTGACAGCCTCAGCATCTTGGCTGCAGCAGCGCGGGGCCATGCCCCTCATGAGTGCCAGTGTTAGCAGGCACCAAGCCACGGGCTGCTCTGCTTTCACCTGGGTAACTCGACCCCTGTCACCAGAGGCCTGGCTTACTGAACTTCCCTGCCCGACTCGCTGTGCCCGGGGTTCAGAACAGGATCCAGGCTCCTCGTCCCAGAATAGCACCGCTGAACGAGGGAGCCCAACGTGCAGGGAATCCCTAAAAGGAAATCCTCTGCACCCGGGACCACAGCAAGCTATTCCTGGCTGCCTCCGGAGGCGACACCCAGCACCCCGAAGAGCCGCTACAGCAGGAGAGAGGCAGTGCCCACAGGGCCATGCCCTGAACCCCAGCTCTGACAGACACACACCCCATAGAAACCACCACCAATGAACGCTCTTGGCTGAGATTCCCCTGGGGCCTCCTGCCTCCGAGATGAGCAGTGCCCAGAGGGGCTCTCCCATGTAACGTACCGTCCAACACGTGCTAACACAGGGAGAACATACGTGGATTACAGCCAGCCAGGGGCTGCTCATCTATGGAAGTGACAAGGGAGCAACCTGGAGGGCATGAGCCTTCCTGGCACACTGGCAGCCCCAGGGGCTAGACGCAAGCTTTGCAGGGAGCTCTGGTCAGGCCCTTCTCCCAGCAGGAGGGTCATCTGTGCTGACACACTGGCCAAGGGAGTCATGAAAGTGCCGTTTTAACCAGCATGGGGTCACCAGCTTCACAACCAGGCCACTTCCTTCTGGCCTGCAAAGGTCCCAATCTCTATCTGTTTCTGAGAGTAGTGGGCAGGGGAACATAGGAAGAAAAAACAGTTTCACCTCAAGGGTTAATTCTAGAGGACAACAGTGCAGAACTGGCAGGTCAGGGAAGGGGAGGAACTCTAGGCTGAAAGAGGAGCTGGGCTAGAGGAGAGATGCCATCTCACCTCCACTTCAGGAAGAAGCATGTTGTGATACCAAACTTCAGAACAGCCGCACAAGCTGAGGGCATCTGGCTTCATTCCTCCCTCGGCTTGAGAAGGCTGCAGGAGCCTGGTACGTTCTGAGCCACAGGGAGGTCGTGTTTAGAAAGCGGCATTCATCTCCCCAGGCACAAAGGTCATTGTAATTGTGCTGATTTCGGGTATTCTGAACAGCCAAGTGTCTTCTCAGTGGGCAGATGAAAGTGCTTCCAACTCACACAGGCAAGTGGAAGCTTTGCACAGAATGTTCCTCACTGACTGCTCAAACTGCTGCTTTAGCTTTTTTTTATTTTCATTATTATTAAAGGACAATCCAAGTCCAATCTCAAATCTGAACCGTGTAAAAGCAACCTTTCACCCAACACATCCAGGCTTGTGTTTTTGTTTGCAATTCTGACAAACAGATGTTTAAAATATCCATTCCCCTGCTCTTCCAACCCAAACACTGTAGCCTCCAGAACTGGAATGCAAAACCACTTAGGAACGTAAGTGAAACAAGACCAGCAGGATCTATGATTTTAAAAATAGAGGAGATTCTAGCTCTTATGGTTGCAGGGATCACCTTTAAACATCACTCTAGCATAAAGCTGATGCAATGCCATCTTGGTAAGTCTGCCCGCAGCCTCAGCACCTCCGCTGCTGCTCAGAGCTTTGCTCAACAGCAGCAGCCTGAAATTAATAAGTGCTTGGGTCAATTACATGGCAACAATTCAGAACCCTGTGGGTTACAAGGAAACTGACAACAGGGCCAATTTCACCGTGCTGCTGGGAAAAGCAATGAGTAGCTGAAACATGCACTGGTGCTCTTCACTGGGTAAAAGAAAGGAGGCTAAATTTAGCAGACAACCGCTGCTCCTTTCCAGTAACAAGAGGGGGCTTCAAACTCAGGAATCCACTAGCAGGAGACTATAAATGATAGACCATGCCCCGAGCAGGTCCAGAGGCATCACCTTGGTAGGAAGCTAAGGAACAGCCGGCTGGCTCGAGTGCTGCCTGAGGGCAGCTGGGCCTTTTCGGACGTTTAGTTCTCTGGTTACTGGGAGGCTGCTGAATTTGTCAAGAACCAGAGGGTGTATAAGGGAGACAGAGGGGACCCATTAAAGGTGAGTGGACTTAACGGGGGTGGAGATTGAAGGGAAGCAGAGCAGGAGCTGAAGGATTATGGGGCAGGTGGTAGAGAAGAGTATGAAGAAGAGCCAGAGAGCGAGAAAGCAAAGAGGAAAACAGACACTGAGAACAGGACAGGGAAATATACGCTGACCTGTTATGAGAAAAAGAAAAGTGATGGGAACAAAAAGCAACTCTCACAAACTTACATTGTAAAGGCATTAGAATCTGCCCAGAGAAATACAGTTAAGAAAGATACACTAACAGTACACAGCTGTTTATTCCTTGCATTCCAGGGAGTAGCAGCCTAGCTCTTTCCACTGTGGCTAGCAGGACAAGTCCACCAACTAGCAGGTCTCAGGAAACTTTTCCAAACCCTGCTATAATAATCTGTGGTGTTATTGGTAAAATAGGCCCTGAAATGTGATAAAGGAAGATTTCAGCTGTTTTAGGGACAGAGAAGCCCTCAGAAGACCTTGCTTCCAGAGGAAAAGCTCACAGGACATCTTGGTCTTGAGCAGTCAACTTTTCTAGAGCTCTCTGCCTTCAGAGAGAAGAGGGGGACACATCACTCATTCGCCAGGGAAAGCTCGGCTGTAGAGGTGTTTTGTTCGCAAGGTCACGCTTCTTACCTGGATGGTCTTGTGGGCTATTTCTCCAGGGGTTGGCCAGTTCGTGGCATCACCAAAGTCACCAACCTTTATTCAAAAAACACAGAGAGATCTCGTTAGTACAGTAAGCTCGAGCGCTGGTTCTGAAGGGCTGCTTCCTCGCATTCAATAGGCCAATATCCCTCCTCCCCCTTCCAGAGCACAGGACCTGGGCTAGAGGATCGGACCAACAGCCCCTGGCCCCATCTGGCAGCATCCAGTACCAGATGCTTCAGAGAGAGAGAGAGACACACACACACCCCTCTCATGGACAGCCATGGAATAACATGCCCAAAGGGGAAGTTGCTGCCTACCCCAGGGGGATCTGAGGTTTGTTTATGCCCTGAAGCCTCAGGGTGTATAACCCTTAAAATCCTGTCTAAGAAGCGTGGATAATTATTAGCCACACAAAGCATCACCCTCTTTAAAATCCTGTTAAGCGCCTGATCTCAATGACCTCATGGGCAACAAGTTTCACCGGCTAGTTATACATGGCGTAAAATATTATTGTCCAGTGGTTTTAAATGTGCTGCCTTGGAGTTCGCTGAATATCCCCCTATTCTTGGATGATGGATGAGTGCACCACAGACCGACTCTGGGTGCTTCACCGTACCTGCCTATGCTAGCTGGCCAGAGCTGGAGGACCCTGCTTTTAGCTCCGGGTCTTTTAGCTCCGACAGAAGACGGTCACATGTTCAGAGCCATGAGGGTCAGGTTCAAGCCCAAGAAACAGCTGCTGACATCCTCTTTATACTCCTCGCTACCGTGTGGAACGATCGTCTCCTCCCTAGGATAACCCGCTCTCTCCAGACCCCTAGGCAATTTCATTGTCCACCTCAATCTCCTCTATTTCTGCAATCAGATGTCTGGAGCTGAACTCCAACATCACCCTGGTGCCGCCTGGCGGGGTCAGACCACAACTGCAAGGCTCCGCGGGGTTTCAGGACAGCCCTGTTTCCCCTTAAAGAGGAGCAGAAAGAGCACCAGGGCCTTCAGCGCTGTTAATCCAGCGGGGATACCGAATTCACTTTAAAATTCATTCTAAATGCTTGCGCCACCTGGCGGCAGATGACTGCAGGGCTCACACACATTGAACAGCACAATCGCAATCAAGTGCTGCCAATTACACGAGCCAACAGCAGCACAGAGCAGCAGAGCTCTGTGCTCAATTGACGGCAAGAACAGGCATCTGGTTTCAATTCAATCCACCCAGAGCAGCCTCCAAGGCCACTCACAACACACCATTCATGCGCCTTCCCCCGTGGGGCTGGAGCTTGCCGGCGAAGCTGTTTGGTTTGCAGGGCAGTTATACCATGTATTGGTGTCTCCACTTGATCTACTTTTCAAACCTGATTCTTTGAGAATGAGAGGTGTTTGCAGGGGGAAAAAGAGGCAGGGCGTGGATGTCGCTTCCCAAACAAGCGGAGGAGGAACATTAAACGCTCAAGAAAGAGGACCAGAAGATCATGTTCTGGGGAAAGCACAGCAGCCCTTTGAAGAGGGGCAGCCAGTGAGGAGTGCAGGACCCCCGGAGCGTTCAGGGGGAGCGTCACACAAGATGTTACACTATTTTGCTTTGCAGGGCAATTCTCTGTATTCTCCCCCAGCAGAGGATTTGTATCGGTTGGTCAGTTTAAAATGGGAGTCTAGTGGCATGGTCCAGCTCCTCTGCCACCGCACCGTTCACTTCAACAGCCCATTCCTGCATTCAGCAGCTCACAGCCCGCTCACAGGCAGGTGCGGATTTCAAACATGCTACCCAAGGGCTGCGCCAGATGAGCGGAAGAAGAAAAACCTTAGCTCACAGGTGGGCAGCACTGGTAGCGTCAGGATCTCCTGCAGGGTCTCTGGTGTCGACAGGACTTTGCACAGTGACGAGGGCCTCCGTCAACTCAGTGCGGCAGGCAGAATATGGGAAGGGCTTGACCGCTCGACATGAGCTGGGGCCCGACTCCCTGACGGAGGTGTCGAGCCGCCCAGCACGGGTCTTGGCTCTCCTCCGGCCCTCTCCTTTCCCTTACGAGAAGTAGGAGATCTTCCCCTTGCAGACCTCTTGGGCTTCTTGGCCAGGGCCGGGGAGGGGGAATCGGTGTCCGCTCGTAGACGGCACTAGCGGGGCGCTCCAGGCCGAGTCGGGCCTCTGCTCTGGTGCTGGGGTCAGTGCCGACTCCATCAGGAGCATCCTGAGACGGATGTCTCTCTCCTTTTTCATTCTGGGGTTGAACGACTTACAGATGAAACACTTGTCGCTTATGTGTCTCTCTCTTAGACACCTTAAATGGCTAATGTGTGGGTTGCTGATGGGCATGGGGCACTTACAACGATCACATGGTTTAAAGCCTGGGGATCCCCGGGGCATACCCCATCCCTAGGCTGAGTCCCATCCGGGACCAACTACCCAGAACAAATACTAAGGGTAAATACTGAACTATATATAACTACAGTATTTGACAAGAAACGTTTGAGACACACTGAACTAGGTGAAAGCTAGCTGAAGCAGCAGATGTTCCCGCACCATCACTGGCAGCAAGAAGGAACCGAGGTTGGGGGGAGCTGGCAGCGCCCCTTATATTGCGCTATGTGGGCACCACTCCAGAGGGTGCCAGAGCTGGTCCCCTACGGATACTGCTAAGGGAAAAACTTCCAGCACTGGTGCACACAGCGAGCACACACCTAGTATGGAATGGACATGAGCAAGCACTCAAAGAAGAAACAACGGCCTCCGAGGAACAGCATGGAGCAGGTCCAAGCGAGTGGGGAATGATGGTCATGCTAGGCACCCACGAAGCGCTGTGCATCATCCATCCGCTTCACCGACATCGATCCATTCGTGCATGCACGTGGGCTCACACCCGCCCCCGGGAGGCAGGCAGGCATTGCACCCAACATACGGGTGGGCAGAGGGCACCAATTTAAGTTGTGCCCATCACCGTGGCACCTAGGCACAACTCCTGCCTCTGAGGGTGCTGAGAAGCTCCGCTGTGGTAGAGCCCTAGGAGATGCTCTGACAACAGATGCTAGGCAAGTGCCTAGCAGGACTGACAACCCGGAGTCGCAAGCTCTTATAAATGCAGCAGCTGGGAAAAAATTGCCCTCTGCAGTGCTGCACGGCCATGGAAGCACCATACGCTGCGGGAGGCACACTCAGGTTTCAAGCAGCCACTCATAACTGGCGGCTGTGTGTGGGTGAAGAGTCATCCCTGGCTGATCTGGAGTGGAAATGCATGCACTAGTCAGAGAGCTTGCTCCCCGGTGATGTAACAAAACTACTGCCCTAAGTGGCATGGGAGGCAGCATAGTCTAGTGGACAGAGCAGTGACCTGGGAGTCCAGGAGACCTAGGTTCTAGTCCCAGCTCTGTCACTGAGCTGTCAGGTGACCTGGAGCAAGTCACTTCCCCTCCAATGCTTTGCCTATCTCGTCTGTGAGGCTAAGCGCTCTTGGGGGCAGGGACTCCGTCTCCCTACGTGTATGTACAGCGCCCAGCACACTGGGTCCAATCGCAGCTGCTGCACTGCAGAAGACAAGCAGCAAGAGCCAGGTAATACACCACCAGAAACGGGAAGATGTCGAGGCAGACGTACCTTGCTTCCTTTCCGCGGCCTGGGGTTTGCGGCCCTCACCACTTTGGCTGGAGTTGTATGTTCTGTGAAAGTAAAACAGAGGTGTTAATACGCAACACCAAGCGTTGCTAGAGCATTAACCTCAATGGACAGTGGAGGGAGGTGGCCATGTGCTGGCACCGGCTAAGTCCTCTCCCTACCTGGGCAGAGTCCTGCTTAGATCTTCCCAATGACCCTTCTCTTCCCCACAGTGCACCAAGGTGAGTTACTCATCCAGCCCTTAGAAAGGAGATGGGGAAGGGGCCCACGCCCCAGTTCCATCCACACACCAATCAGCCCGACTCGGGTCAGCAAGCACTGGGTCTTAGGGCTGGGTCAGAGCTGCTGGGATTCAGGTCGAAGCCCTGGCATTTTGCAGTGTGGAAGCAGGGCCAGCTGCAGACCCGAGTCAGAGTCTGCATAGTGCAGCATGGACACGTTAGCACAGCTGTGAGACCGGATTCAGCCACTGTAAACCCAGGTTATGAATGCAGTGCAGACAGACAATCGCGGCCTTGGAAACACCGAGTCCACTCAGCCAGGTTCCAGTGTCCTGAGCTTCGCACGCAGCAGATATACCCTACGTGGCCACATCCGCAAGCACCCAACTCCTCTCGTGGGGGGAGGAGGCGGAGATCCCAGGAGGAAGTATAATGAATGGGACAGGCTGGACCTTGTGATTCTGAAAGGAGCTTGCCTGCTCACTGCTGGATTGGCGGAGTGCAGTCTCTCTTAACTATTTGCTCTGGAGTCCAACCTTCTCCGCTCCAACCCAAAATCAACAACCCAGATCACTCCAACAGAGAGTCCCCATTTCACCTCTGGGTGCACGGCAGAAACCGTCCCAAACCTCTACAGATGCTGGGCCACAAAGACTTGAAAGGTCACCTACCACAACCATGATCACGGAGGCTGCAGACCCTGGTCCAATTCCCAGCACCCCCCACCCTTCCCCAATCCAAATCACCCAGCCCCCAGGCAGGGAGAGTTACACTCCGACTGACAGCCAGTGTTTCCTACAGGCCAACACACAGTTCTCCACCTCTACGCTGCACAGCCCATTTACATCAAGGGATCTCTCCCTGCTATGCACGTGTCGGGGTCAGTCTCAAAGCTGCAGCTTTGCTCATTAACGGGGCGCCCCAGCCTGCTCAGCCCAAGCGAGAGATGGGAAAGGAACCAGGGACACTAGGCCTTGGCCGCCTGGTGTCTCCCCTGAATTCACAAGCAGAACGGGACAGCCGGGAATTCGGGGGGGCGGGGGAATTTAACACAGACAACACCTAGGAAGTGTGAGCACACAAACCAAAGACAGCGACATTACTGCACAGGGGTCAGTCAGGGCCCTTCCCGTGAACATGGAGGGACAAATGCCCACCCCCACCAAGGCTAGTAAATACGGACAGGCCTGCAATGGCCATTACTGAGGGAGTAAATGCCAGGGCCGGCAACAAGGCAGAATTACACCCAGCACGGCAGGGCTGACAGGGACAACGACCAGGGAGCGAAGGAACGCAACGGCGACTGAATTAGGAGGGCTTTATAGTATCACCAAAGCGCTCCTAGTGTGGACGCAGCAACACTCCCTTTGTACCAGTGCAATAATCCTGCCTCACCTCCCAAATGAAACAAACTACACGGGTTCGGGTGCACTGTTTGTCAATTCAGCTGTATCCACGCTAGAGATGTTTGCCTGTCTCTGCTGGTCACCGATCGCACCCGACCACACAGCTATGCCAGCAGAAGTCTCTGGTGTAGACCCGGCCTTAGCTTCCAATCTGCAGAGTTTGAAGCATCCACGCAAAGGCCCACCTGAATAATCGAGCTAGGCGACCCTGTTAAGGCTGTAGGGAGTCTAGTGGTTTATCTTGCAGTACAAACAGGATTCAGCCTGGTTCTGCCATCCATCTGCAAACCCCAGCACAGCCTAGGCTTGTTCGCATGGTTAGCGGCACGACCGCATGGTGGTGTGATCTGATCTACGCTGCAGGAGGGCACACCACTGGCCATGGTGCAGGCAAGGGGAATTATCCTGCTGCAACCAGCATCTGCAGCAGGAGTGTTTCTGGGACGGGACTTGTCCTCAACACACAGCCCCTCCCACACTCAGCATGACTGCCAGCTTGCTCAACTCCCAGGCTTCGGAGGAGGGGCAGTGAAGTTCTGCTTGTTCTGTAAAGCGCCACGCAAACTTAAATCTGCTGCATAAGCAGCAAAACAAGCAAGCCCTCAAGCAGCTGGGCACCAAAATGGCTTGATGAGCTTGGCTTTTCCCGAGAGGGTGGTGGAGCGCTTTTAATGAGGGACACGTGGCCCTTGCTGCCCGGCGAGTCGTACGTGCACCCGGCTCCTCGCAACTGCTCTGATCTCAGCACGGTCCCAGCAAAAGGCAGCAGCTGTGCGAGCGCCCTCTGCCAGGCAGCAACTGGAGACACAGAGCTCCATGGGACGGGAGCAGCTGAGGCTGCTCCTCCACCTGCCAAACAAATTGCGTTCTCCACCGGCCCTCCTCTTGGCTTCCGTCCCCTCCCCTAGCAGGTGGGCAGTCAGCTGCCCTGGACTGGCCGGGACAGTTTGGATCGGGACTGCACGGTTTCAAATAGCTGCCCCACTGGGCAGGATTGCAGCACAGCTCTGTGGGGTATTCCTGTTTGAGTGGCTCCATGGACGCTGGTAATCCCCCCCTCCACACTGCATGTGCGGACCCCCGGCGCATGCCCTGCACAGGAGCATCCGTGCAAAGAGCAGCATGCGAGAGCGCAGATGCACCCGCTGCACACACAAGCCTCAGTTTTACAATCACAGGACTCTTTTGGGGCTGCCCCGGAAAGGGAGAGGTTCAGCCATAGCCTCTCTCAAGGCAGGCCGGGTAAGCGCTGCCATGGGTCATGGCTGCCACCATTAATTTCAGGCTGCTGGTAATAACTATGGTCTCCATTCAGTAGGACACAGAAGTACAGAGCAGCATCCATGACCCGCTGCACAGGTGAGGAAGGATGGGCTTGTGGATAAGGCACTTGACTGGGGCTCAGATCCTGGGGCTGCCACAGCCTGCCTGTGTGACCCTGGGCAAGTCGCAATTTCTCTGTGCCTCAGTTCCCCATTTGACATCAATCACCAGCTGTAAAACGGTGATAATACAGTGTGGGTGTGTGTACAGCGCCTAGCACAATGGGGTCCCGATTGTTTGTTTTGGCATAGCAAGTGGGGCCTCCAAAACAACTTCCTTTCTCCCACTCTGTCTATTTTGACAGCAAACTCTTTGGGGCAGGGACTGTCGCTCAGCACCACGTGAGCCTGGCACCTCTGGGCACTAGCATAATGACAACAAGTAGCTGCCCAGGAGCGAGCGTGGGAGGTGGACGAGCCTTTGGGGGAATTAAATGCTTTTCCTCTCACCTACACTTGGCATTTCCCTCCCTCCCCCCACCCCTGGCAGAGAGAAAACTCTGTCCCCCTCCAACATCCAGCAGATGCCCTGCATTTCACTCCTCTCGACAGTCGGAGAACAGCACTAGAGTGGGGTTTTTCAGCTCCAGCTTCTCTGAGCCACTGACCCCACAAATATGCTATGATTCTATAGCCACCACGAAAATATACCCGGGCTTAACTCCAGCTCCACTCCAGCTCTGCACCTCACCTTTAAGGGGCGCTGGGCCCAACATTTCACCCCCAAAACTGTATCTGCGCTTCCTCCCAGGCACTCGCTGTCCTGCCCAGAGGAAGGCTCGTGACCCAGTTGTTAAAACGGTTTGAAAACGATTCAACGTCTTTGAGTAAAGCCTGGGCCGGGGGAGCACGATGCCGCCGTTGTAACATCTGGCTGGAATTTCAGTTGTGAAATTGTTTTACAAGGTTTGATGCGAGCTGGTTCAGAGGTGGTGGCTTTAAAAGCAGGGCGGGTCACATACGGGATGTCACACATGCTGGCAACCATGTCATATCGTACGTTGATCGTGTCTCTAAACCTAATTTTTTATTATTTTTTAAACACCATAGCTTAACTCCTGAAATTTTGAAGCTGGTTTCCCGTAGGGGGATTATTTTTCCCCATAGCCTGCTCCCAACTGATGTTTTAAAAGGTTGCTAAACACGTGCTGTGGGATGGCTCATGTGGCATGTGCATGCGCTTGACTACAGACGCATTTCAACGATATGCGCCCCTCTCCCTGCCAATACTTCTCCCCAGCACTCTGCCGCACACTCCTGGTACCACAGGCAGAACACCACACTGCAGCCAGCCAGGGATGAAAACGAAGGTCACACCTTCGTTCCATTTTACCACCCTGCAAGCTCCATGGCAGCCTCGCAAGCAGGCAAGAGTTCACACACACCAGAAAGAACCAGCTCTGCAAATAGCAAACCTGCACATCCATGAGACAGCCAGCAACCCCCCACCCCAAGACCCATCCTCTGCTGAGGGAGGGGAAAGGGAAAGGTACCGTGCACTCAGCACCCCCCATTCCGGAGACAAGCCCAGGGTTCTGCAGGGGTGGAGTGACGGGCACTGGTACCCCTGCAACACTGGCTCGCTAGCTTTACTCCAACAGGGGGAAGGGCAGGAAGAAAGGGGGCTGGAGGAGCACGAACCTCCCATGAGCAGCACCAGGCGACTGCAGATTAGACCTGGCTGGGAGCCGCGCTGCGCCACAGAACACCCTGGCTGGTTACCCCTGGAAGCTCCCTGCTTTTCAGAGCCAGCCTGCGTTACACCGGCGCTCAGACCAAGCGGTCAACACGGTCTCTTTGCAGGCCTTAGTGCCCAGGAGCGGGGCCAGGGTGCCGAGCTGTGCACATTGAAGCGCCTATGAGCCAGAAGAAGAAGCGGCAAAGCAGAGTTTTCCCTGTCAATTCCCCTTTCAAAGGGTTCCCGAGTGGGATTTCACAGACACCAGCTCCCTGGTTCTGGAATCCTCCTTGCTAGCTGGCAGGCGTCCACCGTCCTCGTCCTCCCACAGACGGCGGTGCCAGAAAGCCGAGCCCGCAGCACAAGCGCCCGCTCGGTGGAGCAATGCTCACCATTAGGCTTTTACTTTCCTTAGTGTAGGCAGCAGAACTCTTTCCAAACAGCCCCTGAATGCTCCACTCCACGCCCACAGATGTCACCAGCTAAATATAGCTTCAAAAGGCACCTAGAGATACAACAGAACCTCGGGGCCTGCTTTCCAACATCATCTGGAGCTCTCGCTGACTTCAACGGTAGCGGCGAACAGTCAGCCCCTCTGAAAACTCAAGCCGCTAACACAGCCAATTAACTATACGGCACAGCGTCTTCAATTTACACCGTTAGCAGACGTGTCTGGGGGTGAGGGGGACCCCCTCCTTCCCATCCCCTCCCTGCTGCCACTGTACCAGATATAATCCCTCTGGCCCTGCCCTGGGCTTCAGCTCTCCCCCAGGCCGCAATCCTGCACCTAGAGCTCAGTGAGACACCCCAAGACAAATCTGATCCACCAATTTCATAGGTATGTCCTCAGGGGATGCCCAGCAGCACCAATGACACCACTAGGAGAGACCCTCTTCCCCAACTAGCAGGAGAGGAAGGCATGGTCGAGAGGAACGAGCACAGCACAGGGAGCCAGGAACTCGGCTATTCTGGCTGCTTTGAGAGCCATCATTTAAACCTGTCCTAATTTCCTCATCTGCAAGATGGGAATACTACTCCCCTATTGTACGGAGGTGCTGGGAGGAATGATGTTTGTGGGCGCTTTAAAACCGGAATGTGCCAAGCATGGTCTTGCCATGAGAGTTTTGAGCCCTCTGTTCCGCTAAGATCTATGTGGAGAGAATACACAGGATAGCAAGAGAGAGAAGGGGGTAAACTGCTACCTCCGGACAAAGGGCTCGAGCCCCAGTTCCGTTTGGCATAGGCAAGACATGAGTGGATCGCACAGAGCCCCTTCCGACAAACGAGAACACAGAGGGAGCATGACCTAGCCAACTGCTGCATATCATGATTTATCTACATACACACGCAGCAGCCGGGGAGCCTGCAGACTGCTCCAGGGATAAGCTACTGCTGGAGTATGAGCAGCTGCACACTACACCATCCTCGGCTCGTCTAAGTCAGCCTGGTGGATCCTATGTGCCACCAGGAAAGGGCGCTGGTGCGAGAGAGTTTACTCAGTTGCTCGTCGTGGCTGGGTTGCTCAGCTTCTTGCAAAGGCTTCAGCCGAAATTAATACTTTTTTTAAAGCCAATGCATATGGAGAGCTGTGTACCATAAAGCTTTGTGAAGGAGACATTCCAGTGAGGCCCTTCCTGCCCACACCCACGCATGGTAAAGAGCCCAGGGCACATGCCTCACAGGTATCACCAGCCTGGATGTGTCTGCACTAAACTAAGCTTTTTTTTGGTCCTTTGCCCACCTGGTTGTTCTGGATGGAGGTGCTGGCGTACATAGGGCTCCAGGGAGCCCCAGTGTTTTAGCACCAGGTCATCTAAGCCTAGCGTAGTCCACGCTCTAGCGTCCCTCTCTCAGCAGCGACTCAGTGACTTATTCCTGGGCCCATAAAGGCGGCTGCACTGGTCTATGAAATCCCTGCACCACCCGTAAGCAGCTCCTTATTTTGCGAATGGTATAAAAGTCCTGCTAACAGAGCCACTCGTGAATTCCAAATTAAACCCAGGTCTGAATCACTCCCTTTCTGCGCATTTATCGTACGCCCAGGGAACGCTAGAACCCCCCAGGAACATTCGCGGCACTGCACTTTGTCCAGCTCCATTACGCTACAGCGTGCACAGGGAGAAAGAGAAAACCAGCACAGCAAAAATGCCAGAGGACGGCAGACCCCACCCAAGCCGGCCCTGCAGAAACCTACCCAGCCCAACCCTGGTACACTGCAGGCATTGATAGAGCAGCTCGCACGCTGAGGAGAGGGTGGAGCGTGCGATCTTTATGGAGGAGGACACCTCAGATAGAAGCCCGCACCAACTGCCTCGCAGCTGGACTGGGGACAGGTACTGGGGGGGGACAGAGAGGAACCAAAGTAACACGACGGCAAACCTGATTTAAGAAGTCAGGAGACTTCTGGCAGCAAGACAACAGCTCCCTGGCGAGGGTGGAGCAGACATGCAGCTTTCCGTGAGCCCGATCATTTGCACCAAACGGATTTGGCTAAAGCCGCACTAGACCTCAAAGCCACAATTCCTTTGCTAGGGCCCCACTGTGCGAGGCGCTGTACAAAACACTAACATGAGAGTCCCCCCACCCGGAAGAGTTTACAGTTGAAACAGACAAGACAAAGGACGGGAAGGGAAGCTAGGGGCCAGAGATTTTGCCCAAGGCCACAAAGCAAGTCAGTGGCAGAGCGAGGAACAGAACTCAGGCCTCAAGCCGCAGCCCACAGTGCTATCTACTCCCCCACGCTGTCTCGCTCCTGGGGAATTTCAGATCACAGTACAGGCCCCACCATTTCTGGGTCTTGCTATTTTGCTAGCTGGTCACTTCAGTGGGCTTGGTGGGTGAGAATGACACAAAACTGGTTTGGCTTCCCTGAATGGTTTGAGGAGAAAGTAGCGTTGTCGCAGGCCGACACCACAAGTGGGGAAGTCCAACCAGGCTTTCAGGTGAATGAACCGTATGCACTATGACAGCCACTGAAACAGGTACCAAGAACAACGCAGCCCAACGCCGGCTCACTAGCGTTTGTAACACGCTTTGAAGATCAATCGCACTATGAAATGGTGACGTATTACGCTGCGGCTTGGAGACATGTTTACTTATTCCCTGCTTGGGGAAAATCAAAGAGAGCTTTAGCCAGCCTGACTTCTTCTACAAGCAGTTCACAACAGCTTTCTACAGGGTTGAATCAATCCACGAGGCACAGCTGGTACTGCAGCACAGGCCATGCAACTAGATAATGGCACATTGCCACACAGGTCCTGCAAACTATTCCAACAGTGCGGGAAAGGGCTACCTGATGGGTCCCGGGCATTTCAAAAGGAGCCTAAGATAGATAGGTGCTCTTAGCCCACTGAATTCCAACAGGAGTTGGGTGTCTTGTGCACCTAACTCCCTTAGGCTTCTTTGAAAAGACCACCACTTTTAGACTTCCTGATGCTTAACAAGAGGTCTAAAACCCAGACATTTAAATGGACAGAGAGACCATCCCACCACCACGACTGCCCAGGGCTTCGGGAAGCGCTTACTCCACGGGGTATCCCCGGGGCAGGTGCACTCATGTGTGTATAAGCCACTGGTACCGAGTCGGGGGGAGGAGGGGGGGGGCTACAGGGCTCAGCTCCCTCCCCCAAAAGCCCAGCTGCCCTGGCAACTCTCCCTGGCGTTCCCAGCACAGTAACATGCTGCTGCAGCAGCAAGGTTAGCCCAGCCAGAGGAGGTCAGGGATTCTGGCAGTCTGCCAAGGCTGTCCTAAGGAAGGAAATGGTGATTTTTAACAGTTCATCTCTCAGCCAAATCCGAGAGAAATTTAATTGGAGTAAGAGGAGGAACTTCTCTAGCCCAAGGAGACTCCCTCCCTCCCCCATGAATACCGCAGGCCTGCTGCAAACAGTGGAGATGAAAGAGCTTCTTGAAGAATCCTTGATAATGGAAAGTGTTAGACAACCTAAACCTAGGTCAGATCAGCTCTCCCCTATAATACAATACATAAATCCTCATGTGTCAGGGCACAGGAAAGCCACCAATGGGGAGGAGCGGAGAGGAGACTCTCTCTATAGACAGAGTATTCCTTAACTGGCTATTCAGAAGAAGATGCAACAATCCCTGAAAGCAGCTACCAGATGCAGGACAGCAGACTAGAGGCAACACTGGATATTCCAGTTAGACAAGTACTGGGCTTTGCACTGACTCAACACCCACCCTTGCCAGGCAATTCATGCAGCAGATGCAAGCACCAAAGCTTGATGGAGTGTGTGGAGCGTGGAGCTTGCACATGGGGGGAGGGGGGTTCAACAATCAAGGAACACTTTGGAGAAAGGACGTCTTTGTTAAGAGACACTTCCCACCTGCCCTCCATCTCTGAAAGCAAGGTAATGCCAGCAAGACTCCTGCACTTGCAAGGAAGAACCGATTCCACACTTGGGATATTTCTAAAAGATAAGTAAATATTTTTTCAGAGTCTTTTTATGCCAGCTTTATACATTCTAAAAAACAAACAAAATGTAGCCAAAGCCCCAAGGTTTAAAAATTCTTTAGGCACAAAGTCAGAATTGAAACCTACTTTAAACTGCCAATTTGCCTCCGTTACAGCCATCAGTGCAAATCCTTAGTACAGACAGGCAAAGCTGCAGTTATTTGCCCCACTGCAACATAGCTTAGTTTCCCGGGAATGACAAACTGCACTGACACAAACTGTGGCTTGGCCCATCTACGCTAGCAGATTGCACCAGTGTAGCCACTCTGTCAGAAATCCTCAGTAAATGAGGTGCAACAGTCCCAGAGAATGAAGCTGCCTAGTCATTCACACAACAGATATTGCACAGCTACAGAACTAGCTAACTATCGTCTAAATCAGCCTCTGTGTAGGATGACTGGAGGATAGGCAACGTAATGCCAATTTTTTAAAAAGGCTCCAGAGGTGATCCTGGCAATTACAGGCTGGTACGCCTGACTTCAGTATCAGGCAAATTGGTTGAAACTATAGTAAAGAACAGCATTATCAAACACACAGACAAACACCATTTGTTGGGGGAAAAGCCAACATGGTTTTTGTGAAGGGAAATCACGCCTCACCAAGCTATTAGAATTCTTTGAGGGGGGTCTAAAACATGTGGACAAGGCTGAGCCAGTGGACACAGTGTAGTTGGAGTTTCAGAAAGCCTTTGACAAGGTCATTCACCAAAGACTCTTAAGCAAAGTGGACAGCCATGGAGTAGGAGGGAAGGTCCTCTCATGGATCAGTAACAGGTTAAAAGGTAGGAACCAAAGAGTTGGAATCAATGGTCAGTTTTCAGAATGGAGAGAGGGGTAAATAGTAGGGTCTCCCAAGGACCAGTGCTTTTCAACAGACTCAGAAATGACCTGGAAAAGGGGTAAACAGTGAGGTGGCAAAGTTTGCAGATGATACAAAAAACCTCAAGGTAATTAAGACCAAAGCTGACTGTGGAAAAATTACAAAGGGATCTCACAAAAGTGGGTGACTGGGCAACAAGATGGCAAATGGAATTCAATGCTGATATACACAAAGTAATGCACACTGGAAAACATAATCCCAACTATACCTACAAAAAGATGGGAAATAAATTAGCTGTTACCACTGAAGAAAAAGATCTTGGTGTTACAGGATAGTTCTCTGAAAACATCTGCTCAGTGTGCAGCAGCAGTCAAAAAAAGGAGAACACTGTGGGAATCATGAGGAAATGGATAGACAAAACAGAAAATAGCATATTGCCTCTTTATAGATCCATGGTACACCCATACCTTGAATACTGCATACAGTTCTGGTCACCCCATCTCAAAAAAGATATCAGAATTGGAAGTAGTACAGAGAAGGGCAACAAAAACGATTGGATGTCTGGAACATGAGAAGGGATTTCTAAGCTGAACAATCCCAAGTCTTTTTAAAGAAATGACTAAAGGAGAATATGATGGAGGCCTATAAAATCATGATTGGTGTGGAGAAACCACACAAGGCAGTATTATTTACTCCTTCACTAACACAAGAACCTGGGGTCACTCAATGAAGTGAATAGGCAGATTTCTTCAGACAACGCACAGTCAACCTGTGGAACTCATGGCCGGGGGATGCTGTGAAGGCCAAAAGTATAAACTGGGGCTTTGAAAAAGAACTAGGTAAGTTCATGGAGGAGGATAGGCCCATCAATGGCTATTAGCCAAAACAGCCAGACACAACCCCATGCTCTGAGTGTCCCTAAGCCTGACTGCCCGATGCTGGGACTGGACAGGAGATGGATCACTTGCAATTGCCCTGTTCTGTTCGTTCCCCATGAAGCACCTGGCACCGGCCAGTCAGAAGACAGGATACTGGGCTAGATGACCCACTATGGCTGTTCTTATGCACACACAATGGTGGTGCAGGCTGCCCTCCCACCCGCCTCCGGAGAGGAGGGACCTGTCACCCTCCCCAGTCAGGGTTTGGCCTCTTTTGTGACCACCAACCAGCTTGGGGGCTTAGTGCCAGACACAAAGGTAGCTAATGCTCACACCTGGCTGCAGAAAGTCTGGTAAGCCTAATGGGCCAGAGATAACCTCATTCTCCCCAGCCTGTGACTTGGCTGGAAGTCTGGCTCTGTGCTGAGAAAGGAGATGGGGGAGGAGAGACACACGTAGGTGCCAGCTCCCACCAGGCTTTGTTTTTCGGCTGCCTGCTCTCAACAGTGCTCAGTGCCTCCAGCCAAGGTTTGCAAGTTAACACCTTTGCGGGTGTGGAGGGTGCCCTTGTTTGGCTGCAAACAGACCCTGCTCAGGCTCTCTTCCCAACCGCAAAAATCCCACCCCCCCTCCAAAAAAAACAACACAACAACAAAAAAACAACCCTTTTCATTCAGAGAAAGAAAAGCAGCAATGTGCCGGGAGACCTTATGATGGCAATGCTGCTGTCTCCCAGCGATACTCATCCAAAGGGCAAACAGATGGCCTACAAAGCTTGGGAATCACAAGATACAGCTTAGAGAACATCCCCAGTTACACTAACTAGGATTAAAAAAAAAAAAAAAAGAAGAAAGAAATGCAAGCCCTCCAGTTCAGAGCATACATCCACAGTGGACACAGGCTCCCTTCCCTACGGGCAGGTTATTCCAGAACGATCCCTTACAGAATTTCTTGCACAACCCTCTGAAGAATCAGGAGGCAGCCATCGTCAGGGACAGGATACTGGACGCGATGGACACCTGGTCTGAGCCAGTCTGGCAACTGCTATGTAACTTCACGGGGACATTAGCAGGAGAGCCCCTGGGAGACATTTGCAGGGAGCACAGAATCTCCCTCCCCCCCCAGATTATACAAGAGCTTTCTGAACCCCCAAAGCACCTGTCCTCAGTGCTCAATGCTCCTGGGGGAAGCTGATCAATTTCCAAAGGCTAAGCACCACATTGTGGGATGCAGTCCGGTGGCATTTGCAATGCTTGTGGCTTCCTGTACATGCTAAACACAAACTGCTGCGGGCAGCGCTGCTTAAGTCAGATCCAAGTAAGAGGCCTTGTCCTAAGCATCAGAGCTGAATAGCACAACCAAGGCTTGTAGAACACCTGTTGAGCAGCAGCACGCCATGCTGCAGGCGCTGGAAACTCAAAGCATTCAAACCAATTTGCCGCAACTCCAAGAGTAGACCGATCCCTCTCTCACAAGTCCTACTGTACCAGCAAAATAAGCCAGGAGCTGCCTGCACCTCTCTACAATGTACAATTTAAATTATGCAACTGCTGCAAGGATCACCTTCTAAAAATAACTTCAGAAAGGGTAGCTGACAGACACGCAGGGAGCACATGGGAGGTCTCCTATCTCAGTGCCCTGGAGCTCAGAGATCTCAAGCTCCATGACAACACAGTGGAATTAAAGTCACGAATACAGTGCAATGATCAGAGCCGGGGGCTGGGAGCAGGCCATCTCCGTTCTATCTGCAGCTCTGCAACAGACTCTCTGCATGGTCTTGGGGAAGGCACTTTAATGTAGGACTGCACCCCTTTCTTGCTGGGCAGGCTAAGCGAGGGCTTGCCTACGCTACCGGCCCTGTAGCTAGGCCACAGTAGCACCATAGCGTAGACCAAGGGTGGCCAAACCGTGGCTTGCAGTTAAAACGCAGCTTGCTGAGCCCCCCAGGCCCTCATTCTCCATCTACCAGACTGGGAGGGAGCTTGCGGCTTCTGCTCTACGGCAGGTGGTGGGGTTAGGGGCTTCTGCCAGACATGACTGGTGCCTGCTGAGAGCAGGGGGCACAATTTAGAGGTTCAGCCCTCCCAGCAGCTGGAGTCATGCCCTCCTCTTACCCTCAGCTGCCCCGCCCTGCAGCTCCCAGGTGACCTTCCATGCACCCATCACCTCTGGTTCTGCCCAGCAGGGAGGGGAGGTCTCAGGGCTTCACCCCACGGGGCATGCCTGCCGCAGCACAGCTCTCCAACTTCTGAAGATCATCATATGCGGCTCAGAGGGTCAGTAAGTTTGACCACCCCCGCGTAGATGCTTCCCACAATGTAGGTAACCCACCTCCCTCAGCGACAACAGCTAGGTCAACAGAAGCATCCTTCCATCGACCTCACCGCGCCTACACCAGGGGTTGGTTGGCACAGCTACAGTGCTCCAAAGAGCGTCCTCCCCGCCCCTCCCCTGAGTGACGTAGCAACATCCACCTAAATTTTAAGTGAAGATGGGCCTCACTGGTCAATCACCACCCCATAAATATAAACATGGGTGAGTTGAGCCTGGAGATGTAGGAGCCCCTCCAGCAGCTGTCTTCTCCCTCTGCAAAGAAAGGCCTCACCCCCAAACCTGCTCAGGCCTGCTTGCACAGCGGCTCTAAGGAAGTAGCCGCCACAGGCCTGCACCTTAAAGCAAGGAGAACCCGGGACAGCGCTGGCAAACACATACCCCTAATAGGGCTGGCCCTAGGGAGGAGCGGGGCCTGGGACATAGGCGCAGGGTTTCTAATCTACTGGGGCAGGGTGGGGTGTGCTCCCTGACTTCACCCAGGCCCTGCCCCCACTTCACCCCTTCCCCCAAGGCCCCGCCCCACCTCTTCCCTGCCCCTTCCCCACCCACTCCCCCGAGCGCACTGCGCCCTCTCCCGCAGCACCTCCTGATGCCGTGAAACATCTGATCCGTGGCAGGCGCTGAGAGAGAGGGGGAGGCGTTGATCGGCAGGGCCCGCTGGCAGGCAGGAGGCGCTGCGGAGACGGAGGAGGTTCTGGTAGTGGGGCTCCTCCTCACCCCGCTCGCCTGCCCCACCTCACCTCCCCAGCCGCCTCCAGAAACACGGGGCCCGGGACAGTCACCCCGATTCACCTACCCACGGGACGGCTTTGCCCCCAAACGATGGGAGAGGGCAAGGAGACCTGGAAGGCGCGCCTGTATCTCCCCCGCCACCACCAGGAACCAACGCCCTCCCCCAGAAATGGGATCAACGCCGCTTCTAAAACCAAAATGGCTGACTGGGCAGAGCTCAGAGGCCCTGCTACTGTGCGCCCTCACTCAGGAGCAGCTGCTCATCTGCCTTCCCCTCTTTATGACCCCACGGGGAGAGTCTGTTTAGATCCATCCATTCCCAGGCCAGCTAATGTAACCTCCTGTATAGCAAAAGCCAGAGAACTTCCTCACAAGAATTCCTAGAGCAGATCTTTTCGATAAATATCCAATCTTGATGTAAAAATTATCAGTGACGGAGAGTCCACCATGACTCCCCCATAAACTGTTCAATGGTTAATTACCCTCACTGTTAAAATGTATGCCTTACTTCCGGTCTGAATCTGTCTAGCTTCAACTTTCATGTTATGTCTTTCTCTGCTAGACTGAAGAGCCCATTAAATATTTGTTTTTCCTGTAATCAAGTGGCCCCTTAACTACCTCTTTGTTTAGCTAAATCGATTGAGCTTCTAATCCCTCACATGGCTCTTCTCTGAACCCTCTCCAAATTTATCAACGTTCTTCTTGAGTTGTGGACACCAGGACTACTGGACACTGTATTTTAGCAGCATCCACACCAGTGTCAAATACACAAATAAAATAACCTCTCTACTCCTACCTGAGATTCCCGTTTATGCATCCAAGGATTGCATTAGCCCTTTTGGCCACAGCATCACACTGGGAGCTCATAGTCAGCTGATTATCCACCACAACCCCCAAATCTTTTTCAGAGTCACTGCTTCCCACGACTGAGTCCCTCATCCTGAAAGCATGGCCTATATTCCTTGTTCTTAGATGTATACATTTACATTTAGCATATTAAAATGCATATTGTTTGCTCGAGTCCAGCTTACTAAGCAATCCAGATTGCCGTGTCCATGATCTGTCCACTTCATTATTTATAATTCCCAATTTGTCTGTCATCTGTAAACTATGATTTTACATTTTCTGCCAAACTATTAAATAAAAAATGTTAAATAGGCGTAGGGCCAAGAATCAATCCTTGCAGGACCTCACTCAAAACATAGCCATTGAATGGGTAATTGTTTATACACCTCTACCTCGATATAACTCTGTCCTCGGGAGCCAGAAATTCTTACCGTGGTATATCACACTTGCGTTGATCCACCGGAGTGCACAGCCCCCCCAAGCACTGCTTTACCGCGTTATAACCGAATTCGTGTGGTATCGGGTCGCGTTATATCAAGATAGAGATGTAATTACATTTTGAGACCTAACAGTAAGCCAATTTTTAATCCATTTAATGTGTGTCATGTCAATTTTATATCTTTCTACTTTTTTTTTTAAATCAAAATGTCATGCAGTATCAAGTCAGATGCCTTACAGAAATCTAAGTATATTACATCAACCCTATTACCTTCATCAGCCAATCTTGTAATAGCAACAAAAAAAGATCCTGTCAAATTAATCTGACAGGATCTATTTTCCATAAACCCATGCTGATTGGCATTAATTACATTGCCCTCCTTTAATTCTTTGTCGAGTCCCATCAGCTGCTCCATTATCTTGCCCAGGATTGAAGTCAGACTGACAGGCCTATGATTACCCAGGTCATCCCATTTACCCTTTTTAAATATTGGCACAACATTAGAGGTCTTCCAGTCTTCTGCAACTTCCCCAGTATTACAAGACTTATTGAAAATTAACACTGATGGTCTAGCAAGTTCCTAGGCCAGGTCTTTTAAAACTCTTGGATGTGAGTTATCAGGACTTACTGATTTAAAAACTACATAATCCCCCAAAACAGAAATATTTACTGAACACTTCTGCCTTTTCTGCATTATTGATAATTCTACCATTTCCATCCAGCAATGGACCAGTACCAACATTCGGATTCTTTTTGTTCTAAATATATTTTAAACACACCTCCTTACTGTCCTTAGCTCCTCTGACTGCAGGTTTCTCCTTGATTAAGACTCCTTGTTCATTCCCACTTCTGCACACATACCTGGTGCCTCTCTCAGAGCAGGGAATATACATGGCACAGCGAGGAGCAACCTCGCTTACCCACAGGCCCCAACCTGCACTGAAGCAACATTTGAGGTATCAGGTAAACTAGCGGAGGCAGAAAACTGACCAGAACCTGCAATTCCACCTTTACCCTATTTATCTGCAGAGACACATACAGAATTATTTAATGCACCTTAAAGTTATCATAATTCACGGAAGTGTGTACTTCTCAAATCAACACAGTACTGGCCCCAAAGAGATATTAACTGTATAAATAGTTACTTTAAATACACTAGTAGAGAGAACCCCCTACCTAATACCTGTTTATCCTATGGATAATTCACAAGGATCATAGGGACAAGATTTCAAAATGCATTTTGGTGGCGTTGGTGGGAAATGACAAGGGAAAAGGAAGGCACAAAGCAGAGTCACAAGCACACAAAATATGCTCATTTGTTACCTAGTGGTACCCCCACACCGCAGTCAGGACTGAGGACCCATTGTGCTAGGCACTGGCATTGTACAACACCTGCATTAACATCGCGCCTGCCTCAAAGAGCTACCTGCAGTTTTTAAAATGCAAGTAACAACTACTGAAGCACAACTTTACCCACACGCACAGGCCCGATCTCACATTATGAGCCAAAAACCGGTCCAAATGCCATTGAGAAACAAATGCCTTGTGAGCCAGTGCGTGCTTTCTGGTGGGGAGCTGAGGAGCAGGAAAGACGACCTCAGTTGTACTGAAGATGCATTTAAAAAAACTGAAGTTATCTCCAACTCAGGACAGAATCCTATGATGTTACAGGCACATTATAAATCCTAAGTACGTGGGCTAAGAATAAGAATGCTGCTGACAGGCTCCCATAGCTGCAGTGCTATCAAAAGCACTGCTAAGAATTAGTCTGTGCACATGCAGGAGGGGGAAGGGGAGTACAATTATTTTTTCAATGCAGCAATCTGAAAAAAAGTTAAATTCCCCCTTCCTCCACCACCCCATTCTACAACTAAGCTCTTTACCAACAATGATTTCTATGAATCTTTATTCATAAAAGGTGCACACAGCATGTGCCCGCTCGTCCCTCCTGCGCCAATCTCTGCCGTGACCGGGGGTGAGATGCGTCAGAGAAACTCCAGACTCCTGGAAGAAGTTTGCCCCACCCCCCCAATTTAAATAAATAAATGTTTTTCCAGGAAAGCTCACATCAGCTGCAGTGTCTGGTCCTCAGCAAGCTTCCCACTGGGTCTGACTGTTCGCTAACCTTCCCACAGTTACCCAGGAAGTCAATGTGTTCAGCACAAGCTAGATCACGCTGCACCCTAGTACTCTGAACCTCCACACCACAGTAACTGCTTTTGGAAGGGGACAGGGTGGCTCTTGTGGGACGAGTCTGAGTGGGCAATTCGAGCATGCAAAGGGCAGACGCTCCAGCTGCGGTCAATGGAGGCCTGGACGTCACAAACGCAGACGAGTCTCTGGTCAGCCAAGTTGTACAACCAGCAGGTTCCTCTGCTGCCATGACAGGCAAGGGATCGAGACGTCAATGCCTGCGGCCTAATGCCTTGGAAGGTACCTGGACAGGCTCTCCTGCCAAATGTAGAGTTAATGAAGGTGGGGGGGGGGGCAGAAGCTGGACAGTACTTGTCGCCCCTGGAAGAGAACCGTGCTCCCTGCTGAATGCCACGTTAGCCCTCCCACCTGTGGCCATCTATCAGGTGTGCTGGGGCTGCAGGACAGGTCCTGGGAAAAGCCAAGTGTTTTTCCAGCTGTCACTCAGGGAGGTGAGGAGCCGTGAGGACACAGTCACAGCCCCGCTCAAGCCAGGGATTGTGTGGGGGAGGAGGGGGGAATTCCAGGAAACGATCCTACCAAGACAAGGGCGAGCCCCCCCCGGAGGTGTTCTCCCCTCAGCACTCCAGCAAGGCTCAGGGAGGGAGCTCAGAGAGAGGCAGGCTGTACAGAGGGCAAAGTCACTGGAAAGTCTAAGGGTTAATCTTCCTCCTAGCTGACAGTTCCCAACCCAAGTGAGCCACACGGGACAGCACCCCCCAGCCAAGGGCAGGACGCGTGCACAAGACCAGGCTACTCCAGGCCTCCCTGCCACACAGAGAACACCCAATTTACAAAATTTAATTAAAACCGAGGGGTGAACGAGGAGATGACCCAACAGCCTCAGCCTCCACACTCTAGGGGGGCGAGGGGAGACACTCTCCTCCACTCTTGCCTACCTCTGCAGAAGTCCACACGGCTGGCGTCTGCCAAACTCTAATGCAAAGCTAGTTAACAGTTAATTATTACCCATTCAGATACCCGATCCCAGCCCTGACTGACGCCCAGGAGAGGATAAACCCTCACGTGACTCGAAAATCCTTGCCTTATGTCAACTATATTTAGTTCTAAAAACGATGACCTGACAGGACCACCCCCCAAGCTACCGCCTCATCAAGATCCTGCCACTCCATGTGCAAAGCTAATCAGCCCCAGCCGAGCCCAGTTAGGTGCTGAGAATGGCAGGCTTGTCACTTGACTGACAAGAGCCCGGGTGGGGTTTCTGCTACAAAAGGCTAAGCCGTCCCATTGCCCGGCACTTCGGAATAGAAAGTGAGACTGAAAGTGGGTTGTGGCGAGGAATCATGCACCAGGTCACCTTCTAAGCAGGAAAGACTAATGGGCACAACAGGTGGCACTTAAATTCTGAGCCCAACCCAGGGTCCTGGGCCTCGGCTACCATGACCTACTCTCCCCTCTGTGATCTGGTGCAGCAGCTGTGTTCGCAGATGCTTTGGTTCCTGGACCCCAGCATGCAGGGGGCTTGCAGTGACAAAGCATTCAGTACCGGGGAATTCACTCCTGCCAGAGGCCAGGCTGTGCCCACCACCTGGCTCAGATTCCTTGCTTTGGGTGGGCATTTGCCAACCTTGCACCCACTCAGAGCAGACCCTAGTATAGAAAGGTGGCAGCTCTGAGAAAGGAGGGAAGTCCAGGGAGCTGTGCAGAGGTATTTGTGCACTACAGAATTACCTTAAAGATGCCCAAGGTTCGTAACAACAAAAGTTAGGTCTGCTACTGCCAAAGGGAGTATCATAATTTCCCCCCCAGGAGCATGCTTCAAAGAAATAAAAAAAGACTCAGACCCGGATATTATTAATCTCTTGACGCCACAAGATGGGTATTCTCAGCCCGCATTCCACTGCGGCTGATGGGACACACCACAGCCATCGGTGCCCAGAAGCTACGTGTCAACATATCACAGCCAAGCCCGGAGCTCTACACAAATTCAATCCCTTTAATGGCCGTCAGATCTCCTCTGCCGCTGCAATAGGGGACTTGCAATCCGCCAAAACCTTGTTCTGAAGCATCCTACCTTTTACTGTTAGGTATTTAACCACCAACGCATTTCGGACAGAAATAGAACGTGCCCCATGCGAGCAGCACCGCCAGTTCAAGTTGCTCTTGGAACCTTCAATTCTGCAGCTCTAGACTTTGCTGAATTAGACGGTGAGATTTTGACATTTATTCCGTCACCAGCCAGAAGAAGAAAAAGCAAAAGGTGTAAAGAAGCAGGATTCTCCCCAGAAAAGGCATTTCTAAAGAAGAGCTTCAACTCTGCCTCCTTCAATATGTGCCCCTACCTTGCCAGCCCCAATACCTATGCAAGCACAAAAAGGAGGCCACTTTCTGAACGTCACGCCCTAGGATCTTCTACATTCAGGACTCAGCTGCACAATCACAGGTTACTAGTAGATATATTTGTTTCACTAATTTAAGACAAAACTGGATTGTGCGGTAAGCATATACTTACACAAAAATAGCGCATGCTCTTATATCTGGGACTGAATAATTTTACACCCATCCAAGACCCAGGACTTGACTCTTGTCCAGAAATAAATATAGCTAGAGCAAGGGGCCAGTGATCATTTTAAAAGGTCCAAGACCATTAACCAGCCAAGCTATGAACATGTGACTGGCCCCCCGCTTAACTCCTGCCCTTTTTAAGGTGGATCCCAAAGCACTGATTTCTAACTAGGGTGCAGGAAGTAACTCATGTTACTCATGAAAAGTAATGTTTAAACTGAAGTGGGAACGAACTATCTGCCCACCTCCCCCCATCTAGACAGAATAACTTCTGGAGAACCTGCTGCGTCTTTTGTCCCCTCTGCGTATTTGGGGGGAGGTAATGGGGGGCTGTTTTACTCTAAGAGTGACTTATGAGCTTGTCACACAAAAAACCTGCACCAAAAATCATTTTAAAATAGGTTTAATTAAACCAGTGCAGACTCCTGCATGAATTCTCAAACAGACATAAACCTGATTTAACAGCGTTCACACAGGCCCTTTTCACCGCTTTCACGAAAGGTGCATAGCTACACTAAACCTATTTAGTTAAAACTGGTGCTAACTCCTGAGTGAAGACAGGCCTATGTAAGCTTGTGAGCTAACCTGTGTAACTGTAGTCATACGTCATTAATATTCTGTACCTGTTCTAGTCGCTTCCTTGGCACTCCAGTGCAACTAAAAATCCTCTTTAAGATTATGGAAGAGTCCTAATGAAATTTCTGTACAGGCTGTGACATGAACTGAAGTCCTGGCTGCCTCATGATAGGTCACTGGATGATGTGAGGCATCAAATCAGTTTCATGGGGCACAATGGCATCAACATGCAACACCACACTATCATTCAAGGTGGTGTATGTCGCTGCTGAAGCAAGTCTAGATCCCCCATAGGGGCAGGATCTTCAGTTATTTGTTCTGCTGTTAATCTGTTGGGACGTTGTTGTGCAACTTCCTGGCTCTGGGGAGCAGAATTTTCTGACACAGGCATTACCAGACACCCTAAAAATATAGCTGGAACATTTTCTCTGCAGCCTCTCCAACCGACTGGCAGCTTTGGTTTTCCAGCTTTTTGAAAATCCTGTTTGGGGACAGGAGCGACTTGAGGGGGAAAGAGAGGGAGGAGCATGGGAAATCCCGAGTTACAACACAATGTGTTAACTCGCATGCAGGAAAGGATGCGCTGTACAACCAACAGCTATTTGCCACTTAGCCCTTCCTGCAGAGAGTCATCAGTCGCTTTCCAGCAAGGAAGTGGAATACGTACAGCTCTGAGCTGGGGCACCGACTGACATGCAGACAAGGACCACAGAGATATTGGGGGAGGGTGGGGGAAGAGAAGAGAGAAATTTGTAAGATATTGTAAAGATACAAATAAAGATTCTTATTAAAGAGCTGGTGGGAGGGAAGGGAACAAATCGATTATTAATCAATGCGCCACACGGCACAATCCTGCAATGACAGGGAGAGAGATTATATAGTCTAACAGGCCTTTTAAACTTCCATGGTTCGAAGGTGCCCACTACTCCTCTCTCAGGTTGCTTTGGAGAGAACGTAGCAACAGCCCATTGGCCGTTGGCAGCTGAAATGGAGAAGCTACTGTACGGCTCTTTTTAAAAGAAAAAGCTTTCAAAAAAATGTTTCAGGTTTATATTATCACAGATAAGAACCACCTCCAGCCCCAAAATTGGTCTGGATTCCTTAATCACTGCATGCTGTGGAGACAGCTCACAGGCTTGGCAGAACTTGAATTTGTTTTCTTTTTTTAAATAATTTCCACTGATAGAAAGAGTTTCAGAATAAACATTAGCATCGTCAATTTAAACTTTCACTGCTGTGGGAAATTATAGGAGGTCAATTATTAACAACGACAGAAGACGCTAAGATTCAAAAAGTTAAAGCTTTCTGAAAGCTGCATCATCATCTGCAGCTCTAGGTTCGTGAATGCTGGAGCCAGCTGTTTTAGCAGGGCTGTAAATGTGTGCTCTATGCTGCACTCATTACAACAGGGGTTGGCAACCTTTCAGAAGTGCTGTGCCGAGTCTTCGTTTATTCACTCTGATTTAAGGTTTTGCGTGCCAGTCATACATTTTAATATTTTTAGAAGGTCTTTCTGTAAGTCTATAATATATAACTGAACTATTGTTGAATGTAAAGTAAATAAGGTTTTTAAAATGTTTAAGAAGCTTAATCTAAAATTAAATTAAAATGCAGAGCCTCCCCGATCGGTGGCCAGGACCCGGGCCGTGTTAGTGCCACTGAAAGTCAGCTTGCGTGCCACCTTTGGCACACGTGCCATAGGATAACGACCCCTGCATTACAACATGTTTGATACACATTAAGGCGGAACTCTAACAAGTTCTCAAGGAGCTTTTTCTTACTTTGATCAGCATCGATTAAATATTTTTCCCCCTTGGTCTCTGTGTATATGGTGGAACTGATTTTTACCAACAATTACCCCTAAAAAATTTAACCTTTTCAACCCCATTTATCTTGCAGCAAGAGTTCCATTGACCATTGACACCTGTAGCTAAGTCACAGCCATGCTAGTTACCACAGTGGCAAAGGAAGTGCTTGTTTTCCGACGCAGCTTGCATTTGGGAAGAGATGGTTCAGGATTTGTGGAACTAGCAAGATCAAGATGGTTATAATGAGCAGGACAAAAGGATATAGACCAGCAATACAGCAGGTAGGAGGGATCTATACTGCACTTCAGGTCACCCAAACCATGTTAAAATTTACTTCACTATACATAGTGCCACACCCAAATCCCACCTTCATTCCCTTTTGCATTTCCAGCCTAAAATACAAGGCCTCCTAGACAAGACAGCTAAGATCCTCTGGCTTCTTCCTCTCACCCAAAGTTGCTTTGTTCCTGCAAAGGAAATGCCAGCTATTGTATACATGCAGCCTCTGAACAAGTTTCCTCCCATCCTTAGCAGGTCAAGCTACTGAATTTGCCTTGGGACACAGAGGGGTCGACAGTAACACCCACCACTGGCCCCAGGGTCAGCAACACCTCATGCGATTCAGTGCATTTGGAGTGAGCACGAGAGAGGGAAGGACACGGAAGCACTAAAGTCTGACTCACCTACAAAGAACCTGCTAGAAGTTTAGTGCATCTCCCTGAACTAGGCCACCTGGGTAAACAAGGTGCTCTTCCCAAAACGGGATTAAAAACCACTCATCTTTAGGCCAGCACCCCTGGGACTGTCTCCTGCTAGTGAATACAGCAACACATCTTGTGAGAGACCCAGTGTGGCACCTGGGAGTTGTTGCACCCTTTTGCAGTCTAAGCCAGCAACAGTAAAATTAAAAGATTTTTTTAAAAAGAAAAGAATATTTGAATACAGCAACATCCTCTCACAGTAGACGCTCCCTGGCTTTCATTGCCATGACTTACTGTAATCAAGCATGCTCTCAAACCCTTCCTAAGAACAAACCCTAAGAATACAGGTGCATTTCCCATCTCTCTCTCTTGCAAACACACACTACAAGCCATTATCAGAATTACAGGAATTTAAAGAGAGGAAGAACAGACTTCGTTTAAATAAAGACAGATCTTTACAAAGCATGAAGAACACGCTAATCCTTTCTTGCAAGAAGGCCACCACCCACATGTTCACACACAGAAAGGCCTTCCACAAAGCCTAGAGCATGAAGCTAACAGGGGGTTACTCACTGTAATGATATTATCTATGTGTTAGTAAAGGGAAAATCCCACCCCTCCAGTTCTGGCGGAGTAATGCAGTGGTGCGCAAACTTTCCCAGTCATGCCCTGCCCTGCCTCACCGTTAACCAAATCTGTCAGTGCTCCCCACCCCATTACTGCACAGCCGAGGAGGCTTCCTCAGAATGGAGCTTGAGCTGAAGGCAGAGCTGGGGATGGAACTAGGCTGGGGCAGAGACAGAATGAGGGCATAGTGGGGCCTCCCACCCCGCCCCCCATGGGGGCTGGCAAGGGCCCCTCCTGAACATTCCTCTGCACTCACCTATGGGGATGCACCCCACAGTTTGGGGACCCCAGTACCACACAGCACACTTCGGGCAGGCCTACATTGCTACAGAAGACCTGCGGCATGGCCGCAGCGGGCCCAGGTCAACTGCCTCTGACTCATGAGGCTATAGAGTTGCAGAGTAGATGTTTGGGCTCAGGCTGGAGCCTGGGCTCTGACACCCTGTCAGAGGGGTGGGTTTCAAAGCATGGGCTCGGGCCCGAATGTCTACATTGCTATTTGTAGCCCCACAAGCCTGGAGTCAGCTGACCTGAGGTCCCAGACTTGGTGCCATGGGGCTTTTAAATTGCAATGCAGACATACCCATAGAGTACCAAAAACTGAACCCAAACCTACCAGGTTTACATTTCCGGAGGGGCCATTTCAACTCAAAGATTCCACCCACCTCAGACACGGACACCAGTGGTTATGGGAAAGGCTCTATCCACAGAAGAAGCAGCTAGAGATATGGCACCACATGGAATAAAGTAGAAGGAAAAATACTCCACCAGCACATGAAGCATTTTCCTTGGAACTTTAGAGCAGCTTTATTTCCAAGCACTATTATTAAACAACCAGGATATGGGCACCACCACCCACCCACCTCTATTGTGCTTGTGACACTAGGTACAGGGCAGAACGTCTCCAGAACCCATATATTATCAAGCACACACCCTGGAACATAGTAGGTTGCTGTGCTTATAAAATGGCTATTTTAATATTTTGGCTCAAGTTCCAAACCCATGTGGATTATGGGTCTTGATTATAAAGAGTTCAGAATTCTTGCAAGCCAAAACAGATAGGTTCCTCAGCCTAAACCAGATTGCAAATCCCATATAGCGAGGAACTCCTGGACAGGGAATTATCTTTGAAGATGGGCACCAATATATTTTAAAGAAACATTTAGTGCCATGGTATCATGACTAGTGGTCTTTATGGAGTTATTTCCCTGGACCAACCCCAGCAATGCAAGTTAGACTAACCAGGACAGTCAGAGACAACCACCCCCCAACACAAAATAAGAACTCCACCAATATTAGGCTGGTACATAGTAAGCAAGTTCCAAGGAGACCCCTTCCCCACAGCCAGAGATTCTCCTTTTGAACTTGCTGCATTTACAGTTGTGGGAGTTTGAAGATAGCAGGGTTTCAAGATAAGCTTAACACAGAGAAAGTATAGCTGCTGCCTTCAAGGACTCTCTGAACGATGGCTTTCTGTAGGTCCCAGACTGGCTGCCAGAGCGCAAGACATGGCCATACATAGAAGTAGCAATGTTTTAGGGCTGGCAGATCAACCTTTTCCCTATTTACTGTTTTTAAAAAGTGATACTGTGTTTGTAAAAAAACTTAACCCTAGGTTGAATTTTAGGCAACGCTACTTTGTCGGATAAGTTGCATGTACTGAGAAGCACATATTACTATCATTTACTGCAAATATGTGAGTTTGTCCCACCCCAGAGACACTCCATAATGTCTCTGTAACAGGCTCCTAGAACAGGAAGAATGTCATGTCTAGCAGAGCAGCTCTGCCAATCTGTGCACTCTCAATGATTTGCACTAGCACCAGTCCAATAAATCAAAGTCTTGATCATGCCCTAGAGGAGAATCCCATTTTCTTCTAATGTTGTCAGATGCATTATTCTTTACGTAGTTGTAGCACCCAACATCCCAAATCTGGACCAGTGATCCAATGGGCTAAACACACAAGACAACATGATACCAACCCCAGCAGTGCAGCCTACAAAGTTCTCAGTCTCTGGCACATTCTGAAAGCAAAGAAAAGTGGGTTGGGAAAAAACCTGCAAAGCTGAGGTTTACATCCAAGTGCCGAGACCAATTTTTGTAAAACATAAGCAGGATCTGTTATACCCTACAGCAACTTATCCTAGCTGGAACACTGCATAAAAGCTTCTCATTTTCTTCCTTTGATGAAGCCAACAATAAATTTGCCCAATGTTAGTTATACAGACCTTGAAAGAAAAAAAAATTGGGTTATTTCACTAAAAAAACCAAAACTTTTTTTTATAATACACTGGGGTCTATTCAGTACTTATATAGCCCTCATCACTGTAACAGAGAACCTCACAATCATTAATGGATTTTATGCGCACACACCCTGTGAGACAGGGAAGTATTATCCCCATTTTACAGATGAAGAATAAAGGCATAGGATAGATTGAGCTAGTCACTTAATCCACTTAAAGTCACACAGGGACTTGGTGGCTAAAGTGGAAACTAACCGCAGGTCTCCTGTGTCCTATTCCTGTGCCTTAACCATAAGGCCACCCTAACGTCAGCCTCTCGCCAACATCCTATTTCAGTGGCTGTAATCAGTATTTCTAGCAGAAGACCAATCTTTTCTCACCAGAGACACCACAATGGAGCAAAAGCCTCCAGCAATTGTGAAGATGCAAGAATTAAGACGCATCTTTAAAAAAAAAAAAAGTGTGGGGGGGAGAAGAGGGGGTACTATCTCTTGCCCTTATGATTACAGCCTCTCACTTCCAAAAGTGGAAAGTGCCCTCTCTCCCCCTCAAACTTGCTTTCTGTCAAAGCCTGCCTACACTGCTCTCCTTACTAGTAAGTCCTCATAGCTCTCTAACCTGAGCCACTCTCAGTCACGTTTGTCCTAGTTATACTGTGTATGTTCTTTGGGCCAGGGGAGCTTGACTTTCATGTGTTCTGTCAAGTGATGTGCACAGAAACGCAAATACCCATGGCATTATTAATATATGTACATTGGAGAGAGCAAGCTTACAAATCACTTTAAAACTACTAATTGAATCAACAAGGAATTTCACTTTTTTTAAGGCGCTTTGGGATCAAATATACAGATTAACATACCTAGATATCTAATAAAATAATTGCATAGTATAACATTCTCTGAGCCACATTTTTATGTTTAAACTTTAATGTTAGGTGTTGAATTATGTTCAATCAAAAATTTAAACCACCCAAAACTTTTAAATTGGAAAGCTTCTTTCAACCTGCTTCCTAAAATATGCCTCCTGCGGTGGTTTCAAGAGGGGCAGCCTGGCCTTTATTATGATTATAAAGAGGTGTCTGAATGGGTCAGTAATATATACAGATTGTGTATTAACAGGGAGGGTCAGAAATTAGAGCTTTTATTTTTCTTTTTTAATAAGCCACCCACAAATGCTGATGCAGTGGAAGTTTATACGTTTTTGCTGAATCAGCCTACAGCCTACAACTGTAATCAACATTCAGAAGTGTAGTTTTAGGGTGTTTTGGTCCCCTTCCCCCAAAAACAAAACAAAAAATCACCCAGTACAGCTGGTCTAGTGTATACACACCAGAATGAGCTACAGCTGGGAGAAGTACCTGTGAAAAAAGAAATATAGGATACAGCTGGGGTTTGAATTATATTTAGAAGGTTTTGGATTTACTTAGGGTTTCTTAAAACTAAAACAGAGGAAGTCCTTTCTTAGCACTGCCAAGTGGAAATTGATGTCAGTGTGTCACTGGCTGGAACCCTTCATCAGTTCAATCAGTTTTCATATGAAAGCAGAGTTGTTGGGTTTTGGGTTTGTTTTTGTTTTTTTTGGGGGGGGAGCGGGCGCGATTAAGCAAAGGCATTTACAACTCACAAGCTCTACTGGTTGGACACCCTTGTCATTTCTTACTTTTTAAACTGGCTTCTACAAGCACAGGTAGTGGGGACAAGTGCTTTTTGTACCAGACGACAACGGGAAGAGAAAAATACACTTGCAATTTCTCTTCCTCTGTGCAGGGAGCAGGTGGAGGGAGCTCATGCAAATCTGATAACTGAGAATAAAGGGACCAGAACTGTCCATGTGCCCAATTACCCAATTCACATTTGCAATCCTATGAGGTGCACAGTTGAGCACCTAAGTTTCCTGCAAACCTGATTCCTGAATTAGATGTTGGAGGACTGAACAGACTGGAACCAGCAAGAAGCTAGGTAAGCCACCACTGCCAGAGTCACCACTGTTCAGAGGATGTGAAAAGTTGTGCTTATTTTTCAGCGATTTCCCCCACAGCTCCCCCTCTGCACTTGGAAAGGAAGTTAGAAGATCCGGTTAGAAATCTGTCGTATTGGTCACTGTTTAGGACATTTGATTTTAAATCCAATCTGCTGTATGGCTGGCTGAGCAGGTGGGTGGCAGGAACTGCCCAACAATTTATGTCCCTTCAAAACAAGGACTCTTTGCAATGGCCAATGGCACATGTCGCTCACATTTGCCCTGGCACAACTCTGCCAAAGCAATGAGGTGCTGCTGCACAGATACCATTTTCCAGTTCTCAATACCCCTTGATTTGCAGCCATTCATGTGTAGGAAGGCTGAGAACACCACACTCATTTCACCTGTGACTAAAAGGCAGACTTGAACTCAGCTTCCCAGAGATAAGAGCCAGACTTTGAACACACAGGCAGCATCTCCCTCCTGCCCATGGTAGAGAACAGCCATAGAACTATTAGTAAACTGCACTTGTTTATTTGCAAAGCTGAATAGCAACCTGCTTCGAGGACATCTGCAATCTTGAGGCATGGGAAGCCAAAGGCTGCCTGACAGGATATCCCTCTGGGATGCACCGTCCCCAGCTCCTCCCTTCAAGCACAACTGACAAGATTAGAAATTAGCTTGCCAATTAGGAACAGCACCTCATGCACCCAGAGGAGTCTAAATCAGGCAACACTTTCTTTTTCCACACCTGCCACAAGGGAAGGCAAGCACAAACGCAGATTGCTGCTAGGTCAAAGACAGAGACAGGGGCTGCTCTCCGAGGAGCATGCATAACAGATTTCCAAAAACGGAGGTTTCTGGGAGAGTCAGACTTTCCTTTGCCAGCCCACCTGCAAACATAGGCAAGGCAGATTAAAAACATGAAGCACAAAAATACAGACAGAGCTCCAGGTTTTCACATCAATCTGATACTGCAAGGGCCCTGCCAAGATATTTGACCCAGACAGGCTCCCTGACCACCATTTTTTCCCTTGATACAATTAGATGTCCGCAATCCTGATCACCACATTTGTGCCACATCACATCATTCCAAATAATCAGCAAGCAGTGGGTAGACAACATCTTAACGCCTGCGAAGTGAGGAAGCACCAGGAAATTTCGGCCTGTTTCCTTCTCCTTCCTCTGCACCTGCACTGGATTTTTCAGCTAGGGTCCCAAGTGCTGGCTTTCAAAAAGAAGAATTACACCATTGCAAGCACCAAGGATGCCTTTTTAGTAGCAACAGCCTTGCCAAAGTGGGCATTCAAAGATGCCAAGCAAACTAAGGGCTGGTCTACACTGGGGGGGGGGGGGGGGTTCGATGTAAGATACGCAACTTCAGCTATGGGAATAGCGTAGCTGAAGTCGACGTATCTTATTTTGACTTACCTCCTGTCCTCACGGCGCAGGCTCGGCGGCTGCGGCTCCGGCTCCCCCGTCAACTCCGCTACCGCCTCTCGCCCTGGTGGAGTTCATGAGTCAACGGGGAGCACGGCGGGGATCGATTTATCGCGTCTCGATCCCCGATATATCGATCGCTACCCGCCGATCCGGCGGGTAGTGTGGATGTACCCTAATATCCCACCCTATTCAGGATCTTATACTGCACCAACCAATGCAGTTATCTATGTGCTTGGCCCTATGACAGGAGTGTAGGATAGTTCATAAACTCGGAATTTGTTATCAATGACGGGAAGCCAGCAGTGTAACTAGCAAGAGCTTAGGGAGGGCACTACACATCATTTGCAAGACTGATGTATAAATGTGTGGGCATGCATGTACACAGGCATCTTGTAACCGTTAATGTTTGTACACAGCACCAAAACTGGCGACATCTCCAGCGGCCAGCACCAGAGACCCAGAGCTGGGGCTGATGGGAGTGCTGTAAAACTTAAGCAACCTAGGAAGATCTTTATTTTTTAGTGTGTGGTGGGGGGAGAGGAGGGCCCTGATTCCCAACTGTCTGCAGGTTTTGGAAAGAGAAAGAGCTTGCATGAGAGTCTAGGGCAATAGGGCCTTAAAAACAAAATAAATTGAGTCAAAAAGGCCCTTTGCCAGCGCTGCTCTCTGGCCTCCAGAAGAAGCTGACAAGTCCAGAAGGACACTCAACTTGCAAACCTGCATTACAAAAGGAGGGCATATTCTGTGTGCTACTCCCCTCCTTACTGCAGAAGCAAGCTGCCCATCAGGCTTGTTCAGAACAGTCACTATCCTCCGTCGGTACCAAATTCAGACACCCTTGTTTCGTGTCTGCTTTCTACCCACATTAGCAGAAAGGTAAGAGCTATAGCAAAAAAGGCACAATGGGCCTGAATCACCTGGTGTCTGTCCTCCTTCCCTTCTGCCTGGAATGCATGTTCTCTCTCAAACAGATGCCACTTCTTTGAAGAAGAAACTGGGGGATGGGAAAGGCTGAAGAGAAGCTCATTAGGCCTGACGCAAGAGGAACACACTGACTCGTTATTACTGCAATCCACGATTGTAACCGTCAACCTGGTCAGCACTGCCACAAACTAAGCTATGGGAAGAGACAGGCTAATTCTGTACACTACGCTACCCCGACTTGCGGTTACCTTTCCATCTCACAGGATGGAAAATCTTAACACACCTTATCTCACCTGGGTGTCCCCACTAGAAGGCACAAGCACCGGGTGGTACCTGTCACAACATCAGCACAGCAACACCTCATGCAGGTGGCACAGCAATAAGGTCCCTGCATCACACAAGAGTGCAACAGAGACCCACACACATTCCAAGTGTCAGCTGCCATAAGGATGACAGTTTAAGTACTTTGCATTAACACACTTTACATCGTCACACAAACCCCTGTCCTGATTTTTCACACTTGCTGTCTGGTCACCTTAGTGCTTACTGCCCTGCCTGGTGATCTTTTCAAAGCTGCTCCAGGAGGGAAGCCACTGTGCAGGGGTGGATTTTTACTTAGGACCTGGCTTCCACAACCATTTGTTAATGAGGCTAGTTGCAATTCTGGCAAGCAGTATAAAAGGTGTTTACCCACAGTGCACTATGCACCTTAAGCTTTGGAGAAGTGAATTATAAAAGCCTTGATGAGGAAAAGGCAAAGACAGACAAAAGGTTTTTCCACTGTAGTCTAGGGGCTGCACTCATTCCATCTGACCGATAAAATAAAGGCGTTTCCAAACAGATAACCCTGTAATTCCAGCACATGCCCAAGAGAAAGTAATGGTATGGTCACGGCTGTTTTTTCTCCCAGCCATTTATCAGTTCTTGTACTGGAAAGTACGACACTGGATGTTCCCAGCATTAACCTCTCCCCCACTCCAGGGCCAATAAGACCTGGCAAATTGGATAAGCAGTAAAACCCTGCTGCCTCTCTACCAAGACAGGAGCTGCTGAAAAGCTGCAGGGAAAGTATAAGGCAGCTTAGAGGAAAGAGCAAGAGAAAAGTAACGTCCGATTATCACTTCCGTGAAGCAGCTGGTGGCCCGGCTCCCTGCCTGAATAAGCCTGAAGCGATACCGTTGGAAACATGCAGCCATCCAGGTGGTCAGCAGGAGGCAGTCCCTATATGGAAGTTGGGGAGAGGAGTGCCGAGGGGGGAAAACACTGCCTAAAAAAAAAGAAAAGTGCCGCATTGGTTGTACTACTGCATATTAAAAAGGAAACAAAATTAAGATGCCTCCACAGATATTCCCAATAAAAAGGGACAATTTAGGACCAATCCAGCAGTTTTCAGGGCATCAGTGGCTGGTAAACTTTGGAGATTTATCCCACCCTCTGATGCCAAAGGAAAGCTTGCCAAGAAGGAGATCGCTAGAAAGCTAGGGGGAGAAAAAGTGGGGCTCAGTGGAAGGGAATATTCCAATCTCAAACCCCTGTGGCTACATTTCCAGCATTCAAATAGAGTTAAGACCTGTTCATAAGCACAACCAAATACCCAAAACCAAAGTCTCACGGTCATCTCATGGCCTAGGACTGTCTGGGTGACGCACTGGCACTGCTTGCATTAGAACATGGTTCCAAACATCACTAGTAGAGAGTCAGCACTCTGCCAGTGACCTGCCCAGGAGCTGGAAACGGCAGAGCTCATTTCACTACCGTGAAAAGACCACCTTCTCAAACATAACTGGGGGGGGAGGGGGGTGAAGCCATGGGTGAAGGAGGCTTTCAGGTAGGCAAGGCACTCAACTAACCTTCATCTACAACAGGGACTGGCAACCTTTGGCACGTGGCCTGCCAGGATAAGCCCCCAGTGGGCTGGGCCGGTTTGTTTACCTGCCGCGTCCGCAGGTTCGGTTGATCGCGACTCCCACTGGCCGCAGTTCGCCGCTCCAGGCCAATGGGGGCTGCAGGAAGCGGCGCGGGCTGAGGGACGTGCTGGCCACTGCTTCCCACAGCCCCCATTGGCCTGGAGCAGCGAACCGCAGCCAGTGGGACCTGGCCCACAAACCGGCCCGGCCCACCAGGGGGCTTACCCTGGCAGGCCGCGTGCCAAAGGTTGCCAATCCCTGATCTACAACCACTTGTGCTTGTTTTTACTGATACTCCAGGTGCTACAACAGCACTGCAGCTGCACCACTGTAGCATCATAGACACTTGCTACAGCAACAGAAGGGGCTTTTCCATTGCTATAGTAAATTTCACCCACCCCCACCCCGAGAGGCGAGAAATCTTCCGTTGGCCTAGCTTGGGTCAGCTCAGCGGTGTCTCTCAGGGATGTCAAGCAATGTAGCTAGGTCAACCTACATTTCAGGTCAAGAAAAGGCCTCAGATAATCCTCCCTCTTGCGTGTGATTTCTGGTTCGGCTTTAAACCAAGTTCTGTAGTTTCTCTGAATTATTTCTCCATTTTGTCCTTGTATGGTTCCAGTTCTGTTGTTGTTAATTAGATCAAGCCAGATTTCCACTGAGACTTCAACTGCAGAGTTATCAGACTATAATCTGTCAAGTCCCTCTGAAACCTCCTTCAAATTGCTTTGGTAAATTTAGTCCCTTGCTTAAAATATGGGCCAAGTTTGCATCAAATTCCTTCTTCCCATCAGCGCAAATGTCAACACAAGTATTGCACTTTGTGTGGGTCTTCATTTGCATCAATCTTCCCATGCGTGATTGCAAAGGTTGCTGGGAAGCCGGCACATCAATCCTCTTTTCACACAACCAACCGTGAGGCCAATGGTGGCTATGTTGGAATTTTTGAACTTTCACAACATGGTTTAAGAACTTATGTATTATTTCTCTCTCAAGGTTTAGACAGCATGTGGAGCATCCACACCTAAGCAGCTCAGAATGACTGCACCTGTGAAAAGTTACATTTTTCTATTTTCGTTATCTGAGCAAATGACAAAGAAATCCCTGATCTAACTTTTCTCTGCCTTTCTAGCAGAGAAGGCAACTTGTGCACAATATTCTGCTATTTCCTTGTCAGACAAAAGTAACAGCTTTAAGTAGAAATGTGTTTCTCCCCCGTATTTATGGTGGCCACTACTAGGTCATTTCTCATGTTCAACTAACCATCTTCCATTAACGTCATCCTTTATGCTTTCAGTTCTTTGCTTTAATTTTTCTGCCGTTTCTTCACTTGCAGTAACTTGTGCACAACTTGAATTTTCCCTGGAAGTACTGCTCCAGACAGGTTCAAAGTACTTCAGCCACTACTTAAAACTTCATCTTGTGCTACACTAATGGCAGTGTTATCATAGAAGGAAGGCCTGGAACAGGGACTTGAAGATACAATCATGGCTTCCTTTCTAGCATGGCGGTATAAAAAGTGTCTGGCTTGCAGAAACAAATTTGATGTTCCTGTTCTTTCAATTACACGCAAATGTTCCATTTGACCATGAAGAATCTGAAGCTGCTGATTTTTCTGCAGTTTGAGATGAGCACGAATCCCTTCATCTCATTACTTAACACCTTGAATTTTACTTAAAACTATAAATCAGTTTTCGTTACTTCACTCCACTGAATCATTTGTTTCCACTTCACCTTTAGGCATAGTGAGTCAGATTAGTGTAGTCATGTATGTTTGGTAATCACTAATCACCCTTTTGCAATACTGACCAGCAGGTTTCACGTTTACTACAGTTAGAATGAGAAACCCTTATGTGGTGAATTCAAACATTGTGAAGACTTCGGGGGGGGGGGACCCATAGTGAACTAGCCAGTTTTGTATAGAATCACATTGTCGTATGTCCTACCCACTTTCCCATAGCTTCTAGTTCTAGCAAACTTTGCCCGTCTTACAGCACGCAACTCCCCCTAGTCCCCTTCAACATCCTATCACAGCCAACTCCACCTAGTAGCCATCTCCTATCACCAACAACCTGACTCATTCCTCTTCTCCTGTAGGTTTTTGATAATTCTGTAGTCTTCTTGTCTCCTAACATGCTTAATGGGCACAGTAAGAACCTTGATGTTCTCAACACTCGCCTTTTAACCTTTTAGAATAGCTCCAAGTTTTAATTAACAGAATTAAATGACAGCCTAATGCATCTAGTATTTAAAAACATGTTAAGTTCATACAGGTACTAGACAGTGAGTCCACAAAAAACTTTACTACTACTGGGAAGGGGGTGGGCGGGGAGGACAGAAGAGAATCTGCTGGGTCTTTTCACCCACTTGGGAAGGAGAAGGGGTTCCATGACTGTTTATTAGCAAATAAACTATTCCGTTGCACAGGTCCTCTGCCAGTGCACTGAGGACTGTGAAGTGACTCTGTAAGAGAGCTGCACACATCACTGCTCAGCTGGGAAAAAAAGTGTGCTCCAAACGTACCCTTGACCCAGACCTCGTCTTCCAAAGCCTCTTTCCCCAACCCTCCAAAAGTTAAGTCTGACGCTTTAACCCCAAGATACCTGGCTGGCAAACCAAAGTGCAGCAGATAAGACAGTCTACAATTGGCATGAGGGTCAACCTCTTCCCAGCACTTTCTACAGTTGCCATTAGAGTTCAAATTTCCCTTTGTGCACAGCCCCAAGACCATGCCTAGCAGTCGGCATCCTGCCCATCCCACACCAGACTCTTTCCAGAGCCAGCCAACACCACTGTATTTGACTGGAAGGGTAACATTCTCCCTCCATGACCTCCCCCCCAAGGGGAGCAGGAAACTGACTGTCACCCAGTTTCCCCACACAAGTTTCTCCCACCTCTACTGCATTACCAGCACTCCACCACAGCAGGAAGACAGGAGGCTAGGAATGTAAGTAGGGACACTTGGCTAGGGAGAGTAATCACACCAGCCACATCCTTTTAAAACACTGCACCATCCATCTCATTCAGATACTACAGAGATGTGCAAAGCAAGGACTTGACTGTGCATACCCAAAAGCACATGCAAAGTTAGCAATACTGGCATTCAACACACAAAGCGTACCTACCCAAAGGCTGAAAAAAGAAAAACAGGCCCTATGTTTCTAAATCAATGGAATTAGTTGAACGACGGCAACTGCTGACACTGCCAGCATCAGCTCATGCTCCCCCCATGGTAAATCCCAGTGCACAGGAACTACTACATTAAAAGGGTCTTTTCCATTTCTAACTGATTCGATTACCCAGTCCAAAAGTGCCCAAAGCCACGGGGAGGTCTTGCAGCGATGGCTGCTCTTCATTGTTTCCAATGCTGAGTCACATCAAGTGGAGATCAAAAAGGATCAGAAAAGAGAGGAGAGAAAATCATCTGCATTTTAAGTACACTCAGCTGCCGGCCATGTTGCACAGCACCCCAATGCAAGAAAGCTTTGGGGAAATTCCCCACTGCAATGAACTTCTGGAATAAAGCCGTATTAATCAGCTACTAACCTGGTAAAGGTAAGGTACAGGTCTGAGACCAAGGCCATTAATTCTCAGCCACCCTCTCTCCCCTTGCATAACACAATACCCCAAGCCAGTGTTCCCTCTAGTTTTCCCCACACATGTACAGAATGAATTTCGCTATGTGCACCAATATGGAGGTGGTATGTGACATCACCTCCATATTGGTGCACATAAAATTCATGTGACGGGGGTGGGGCTGAGGGGTTCGGAGTGTGGGAGGGAGCTCAGGGTTGAGGCAGAGGGTTGGGGTGTGGGGCCGAGGGGTGAGGGCTCTGAGGTGGAGCCGGGGATGAGGGGCTCAGGCAGAGGGTTGGATGCAGGCTCTGGCTGGGGATGAGGGGTTTGGGGTGCAGGCTTCCCTGGGGCTAGGGCAAGGAGAGAGGATTCCCCCGGCTCTCTCTCCCTGCAGCGGGGCCTGGGCTGGGGGGGAGGGAGGGCGCCTCTCCCCACCACAGCCGCTCCGGGGCTGGGCCTGAAAGCTAGACACCTCTCCCCTGGCCACAGCAGGTCCGAGCCAGGGCTTAATAGGCTGCAGCACAGCAACACAGTTTAGAGAGAACTTGGTCCCTAATCCAGCAAGCATTGCATGCAGGAGTTCTTACCCCATGCGACAGACACTAATCAAAATACAATGAAGTGCTGGGTAGGGAAGCACAGACCCTTTTCGTTTTTATACATTATAACCCCCAACAGCTCAAAGCTGTCTTGGAACTGGCATGCTGCAGCCTTCCAGCCCCCAGAGCAGCAGCCTGGGAAGGGGCGCGTGCAGGCATCTGTCCACACTAGTCCTCCACAAGCCACCCCATCACAGTGCAAACCATGCAAATTCAGAGGAAACCCCAGCTAGGAGTTCAGAAAAACGCGGCAGTGACGTTTTCTGAAAACACGTGGCTCATCCTATAAACATGTTGACACTGAATGTGGCCACAAACCAGCCTCCACAACCATACCTACCAAGCCAGGCCTAGGAAGCCATACGCCCTGCACAGTCTCACTACGGCCACCAATAGACCCAGTTCTCCAAAAGGCTTTTCAACCTAGCAGCCATTCTGACACACACACACACACACACACACACACCCCTTCCGTGAGCCAAGACTCCCTCGGCAAAGAACCCTGCTAACCGACTTATTCAACAGCCACATTCAGCTCCCATTTGTTCTGACCAGAGACATTCAAACATGCAAACAGCTGTTTTAAATAAGCTCTTGCTGTGGCACATTAACTTGTTACAGACCCTTCTCATCTGCACTCTCCCCTCGCTTACCTGCTAAGCGGTCATGAGACTATCATTGGCTACCGGATTTTACTTCAATAGCTTCCCCAGATTTACTGTTGAGAATATAGATTCATAGACTTAAGGTCAGAAGGGACCATTATGGTCATCTAGTCTGACCTCCTGGACAACGTAGGCCACAGAATCTCACCCACCCACTCCTGGAACAAACCCCTAACCTATGTCTGAGTTACTGAAGTCCTCAAATCGTGGTTTAAAGACTTCAAGCTGCAGAGAATCCTCCAGCAAGTGACCCGTGCCCCACGCTGCAGAGGAAGGGGAAAAACCCCCAGCGCCTCTGCCAATCTGCCCTGGAGGAAAATTCCTTCCCGACCCCAAATATGTCCATCAGTTAAATCCTGAGCATGTGGGCAAGACTCACCAGCCAGCACCCAGGAAAGAATTCTCTGTAGTAACTCAGAACGGACCCCAACTAAGACCATTGGGCATATTTACCTGATAATAATTAAAGAGCCTAATTTTGGCAATTAATTGATATCCCATCATACCACCCCCTCCATAAACTTATCAAGCTTAGTCTTGAAGCCAGATATATGCTCACCAGGTACAAAGCTCTGCATAGGTTTTCAGCAGAATTTTAACAAACCCTTGGATTCAGAGAACAGGAAGTTGGGACCAAAACACTGATCTGAAGTGAAGCACACAGCAAAAGCAGATGCCAACACGAAGAAGTGGAAGACCACAAATTTGTACAACACATCCACACCTCTACTTTAGGCCAGGCAACAGCACAGGAGATGTTGGAGTCTTGAAGCTACCAGCATAACAACGAGATGTCCTAGCACATCAACTACAGAAGATCTCAGCTCTACAGTAACTGCTCAGCCTGCCCAGTGGATTCACTGAATATGGTTTTATAGCACACCTTCCATACCCAAGAGAGCCTCAGTTGCATACCAAACTGGGAATTAGATCTGCAGACAGTGAAACCAACATATATGTGAGCAAACATGGCAACTATTAAGCGCACTCAGCAACTGGTGTGTCAGCCTTGGGCATGAGAGCCTGTAATATTAGAAAGGGGGGCGGGGGGGGGAAGAGAAGAGAGAAGATGAGAGTTCCCCATGGCCACAATGGAAGTATGCGCCAGAGCTGGGAATGGATCAGAACCCAAGTATCCTGATTCACTGAGGTCTTGAGGTTAAAAAAAGAGCACAGAATTGGGAGCCCTTGTTCTCTTCCTAGTTCTCCCAAAAAGTTAAATGCATGGCCCTCAGCAAGAAAAATCCGTGCCTCGGTTTACCTGTCAGTAAAATGGGGGTTATACTTATCCCACAGGAATACTGTGAGGCTTAAGTTTGTGTTTGTAAAGCAAACCAAGATCCTCTAGTGTCTGGAGTTAGGCACATACTAGGTTTATTTTTCCACTAAGGTTCACATCTTTCTAAAGTTACCCTATTTACAGATGCGGGCGATATCTGCACCTGGAAATATGGTGGCTGTGCCTTTTAAAAAGATTTTACAGTAAAGTGAAAACACCTGATCTGCCCTTATTACAAGTTCCAGTGGACCTGGAGAAGGGAGGTAGACTTGGAACATTTAACAAAAATGATGAATAAAGGCAGTCCCATATTTCAGCTACTCAGCACCAAAACTGCGCCCTGTTTAGGATGTTGTGTGGTGTGCCCCAAGTACAATTTCACATTACTTACTGGAATGCCAAAGGATTAGGTATCATAATAGGGAAAGGGCGACAGAACCCTGCAACCAATACCCTGGTTGCCCATTTAGTGTTGCAGACATGTCTGTGCTCAATTCATTGGGGGGGGGGGGCGCTATCAGAAATATTAACGGGTAGGATTTTCAAATGGGTCTAAGGGAGTTAGGTGTCCAATGCAAATCTCAGCCTTAAATGATCACCAGTTTCACAATCTGCATGTACCACAAATGTGATGCCAAAAAAAGTTGGAAAGGTTTAAAGCAAAGATTGATAAGAATCACTTGAATTAATTCCTTCGTACTGGAAATCTAGAGCTTAGCGTCATATCAGGGAGTTCACGACTCCCAGCAACAAGGGGTTACGAATCAGCTCTCACTGAATACACTGCATTCCCCAACCTTCCCTGAAACAAACAGTGCAGAACAGAGCAAAGGTCCAGAATAAAGCTGAAGGGCATCAGCGTGTGGGGGAGGAGAAAAAGCCCTTTAACCTTTCAGGGCAGGAAGTTCCAGTCCCCTTACGTAAAAAATTACTCAAACCTGAGTTGTGCGATCAGGACTAATGGATAGTTCAGAAGAAATGAAATCAAGGGGAACAGAACTCTTGCTGTGACGTTAGGTCTTTGTTTCAACAAAGCCAACAGCGCTACACAGCTACATGCCGTGACAGAATAAGAGTTGCCCAACACTTTGGAGATCAGCGCGTGCTGGATTACCAAGCATTGGCTACTTGGCACAATAGCCGTGACTAACTTTCTTGTGTCTAATGAAAAGTTATCTAGATGAAAACATGCCAACGGCAAAGCAATTTTCTCACTTGTGTCTCGTCTCCCTGGTGGGGGCTGGTTCCAAGTGCTTCTCCCCAAACCTTTGTGGGACACATCCCCACGGACAGTCGGGGAGGGATGAAAGGGAGTGTAATTGCAGTGTAGGTTTATGCTACTTCTGCCCGCACCGCACCTCTCCTGCGCCAAGTGTGCTTACCCACACATTATTTGATGCCCTTTCCAAACAGGAGTCGGTTGACATTGATGCATGTGACAAGGCACTAAGAGGTGTCTTTTGGTAAGCTTGACTGGCCTTCAAGATCAGCTAGAAAGAGAGCATACACCAGACAGTGAGCTAGAAACTGCAGTAAAAAAAGAAACTAAAATAAAAACACAAAACAAAACCCACCACTGCAGGCTACATCTACACTAGAAAGTGATGTACAGGTTTTCCAGCAACAGTGCACTTGCACCAGGGCAGTTAATAGCGGAAGAGCTGGTGTAGACAGAACTCAGCCATTTTTGGCACTGCCATGAAAACCCTGCAGGTCTTGGCTCCAACAGAGGCTGTAAAATATAAAATACGGCAGTTCTTAAAGAGCAGTAAGTGCCTTGATACAATGTTTCTTTAAGCAAGTGCAGCAGTTTTTCACAACTGGGTGCTAGAAACACTTGAACCTTGTCCACAGTAGTGCTTACATCATTGCTAACACCCATGCAGCTGCACAACTGGGGGAAGATTCACACAAAATATTTTAGGAGGAGATTTGTTAAAGGCTACTCTTCAGGTCATATTCCTTTTCTCCAAAAAAAATTACCTAGGAGATAAAGAAAATCTTGATACATCTGAAGTTCATATATTAAGTTTCGTGTATAGCCACCTCTGGGAAACACAAAAGCACTACCCTTTTCCTTAGCAAGATATTTTTCCTTTCATCGGTATGCGCTCTATTATTATAGGGCTGTCTATGCAAGATAAGCTACTGACTTTGTTTACTTAGACTATAAAAGTGCACGCATAGTAAGTCCTGTACCAAGGGGCTACAATTACCTGGATCTTGTCACAAGACCGCAATAAGGAGAAAAAGAAAAATCACCACCAGTCTTGCCAGAATCACTGTAAGTTATGAGACCATTCAGATACAAGTCTTACTGCATTTGACAAACATTACCATTGTGCTAATTTTTAAGATTAAACTAAATATTTCCCCTGGCTTCCTTATACCTCTGAGTCACTCCCCAAATGCATAACTAGTCAAAATTCTAGGCAAAGATTTTCTGAGCCTACAATACTAAAAGAATCTGAGCAAATTCACTGCAACTTCTTCTATGCCCTAATATTTTTACACCAACATTTTTCTGATCCAACCTCTTTCCTAGAAGTCCAAAAAGATATTATTCAGCCCCAGCACTCACTCCTGCATGGCACATGCCTTAAAAAGCCACCTCAGCAGGTGCACGAGCCCTTCACCTTTGGAGATTCTGCTGCAAATCCTGCTTTACGGTATCCCGCCAGAGCCCGAGTACACGTACCCCTCAAAGCCACTGTACAACACAGGACAATTAAGCAATTGTGTGTGGGAAATACCCAGACCTGGAACTGTAGCGGTGTTGCAAGTCTGGATTAAAATACCATCAGCACAGAACTGTGTCTAGAAGCTTGGATCCTGAGCACAGGCCTTTGCCTAAAGAGCATCTTTTGTCACCTAATTCTGTTATACTATCTTACAGCATGTGCATGAAGGAGTTAAAATGATTTTTCTTACTATTTAAGGCCCCAAAGTCTGCAAAGGCAATTCATGTGGAGGGAGTCTTGTACCTCTGCAGAGCTCTGCCGATGTCCACAGGTCTCCACAAGGGGTAGGGTGACCAGACAGCAAATGTGAAAAAATGGGACGGGGGTGGGGGTAATAGGAGCCTATATAAGAAAAAGGCCCAAAAATCAGGACTATCCCTATAAAATCGGGACATCTGGTCACCCTAACAAGGGCTCACCCAAGCAGACTAGCTTGCAGGGATCAGGTCTAGGATACTTTACGCTTCTAGAACTTAAATGCAGCTTTGAAAGCAGTTTAACAGTAAGTTCTTAGTCATTCTGGGTATTTTGAAAAATAACTTTAGGTTGCCTCAAATACTTGAGCTTCAGAATGCCACCATTAAACGTGCAAAAAATCAATTTTCTTGGAAGACCTTTAAAGACTGTTCTAACATGCAGCCTAAAACTTTACCTAACCCACATGTATCTGTGAAACGAGCATACAAGCTTTGTAAAATTTCCAGGAGCTTTTGGTGAGTGTAAGTAACAACTTGTGGTAGAGGGTTTAAGAACTTTTCTAGCTGCGACTGAAACCTACAAATGCTAGGAAATATATTCAAGATGGAGCCCATCAGGGAGCTCTCTGCCATGAGTCTGTCCATTTGGGTAGTTTATGACAAATAAACAAACAGGAAAGCTTATGCTCAAATAAATGTGTTAGTCTCTAAGGTGCCACAAGTACTCTTGTTCTTTTTATGACAACCATGTTTGTAAAATAAACACCTTTTTCTCCTGTTAGTTAATAGGCAGCAAAAGAAACAATGCCCCAAGAGCAAAAGAGCGGAATAATATTGACAAGGCCTGTACTGTGTGAACTATAGGCAAGGCTGCCAACCTCCAGAAAATGCCCCACTAGTCAATTTCACTGTTTAACACCTTAAGGAATACTCTGATTCTGAGTGGAACAGAATTCAGGTTGTTACAATATTATTCCCTTTCAACAACTAATTTCCGCCACAAGAACAAGTTGTGGAGGTTTTCTCCCCCCCCCCTCCAAAAAACCCAGTAGTGTGGCAATTCAAGTGCTTAACACTGGTTGTATCTTTCTTGAAGCACATGTTCTCTTCTCCCCCCCAAGAAAAAATAGTTTTCCCACCCTGATAACAGGACCAATACCAAAACATGCTGTCTTTTGTCCTTTAAAACCTGAAATATTAATGCATAAGAGATGAAGGCAAGTCAAAAAAGACATTTATTGCAGATCTTGGGTATACTTTCAACCCATTCTCACCAGAAGTACTGTATGTAGTTGTATAGCTTTAGAGTTTAGGATAAATAGTGTAATTCACAAAGCTCTACATAGATGATATGCACAAAAATTCATATATGAAGTCTTATGTTCTGCTTACATCACAACCAGCTGGATCAGCCTTCTGAATCACAAAATGTTTGCACTGCAAATTGAAAACGCTGCAAGTGCTAAACTCTAGAGAATGGCTATTACAGAATATGGCCCAACAAGGCAGCATTATGAATCCTCACTGTTGCATGAAGGTGTAAGATCAGCTTTAGGTCATACAACAAGAAGTAAACTGAGGCAGCAAAACAGTCAGAATTTTGTTAGGACAAGTCATTCTTATACCATTCCATGGTTTCACAGACTAAAGCAGTTTGCCTCCACGGAGATTTTTGCTGTGGACTATTAAGTTATCTCCTATATGCTTTGCCCCACTAAAAAAAGTATTCCAAGCAGATACTGCAGAGCTGTCCATCTTCCAAAGATCAATAACTATGATGATTCATCATGTTAGATGGTACCAACTTTTGCAAAATGATGGTACACGCACTGATGAGAAACCAGATGTCATAGCTGGGAATGCAATTTAAAGTTTGCAAGGGAAGGCTGAAAAATTAAAAAGCCCTCATAAATGAGATATCCATTTAAAATTCTCAGTATTTTCTCCTGGTATGGGTTCCCTTCATGCTAAAACAGTTTGTTTCTCCTGATGGAGGTAATATCTATTACAACGTGCAAGAAAATGCGAAGTGTTCAGCATTTCCAATCTTGGCCTAAAAAGAACGGTGGGAGGAAGAATGCACAATTTAAAAGGCAGTTGTTACTAAACTACAACTGAACCACACACACCTCAGTAACTTTTGGGGGAAGAGGGGCTGAAGTTACACCACAGAATCAGCATTGCAACATGCACGATTACCAGAAAGCTACTCGGAATGTCCTTTGGGCCAAGGATTTATTCCAAAAGGGGCCGGGGGTGGGGGGGGGAGGGGTTGTTTGTCCAGCATATTCACCCTCCCTTTCCCATCCTCCACACAGATTCAATGCAGGGAAGAGAGGGTTACGCACTCCAGTTTATTTCCAGCTCTGGAACTGCACAGAAATGAAGGACTGAGGCCTACATGTCACTGTGCCAGCAAAGCAAGGGAGACAGGAGTCAAGGGCCCAGCCGCATTAAGCTACAGAGGAACACGCACACGTGGGGAGGAGAGAGAGAACTACCTTTCGCACACACGCAGGGCCGCTGTGAGAACGGAGAACACGTGGGGGTTAAGGGGAATCCCCCTCCAAAAAAAGGTGTAGCGTGCTCCGATCAATGGTGCACTGGATCAGACACACGAGAGACAGGGTAGGGAATGGGGGATGGGCCAGGGCTGGCAGATCCCCTCCCCCTCGCGCCCCCTCCAGCACAGCTTGTCTGTCACCCTCTAAGGCTTTGCAGATTCTTGCTGGGGCGCAAATCGGCGGGAGAGGGGGCGATTCGTGCCGGGAAAGGGGGAGAAGGAGAAGGCCCCGCGGTGAGCCGGAGGGGGGGGGGGCGGAGAAAATCACATGCTCGCAGCAGAAGAAACCACGTTGTCTTTACTGCTGCAGTGGAATGCCGGGAAGGGGAGGAAGCTCCGAGCGCAGCCGCCCAGCCCCACACACGCTGCCCCGATCGAACGCTCAGTCCTCCGCCGTGGAACGTTCGCACCGCGGCCTGGAACGTTGCAACACGGCTGTGGAACCTTCGGCCTTAAATCCGCCCCCCCCCCCCCAAAGCCGCATGGCCGAGCCGCTCCGCCGGGGCTGGGCGCCGCTCCCCCTCCCCCGCACACACACGCTCTCCACCCTCATGGCTCCCTCAGGCTGCAAGAAGCCTCTCCTTTCCCAGCGAGCCGGGGCTGCTACAGAAATCCTAAATCCACGTTCCCCAGATCACCCCCCCCCACCCCCGCTTCCCCTCCACACGTGCGCCCGGCTAGGATTAAGGCTGAGAGCGGCGGCGTGCGATCGGCTCCCCCTCCACTCGCCAAGGCCACATGACACGTTTAGTTCTCCCCACGCCGGGTTACATCCAGCGAGTCCCCATATTCTTGGCACCCTGGCAAACTTTGGCACTCGAAGCCAGACAGCTGGCGAGGGAATGGGGGGGGGGGTTCATTCCTTGTCTGGTCCAGGCCAAATAGACTCATTCAACATTTACAATATGGGAAATAAGGCAACGCTGAACTGGGGGGGGGGTGATCTATTCCGAACAAACCTCCCCCCGTCCATACACAGACGAAGGGCCCCCTTCTCAATATATTTATTATGTCCCTGGGGAGGGGGGGGGGCTTTCATAAAAAAGGCAGGTCCTGTGAGCCCTGGGCGAGCGCGTGTGGGAGCGAGGCCTTGCGATCACGCTTCCCTCCGGCTGCCCGCAGCCCCACGCACCCCACCCTGGCGTACTCCCCCGGCTAGTGCACGGGGGCTGGTCGGGGACAGGACCCCGAGGCAGGGGGTAGATCCAACAGCGACGGAGCCAACTGGGGTGGGGTTGGAGAACAAAAACCCCCGAGTCACTGTACTGCAGACCAGCGATTCCCCCCCCACACACACCGCACCCCGCCCCGGCTCAGGGTCCCCCCCCACCCTCACCCCCGCACCCACCTGGGGGGGACTGTCCGTTGACTGTGACCACGGCCACCGGGGCGTTTTTAGTCCAAGGGTTCACCTTGGGCGGGGGGGCCTCGATGAATTCCTTGCGCCCGCCTCCTCCCTGCTCGCCGCCTTCCTCGCCGCCGCTGCTGCCCCCCGCCTCGCCCAGCAGCCGGTTCTCGCCCCCGCCGCGCTGCTGCAGCAGGTTCTCCTTCTCCTGGTTGTTGCTCTCCTCCTTCTGCTGCTTGATGCTGGGCGGCCTGGGCGCCGCGCTCCGCCGGGGCTGCTCCCCCGCCGCCACGCCGCCGCCGCCCCCCTTGGGGCAGCTGTCCGGGGCGCCCCCGCGGCCCTCCTCCCCTTGGGGCATGGGGGGCTCGCCCTTCTCCCGGGCCCCTTCCTGGGGCTTCTTGATGAGCAGCCCGTGCTCCTCGGCGGGCAGTAGGGGGTTGCCGGGCAGGAGAGCCTCCACCTGGGTCGCCATCTGCGCCCCGGGCCGGCCGCCGCGTCCCCCCCGCTCCTGCTCCAGGCGCTCCCCCCGCCGGGCGGGGCCCTGCTCAGCCGCACGCAGCCCGGAGCGAGTGGGGGGGGGGGGCTCCCTGCACCAGCTCCCCCTCCCGCGGCGCCCCTCCAGCTGCAGCAATATGGAGAAGCACGGAGACCACGCGACTGGCACGGGAGCGCGCACCCCCCCCCTCGCGGCCTGCCTGCCGCCGCCGCGCGCGCGCACGTACCAGCGCCCGCTCCGCCTCGGCGGGTGGGGGCGCGCACGCGCCTGATGCAATTCGCGGCGGCTGGAGGAGCGCCTTAAAGGGGCAGCGCCTGCGGGACGGGGAGGAGCCCGGGGGTGCGGGGCAGCCTCCGTCTCCAGCCTGGGCCGGCACCAGCAGCACGCTGGCCTGGGCCCTTGCTCGCCTCCTGCCCCCCAGCTCCCCTCTGGGCAGCCCCCCAGTTGCCCCCCAGGATCTCCCCCTTGGAGATTTTATAGGGACAGTCCCGATTTTGGGGTCTTTTTCTTATATAGGCTCCTATTCCCCCCCCCTCCCGTCCCTGTCCCGATTTTTGCTGGTCACCCTCCCACCCCACCCCACCCCACCCCGAAAGCTCCTGGCCCCTGCACTCCCCCACCCCTAGCTGTCTCCCTATACCCAGCACGCCCCTTTGTATGGCTCCTAGGGAAACTTTTAGGGGCAGGAAGGGGATCTGAAGAGCTTGTCATCCTGCTTTAGTATTCTCCCTTGTATACAGGTACATACATTTCAGGAGGTTATGCTAATTATTAACTAATCTTCAGTATTTTCCATACCAGACATTTCAAACCACTGTATAATTTAATTGTTATTGGTGGTTGTCACCCTGATCCTCCCAGACTAACGTTTCCATCAGATTTAATGCAGTTCACAGGGGAAGTCCCTAAGAAATGGGCTGGTGTGGGGGGCTGTTTCATTTTTTATTGCCACAGCTGACAAGACCTGTCTAATACCACAGTGATTTTCAGTAAAGGCATCCTATAATCACGACAAGCCTCATGTGATCCCATATTCTATATTTAATAGATAAGGCAATTCTTTACTTCTCTACAGCACTGCCTTTCATCTAGAAGAACTGGTATTTAATGTATCCTAGAAGCTGCGCTCACAGAGTCAAGACACCCCTAGGAATATTGAAAGCATGACAAGTTGCAGCAACAATTTAGCTTCAAGGTAGTGGTGCATGGAAAGAAGGGAAGAGAGGAATTTTAAAGTTAGCGGTTAGGAAGAAAGGGGAAAATGAAAGAAAAGTAATAAAACAAAAATAGGAAAGAAAAAACATTAGACAAAGTCTTGGGCAAAGAGATGAACTTTGCACCCTATTCTGAAGGGCAATAGGGGTTAAAGTTCTAACAGACCCCCAGCGGGAGTTTCAAATAGCCAGGAACCCTCCTCTGAGAATGTCTTGCCTCCAGCTCTCAAAAGTACTTGTAGCCCATTGGTCATTATGTCCCCTTCTGCACCCGGTCCGCAAAGCATGCAAGTCTGTTACAGCCTCCAGCTCAGAACCTGGCTCTTAGCTCAAGCTGTAGAAACGTGCTTTCGGCTCTGGAGGTCTCCAGTTCAATTCTCCATGTGGTGTCTGTCACAGAGAGACACCTAGGTACTGTTGTCAGGAGCAGTACAGCTAGCGTGGTGGCCCACAGGGCAAGAGAAGGGTCCTAGGGGTTACTCTAACCTACCCCAGCGGCAATTGCCTGAGTGCACTGTGCTTCCACCATGCTAGGGCTTGATGTGGAAATAGAGCGGGACCCAGCTATGCTGGCTCTGTGCCAGCTGATCAGTCCCCCCCACACTGGGAGAATTCGCAGCTGGCCAAATCTAGATGATTTCTGACCCCTCTGTGCTGCCAAAGAGGCACAAAAGAATCAGAACCCAGGAGGGAGTCTGGTTTGTGGTCTCGAAGACAAAGAAGGCCTTATAGATTAAAACCAACAACTTCAATAGTGTCTAAAACCAAACCGGAAGCCATGCAGCATGTGGATCAGCTGCATTTCCCCCGCTAGCTAAAGGTTCCCAGTTATCTTAAGGGTCAGCCCCAAGTAAAGTTCACTGTAGCAGTACAACCCAGAGGTGCCAGGATTGTGCATGACTGTGGGGAGGTCCACATCAGTAAGAAAAGGTGGCAACCTCCCAGCTAGGAAAAATATGTGGGACCAACCACCATCGCCATCTAGGAATCCAAGAGCACTCAGATACTTGGACAAGCAAGAGGCACAGAAGTGCCCCAAGATTGTGAGCATCTTTGGCACAGAGCGGGCAAACTCCAGCAAGAAATGGAGTCATTACAAGGCCCTGTCAATTTCTCAGCTTGTGCTCCCGCCCCCGTCTCCCCACTCTGATCATCATCATCACCTCTCTCTTGGGTGGATGGAGTCTCAGCCAGTTCATTCTTACTGAAGTCCTTGGCCAGGCACTGGAAAAGCAAGGAAACTGCAAGGTCTGGATCTGATGAAAAGGACACAGGTGTGTGTCACCAGCATTTCTCAGTCTGCTCTAGCTGCTTCAAACAAACAAGGAACGGGAGGGGGGTGACAAAATGCAACCATATGGGGTCCCACATGAGAAAGCCATTGGGGCTGGGGGAGAGGGGAAATGAATCCTTACCCACCACCATCCTCAAGAACCTGACGCCTTCCCACATACAGATAGCTCACATGTAAAAACTTGACTGTCCAGGTAGAAGCGTCAGTCAAATTATAGCTACAAAATTGCAAGGAATACCTATAGCCACTGCAACTGATCCTATTTAACCTCCCTTAATTCCAGCCCCATCGTAGTCATTTGTCATGTCCATGCCACACCTAAGCTTGCCACTGTAACAATCTGCTCTGCACTGCACAATCATAGAAACCCACCCTCGGGGGAAAGGGTGCCATTCGGATGTGACTATTTCCAGGGCGCGGTGCAAGTGATAGATAGGCATCTCAGGAGCTTGTTCTGGGTGCGCTAAAAGGAACGAGAATACTGCTTCCGCTATCACCACCTCATTTCTGCTTATGTAACACTTACCTGTCAGTGTTTTTTGGGCACAGCTGTTTCTATATATAGTCTGCAAAACTAATGCCTGGATACCAAAAGATGATGTGTTTATGATTATGCTTTCAGTCCCAGAAAAGAAGGACCGTGGAGACACACATACTGTGGTCCCTGCCCATAACTAGGGCTGTAGGCACTACAGTAATAACAAATAATAAATATAGGACAGACACACTCAAACGTACATTATGCACAAAAACAGTATACAGAAACACAACATTGGCATGCACACACACACACACACACACACACAAGTGTGCATGATACTTGTACACATTTTATTTCAGTCTCTTCCTTTAGTGTGATGTTCCGAAGATTGGAGGTTATCACCCCAGCAGCACCTCTATATTTTAAGCTGTCATTTCCATTGCAAACTTTGGTTTTCAGTGGGTTAGTTATTCAGCAGTTTTTTTAATTTGGACTGAAATGTCTGGGAGTTTCTATGGTAAGAGTATAAAAATCTGAAAACATTTAGCCTAAGTTTTGCCCTGTACAACCTGTGTCTATTTACAGAGAGTATATTATTTACAGAGCACCGTCTGTGTCTAAGTGATTGGCATTTAGGTCTTTTACCTGCCTGTTCTAGTGCTTACATTAATAGGAGGAGACGGTCTATGGTAAATTGTATTGCTATAACCCATATGGACCAGCCAGACAGCTGCTCATGTCTTCATGGTTCTGTGAGTGATCACCTCTGAGTCCCTGTAAAGCAGCTTTATGAGACTGCTCCAAGAAAAACTTAAATAAGGTTTGTTTACATTTGAAGTAAATGTTGGTGAGGCTTTGTAAGAACAAGCACGATGGAATGACAGAGGGAGAGAGAGCGGCTAACATTTTAATGCTCAACAGCAATCACTGAGATGGGGAACGTACCATCAAATACCACTGAAATGCACTGGACTCACCACGTGGAGTGGAAATATGAAGTTTGAAGAACTAGCAGCTGTGCTTTCTTTGCGGTATTTCAGCACCGAATGCACACAGAACGGCAGCATTCCCACTGAGGTGCCCGGCTTTAGAGAGTTTATCTGTCAATTTCATTGAGATTCTTAGGGCCAAATTTGCAAATAGTGGTGCTCAAGTGGTACATTCAGAACCCGTGATAGTGCTCTCAGTTACCTGTTATCATGTGCGAGTTAATGCAATTTTGGTACCAATATTTCAGAATTTGGCCTTAAGGATGAACTGTAAAGCAATGAAAAATGAAGGCTAGATTTAAGTACTAAATGACTCCATTAACCAGGCTGTATGGGCCATTCAGCACACAGGCATGTTTTATCTAACTTTTTTAAATCACTTTTTCCCTCTCAGATTTTCTTGGTCCTTCTTGAGTCCCTGAGGGTTTCCCAGATCTGCGAGGTCACAGTATGATGCAGCCTCATGGATTGCGGTGAGACTTCTGGTAGTATGTGTCACATTCTGGGATAGCTTTAGGAAACCAGGACGTAAATCACAAAAGGGAAAAAGGAATTTTATATAAATTAGTTACAACTAGATAGACAGGCCCAGGCAAATGTTGGAGTATCCAATCTGAGCTTCTCCCAAGGTTCAAGGGTGTTCATATATGGGATTTGGTTTGCCCCATTTCTGGCTAAAAAAAAAAAACAATTCTCATTTTTGCTGTGCAGGTCATCTGAATTCTTGAGAGCCTAGTCTGGCATGCTATGCAATTCCTATTGGTTTTAATTGGCTAAACTTCCTGTGATGCTTTGAAATGTACCTCAGTACAGTTCAGCAGGTATGTTTGTGTTTGTGTGTGTGAGAGAGAGAGAGAGAGAGACAGAGAGAAACAACATTCTTCCTTGGGAGCCACTTTTACATACCTACGAAGTTGATAAATGGCTTTGGTCCAATTACTGTGCTTTGCGGGTCTTCTCTCAAGCATCACTGTTCTTTAAGAGAGGAATGTTCTGAGCCCATTGGTTGAGGAGAGTTCCTTCTACCTCTCTGCAAGTGAGCTGTGTTCAGAGCAGGCAAAGACTAAGTTTAGTGTAAACAGACTCCTAGCAACCGGCCCATACTCCAGTCCTAACTCTACTTCCTCAGCTCTCGGATGCTAGTTGAGTTCCCCTCCTCCATCCCCCACTACCCAGCAGGGAAGACTTGTTGAACTACTAGGTATCTCACTGACTATGCTACAATGGAACCTAACTAGGCTCAGTTCGTTAGCAAACCCAGTAGGGCTGGGGCATATGCCAGGAGCCCACCTCCCCTCAGCAGCACTGTGGCAAGGCGTATGGAATGTCTACAACCAGCCAATATTTGGGGCTTTGTCAGGTAAGAGGAGAAAGTGATGTTCCGATGAATCAGGTACTTCTTGGGTACAATCCTGTTTCATGACAAAGAATGCACACAAAGCCCTGTTTCCCTGAGCACAGGAGACATAGACAGCAGCAGGCAGTTTCCTTGCTCAGGATTTTCAAGCCACTCCCATGCCCCAAGGAGCTCCTGTCTGTGCTCCCTCTCAGGGCCATGTTCACAACTGCTTCTAAGTTCTCCCACTGTCTGCTGGCTTTTTGCCTTTCTTTCTGCCTCTGACACACAGAGACCAACGCTGAGCCACTGTATTTGCAATCAGTCGCCAGCTTTGTATGCAGCCTACTGCCTTGGATGGTGGTTTCCATTGTCTCCAGATATCTTAGTCCATATAGGAGCTTACTTTGGTAAGTACTAAATGAAGCTGCACTGGGGTAAATCCCAATTTGCCCTGGTCCAGCACAGCTACATTAGGGGGAGGAGTGTTGCCATCTCACAATTTTATTGGTAGTCTTACGAGATGCAGCGTTTTTCTTAAAGCCCCAGCTAACATGTTTTAATTAAACAGTATTTAAAAACATGTTATCACTTAGGCCTGGTTTAGAGTTAAAAAAAAAAAAGTATTTTTTTAAAACCAAGTTAGCTACGATGACTTGAAACACCCCTGGATGCCCAGCATAGACACAATTTAAACACCTTTACAATCATGTTAGTTGGTGGTGGTGTAGCCTAGCCTAGTCCCTCTCCTCTCAGAGTCGACCATTAACACAGGTGTTTTTTAAGGAATTAAATGGTGTCTCCACTGGGTGCTATCTGGTGTTCTAAACTGTTAGATAATTGCATTAAAAAAAACCCCAAACCCTGTTTTTTCCTAGTCTAGACAACACCTAGATTCTAGGGTTGACCATGACATCTGTTAAATGTTGTCTTGTCTACATTAGATGCTAACACCTTTTTAAAACACCACTTGGCTACCAAGTTTTAATTAACTCAAATGTTGTTTTTAAAAGTGTTCTCATCTTGTGTGGACAGTGTTTAACACTTGTCAGCCAGTCATGGTCAACCTTAGGGCCTTGACTAGACTAGGGAGCAAAGTAACAACATGTTTGGTGATTTCTTTCCCCCCACCTCCAAATTTTGCCAAAAATTTTCAATTTTCTCTCAGGAAAATCTAAAAAAAGTGGTTCAGGAAGACCCAAATCAAAACGTTTTGAGCGTTGAACCACACTGAACCTTTCATTATGAGTTAGTTTGATGTTCATCTGCCAAGTGCAACGGTGCATGATGGAAGATGTATTTCAGTTATCTCATATGCCTCATTCTTCCCTATGAGCCGGGCTCTCTGGCTGGACTACATCTCCCATGATGCACTGCAGTCTCTCCTCTGGCTGGAATGACGCAAGGGATGTAGTCTAGCAGGAGAGAATAGGGACATGAGGCCATGGCTCAGCTGAAGATTAATATTGAACAGGCCCAAAATGAAAGGTTTTGCCAACTCCAAATAGAAAAATTTCACAGCATTTTGTTCAGGAAAACATTTCGATATTTCAAATTTGTGTCCCAAGTCAGGATGAAGACACAATGCCAAAATATCAGAATTTCCTGTAGGACAGAAATTCCAAATTTTTTATCAGCTCTAAAAAATACAAGCAGGTGCAAGTAGAGATCAACCTCAGACACTGTGCCACACTGCAGGGACCTGCGCCTGGCATTGTGGAATAGGTGCGACGATCCACAGGCCCCATAATGCTATCAGGAAGCGCCGTGTGTGGCTGCAACACACTGTGGCCACTGAAATCAGGATGGCTAATGTCCCTGCTGCTGCACTGTACTTTCATTTGTGCAGTCCCATCAGTTAGTTTCCCAACAGTTCATGTCTCTAGTCCAGACGCAGCCATGCTCAAAAGCAAAATCAGCAGCCAAGCATGCGCCCAAGTTCTAGTCTGCATTTTAACACCAAGGAACGACAGGCAGATTATAACTTGCGCTGCCATAAAATTCTTTACCTGCAGCCATGTGATTCTCAGAAAGGTGTAAAATTCTTCCCTATGAGATGACTAACATTGCTTCCATGCAGATCCTTATAACCCAAAACCCCATTGATCAGCTTGAAAGGCAACCATATCCAGACCAATAAATGGCTTTGGGAAAGTAATTTTTGATCCATGGAATAAGAAGATCACTGCAAATGAATCCTACTGTATTCCCATAGAAGAACTTTTGCTGAGGGGGACACCATGGGCCAGGTTCTCAACTTTGCAGTCTTAATCTTCCAGTCCAATATGTAGATGTGTTGCATGTTCACTATTCCAACAGACCCGCTCACACTTCCCTTCACTCAACAAATGTGCACATGGCCACAGTTCAACAGGCCATTTACCCCCAGCTAGAAACAAGTGTTGTAAACAACCTCGTATCCTAGGGACAGCAAGTTGGGACGATTCACTGTGGCTTGCAGATGTTTTCCCTGCCACTAAAAATGAGTCACCGAGACAGCAGTCAGAGAACATCCCAGGCATTCTCTATTGGAAAGCTGCTATTCAATCTTTGCCATTATTTTGCTGTAACTGGATTGGGGAAATCTGTCAGATTAGAAGAACAAAGGACTGGAAGGGCCCTCCTGGATCATTCAGTCCTGTCCCCTGCTATCGCAGGCAACCCCCTAATATCGTCCTGTTAATAAACTTATCAAGTTCCATCTTAAAACTAGTTTGGTTGCCCCTCCCTGCCCCCCGCACCAGTACTCCCAATGGAAATACTGTTCCAGAACCTCCCTCCTCTACTGGTTAGAAACTTTCCAATTTCCAATCCAAATGTATTCCTGCCCAGTTTATACTCATTTGTTCTCATGCCAACTTTCTCCTTAAGCTTCTTTTCCCTCCCTGGAGTTTATCCCCCATATATTGACTGAGATCAATCATCTCCCCTCTCAGTGTTCATTTTGCTAGGCAAACCAAGGCCAGGTCTTTACACTAGTAAAGACCTGCTAGTGTAACCACAGTAGCAAGGGCAGCAGTGGCAGGGGCTAGCCGCCTTGAATATGTACCCACAAGGTTCAGGTGGGTTTGTACTTGGGGCGGCCAGCCCATGCTCCCACTGCCCTTGCTACCGTGGCTACACTAGAATTTTTAGCATGCTCGTTTGATGAAAGCTGGTGCAGGCTGGGAATCACACCGCTAGCTTGCAGTGTAGACACAGCCTCAGCTTCCTCTCAGAAAACAGGCTCAGTTCTTAGCAGCTATTCTCTGCACCTGTTCCAGTTTGAGTTCCTCTTTCTTGAACATGGGTGGCCAGAATAGTGCACCGTATTTCAGCTGAGTCTTAGCCATGCCTGGTATAATGGCAATAATACTTCCTGATCACTACTGAAAATATTTCACCTGATACATCCAAGGATTGCATTTGCTTTTAACGGACACGTTCTCAGTCATCCTATAATCAATTATATACCCAGGTCTTTCTCCTCCTCATCTCATTTCCAGCTGAAGAGCCCTGAGCTTAGAGCAGAAATGCTTCTTGTTAGTCCATTACAAATAACTACCTTATTGTATTTAAAAATCTGTCATTATCAACACGACTGTCCCCCACCACACACAAGTCATTATTTGAGTGGGAACGATGCAGAGCTAGTATATCGTCTTGTCTACCCAGGGGAAATCTTCAAAAAAGTTTTCCCCACTCCCAGTTACCAACATCAGCTGCAGAAACTGACACCGTGGGGGCTCAGCTTCTTTGCAAAACAGGCCACGTATCTGTGTGCCTCAATATGGACTGGGCTGCCTAATTGGAAGTTTGTAAATGTAGTCGTTACTGCATAGGGGCAGCCTGGTGGCAATATAGCGGGGGGAGGTGGGAGCGTGACATAGGTTTACACTAGGATCTTGGCCACCAGTGTAGCTGTGCCAGTGAAAACCCTTAATAAAGGGGTAGTTTAATCCACCAGTTTGGCACCAGATGATGCTATATCCCTCTCTGAGGCCTGAATGATTAGGGGTGGTGGGTGCGAACCGGTTACCCCAAACTTGGGGAGCCGAAGGATGCACTGCATGAGCCTGGGGACTTGTGGAAAAAGTAGCACGTGATCATGTCCTCAAAGATGGTATCAGGTGTATGCCAAGGGGGCTGAATTAAGCCGGCACAGACAGCCTGAAGTGCCGGCTTCGCAACCGTAACATTCCTTTAGCGTGGGCTTTATAAGTGTCATAGGGCTGCAGGTTGCAGTTCAGGAAGCTCCTGGAGCTCTGGTGTGGGGTGGGGTTTTTATTTCCCGATATTCTCCCGTCCCTGCTCCAGAGGTGCTGAACTGAGCTCAGTTTTCCAGCTTTTCTTATCCCAGACCTCCAGGGCCACACACACTCAGGAGCTGAGCTGGGGAGGACGTGTGGGGAGAAGGGAAAGGGACACTCCCACTTCAGCTAGCTTTCCCCTCACTGCAATATCACTGAGTCATTGCTGCACGCTCTCAGTCACTCTCTCCGGCCTGAACATGCAGTAGCTCTGTGCTGCCTGTTTAGCTGTTAGGGATATTTCAGTAAGAAACCCGGGGAAAGGAGATCAGGCACAGCTCTACAAACCCATCAAGCAACTATGGCGTTTCGGGCTCTAAATGGAAGTGTCCTGCAGTGGGTTGGGTTGGAGGGATCAGGGAGGTTTGGGTGGGAGATGAGCTACCTCAGCCTCACAGGCAATTAATTTGCTTCCCCAAACATTAAGCTCCTGCATCATCGAAGCCATCAGATCATTGAAGCGTGAGCTGATCCACGACTCCCCCTCCCTGAAGCTGAAGATCCACTAAGCTAAAAGGCAACTAATGCAGAGGACATGATGCAAAACACACAGGTCTTTCCCCACTCCCTCTCCTGGACACCCTCCACCCTGTGCCACTTAATCCAGCTGGGGTGTCCCCCCCTCTGACCCTTATGACACTGTGGCATGCCCAGCTAAACAACTCCAGCCTTGCAATAACACCCTGTCAGCAACTGGGCAGTGAATCAGAGGTAAAAGGGTTTCAGTAATGAAGTAAAGTGCAGTGCCAGCAACAGGCATGGGCCACTATTGTATGAGCACAGGCTATGGCACACAGAGCAGGGATTAAGAGATCTATGTCATCAGCGTGCCTGCATACATAAACATTGCAGTGGAAAGGGTTTGCGTTGATGCACTATCCCCAATGAAGCCATCTGTGATAAAAGTCGAGCTTGAAGTGGATTGGCACACAGTGAGTAACTCCATCTTAGCCCCACCCACTGCCCCACAGGATGGAAAGAACCCTGGCCTGCCATGGGGGGAGGGGATCATTAGGGGGTGCATCCGTTCAGGGGGAAGCCAGCAGACAGGTACTGTGTAACCCAACTTGCACACCCTGCACCAAAAACATCCCCCTCCAAAGAATAAGCCCCAGTAGGCCAGGTTTTGCCCGGCCCAACGCCCATGCAACCCCTCTGAAGGAGTCAGGGGTGCTGCCTGGGATCAACCAGAGCAAAATTTGGCCCTGTGTGCTTAACTGGGGTCTTGGTCTCAGAAAGGTACAAAACCAAATTCTGCCACCTTCAGCTGCACTCTGGCAGCCCCCTTTAATAACTGCACAGAGGTAGCAGGTTTTGCTTTGCTGACTTGGCTTGGCAGCCTAATGCAGCACTCTGCATCGCCACGCAGAAGAACCAGATTCTCTTTCAGCTGAGGAGTGACTAGACTGAATAGCTCCAGCAACAAGCCCTGCCCAGTCAACCTCTGCTGGGAAGCTGAAAGCTATAACTCAACTGGAATGGAGAAGGGGAGAGAGACCCTAACACCCAGCCCTGCCTTCCTTCCTAGGAATGCACCTGAACAGTGTGGGTCCCCTATGAAATGTTTAGCTCATCCCACTTTAGGCCATGTTAGCTAATGCGATATAAATTCATTCCATAATTTCAGGGTCTCATTGTTCATGTCTATCACAGCATGAACATTTAGTAGGAGAAGATTCCAGCCATGGACTCTGGGTTTAGAACAATGACACAGCACCTGAAAAAACGTAAGCAAGGTCCTGGCTGTACACGGATACTTAGAGAGCTCCAGAATCCAGCCTGTCTCGCCAGAGGGAAGCAATTATTTAGTGAATGCTTTTAAGCTCTGCTGTAGCCATCCAGAAATTGTCACTGCATTAGAGAAACCTCAAGCGCAGTAGCCACAAAAGCACAGATCAGGGTATTTGTAATTAACACCTCAAAGTAGTATGCAGACTTCTAGAGCTTCAAGAGGCAAAGAAGTTTAGAGCACACTAACTAGCATACAGCAGCAAACCCACTGGATACAGCTCTGACTCAGCTTTCATCCAGAACTGGCATCGGGATGGTGGAGGAAAAGGCTTTTCTGTGCATTCAGAGGCCCTGTTTATGTTGTTGTTATTATCGGAGATGTACCAAGGGGTAATGCAACTGAAGATGACTTTGTCACCCCTCTGCCTCCACACTTCCCCAGCCCCTGGGAACTGACCGCAAACTGAGGAACAGTCACATCTTTGAGAATAAAGCACTGCGGGGACTTCCTGCGGTTTCAGAGTTGTGTCAGTGGAAGTTAACATGGTCACAGGATGGCATTCCCCAGCAGCTGACTAAATACCCAGGCAAGCCCGGGAAGATTATTTTCAATGCTGGAAACAGCGATGCTGGGACTGTATCCTAGTGCAAGCACTTTATTTTTAGTAATGCACGTTAAATAATGGACACAGTCAGCTCCGCAGCAGCAAGTTACTCACTGTACCATTATTCAGTAGCGGCATTCTGATTGGGGCTTGGGTGCTCCAGCCAATCAGAGAACATTTCATCCCAACAAAGCACAGTTTTGGACCCAGAGTTAACTGTCAGTTTCTCACGGGCTAACCATAGTTTGGGGAAAAGTTTCTGCACAATACGAGGCGAGCCACTTGTATGATGCTAAAGGAGTTATGGATGGTGCTGATACATACGGTAATGGAGAAGTACTAGAAAAGATTCCAGGGGAGATGAAAACAAGGTGTTGGGAATAAGATGCTACAGACTCTTGTTCACTGTAGGGGTAACTAATAATGACAAACTTGAGACCATTGCCTGCCATGCTGACCAGCGTGATCTCACTGTTTCCTTGTACTCCCCCATTGGTTTGTCTGTAGCCATCTGTTGCCTCTTGTCTTACGGGCACATTGCAAGCTCCTTGGGGCAGGGACTGTATTTCTGTTGTGTTTGTGCAACGCCCACCACAATGGGATCCTGCTGCATGGTTGCAGCACCTAGGCACTATTGTAAAATGAAATAAAATAATAAGGGACTCTCTGCCCACTGCAGGATGGCCTAGTGGCTAGAATGCTAGATTGGGACTCTAAAGCCCTTAGTTCTATTCCTGGTTCAGCCACTGTTCTCCTTGGGCAAGTCATTTCACCTCTCTGAGCTGCTGTTTCCTTATAAAATGAGAACAATAATGCTGACCTCCTTTGTAAAGTGCTGTGAGACCCACAGATGAAGCAAGGGGTAGGTGCTGCTACCCATCACTGCGCCCACGAGATGGGTGTCTTCTTTCAAAAGCACAATACTCCCCTCCTCCACATGGGCTTTTTTAAAAATCGCCTTCCCCTGAAACTGTGCTGCGAGACCCGAAGGCATGATGCCCAGGTGGGCCACGGAGTCCATCAGTGAAGCATTTGTTTGTTTTGGCTTGGTCTATTAGGAAGGTACCAGTAAAGCAGGATCATTATTCCACAGTGTGTGGGAAAAGGCTCACACAATGAGTGCAATAGCTGTAGGCCAACAACTTTTGCTCTCTGTTCCTGGAAAAATCCTTACACTTGTCCTCACTCTGCTCCACCCTCCCCTTGTGAAATGTCCTCGCCCAGAGCAAGCAGGCTTCACTGCTGGATGATCTACAATAGATGCTACACTTGCTCTCTGTCTGTTATCTGAGATCCATCGTGAAGTCAACTAGCCTTTGACACCAGCACACATAGATGTAAAGGTAACCTTCCATTCGGTCAACAGGGCAAGGCCCTACAAGGCACCAGTGTTCCCAACCTCCTCCTGAGGCTAATTCAAGACCTACAATATGGCCCAGGGATACGGGTTCTGTGGAGCACCTATAGGCCTGTCAAGTTTCACACTAGTTCCAGGGTGAAGCGGGATGTGTCCTGGCCTCAGCCCTGCTCCATTGTGCAGTGGACTGGCTCCCTGAATATCTCTGCAAATATGGGTCTAACGGTCCGTTCCACTCCTGTCACCAACCTGGATCATGCAGATAATGTCGTCCTCTGCAGTCAGGATGCAAACAATCTCAAAGGAGCACTAGAGAGCTTCCAGCAGGAGGCAGTGGCTCTGGGGCTGTGGATTTTTGGGCAAAAACAAACATCCAGAGTGTCAGTGCAAAAGTTGTGATACAAGACATCTGTGCTGCTGGACAAACCATGGAAGTAGTGGATGACTTTACCTGCCTAGGAAGTAAATGGTCATCAAATGGATGCACCCTGCCAGACATCCTAAGGAGAATCAGTGTAGCAGCCTCATCCATGAAGGACCTTCATAAAGTCAGGAGCCAAAAGAAGGTGAAGCTATATATGCGAATACAAATTTATCACACCTGGGTACTTCTGATCCTCTTATACGGCTCTGAAACGTGGACTTTGCTCACACAAGACATCAGGTGGCAGGAGGCATTTCAGATGTGTTGCCAGCGCCGACTACTAGGCATAAGATGGTTTGACTTTATCGGTAGCAGGGATGTATCATTTAGAACTGGCCTCGAGAGGATTGCAGTCCTCACCGACCGCCGCCGGCTGGGCCTTTTCGCTCATGTTGCCCGCCTTGGAGACAAAGTCCCCGTCCATCAAGCCCTGCAGATTGGGCTCTGATGTCAGAAGGGATCACTCACTGCCCAGCCACAGACTGGTGGCGGTCACGTGGTTGCCTGTGATTAACTTGGCTGCACCAGATCAGTAATAATCCTTTGGAACTCGTAGATGCCTGGAATAAAGCCACACAGTGTGATCACTGGACCTCCGCTGTCTTAGCATATTGTTGTTGTTTCTCTGACACATCAGGGATGGGCCTGGCTAGAGATGAGCGATGGATAGGGTGGGCCAGGTCACCGAGCATTCTCTCACTCAGGGGCTTGGCTTGCTGGTTCTTGCTCACATGCTCAGGGTCTAACTGGTCGCCATATGTGTGGCCAGGAAGGAATGTCCCCCCCAGCTCGGATGGGCAGTGACCTCAGGGGTTTTCCTCTTCCGCTGCAGCATGTGGACATGGGTCGCTTGCCAGGGTATCGCTCACTTAATCATTTAGCTGCTATTGCAGGAATCTTGGGCAGAAAAGCTGCATTTTGGTGCTGGAATAATCAAAGCCAGGGCAGAAGGTTCTGGCTTGTCCCGTCTCTAGCTCTAAAACCCCACCCCAAGGATTTCCATAATGCAGTGCAGTCAGATCTGAAAAAGCAGTGCCTAGGTAACAGACTACTCCCATCTTGTGTAATCTTGAGCCTTATCTCCCTGTCTGAGATATAGACCAATGCAAACTGAGCAATTAAGCATCTCCTGTAGCCATCTCTGTGTCTCTTTAAAGCCACAGAGAGGCCCACTAGAAAGCAGTCCCTTCTCCCACTCGGATTGAGGTCAGGGTCACCCGGGGGGGGGAGGGAGAGGAGGAGGGTGCAAGTGGGGCAATTTGCCCCAGGCTCCACAGGGCCCCCCACAAGAATATAGCATTCTATAGAATTGCAACTTTTTTTTATGGAAGGGGCCCCCGAAATAGCTTTTCCCCAGGCCCCCTCAATCCTCTGGGCAGCCCTGGTTGAGGTAGCACCTCTCACACATACACAACTCCCCCCTGCAGATGTTCTATTTTCCAGCAGACATATTTCCCTGGAAGGTAGTTGTGGCTGTTTCTTTTGCTAGTATCAGTTTTATATTAGGGTAGGAATCAAATTAAGAAAAATTCAAACGTGGGGACCTACCGGTAAGCTAGGTGGAATAGATGCAACTTTGACTTTTTATTCTCTTCTCCGCTGTCCATCTGTTTCATCGCCTCTTTACTTGGGGACATTCTCTCTCCTGCTACAGGACTATAGATGCTGTACAAAACAGGGCCCCTTTGGGCAGAGATCTTGTGTTTCAACTTTCCTGTACAGCACCATATACACTTACTGTACGTCACAAGATAAAGAAGCAGCTTAAAGAGAACTCGTGACGGACTTTTTGTGCAATTCTGATGCCTGAGGCAGCTTCGCTTACACCAGTGGTGCCCAGCCTTATTACAGAGGAGGCCCACGTTAACCTAAGCACAACCTTGGGTGGGCCTAACAGAGACTACATATTTTAATAAGATTTAAAGTCACCTGGATTGATTTATATTTTAAGTTCAGCTTGTTTCGTATGTATTTAGATAGGTTGTTTCTATGCACAGTATTGACTATTTACACGCTTGTGTAAACGAAAATGATGTAAACATGATGACAATACACAATGAATTGCTGTTAGTATATTGTGTTGAAACAGGCCGTTGGCTTTATGAAATGCTCTGGTGGGCCGTGTGCGGCCCATGGGCTGTAGGTTGGGCACCCCCAGCTTATACAATAGTGCAGGGGGTTGTTTGCTTGTTTGTTTTTCTACTTCCTTTTGAACCTTAGAAATCTCATGATTTGAAGGCTGCTCTTCCCTGGCTTTGCTGCAGGACTTCCTGGGTTCTGATATGTACTGGGAGCGTCTCACCTTTTAATTGAAGCGCTAGTGGGGACTGTCTCTTTAACAAAGATCTCCAGCCTCCACATTGGCCTAGACTTTTAAGTTAAATCAAAATGAAACGAACACAAAGTTCTATACAGTCCGATGAAAATCTCTGTTTCTCAGCTTCCCATTTCTTGTGCTGTCATAAGCCCCCTGGTGCTCCAGATCCCAGAGTGTCCCAAGGCAGACAAAGCCACAATATAAAACCCAGCAGAACAGCCCAGCAGCTTTCAAGCCTGCCTTATGCATCAGAGAAAAGGAGAAGAAGGCACAAACCTATTTCCCTGCAGGCTTTGTAGGTTACCTTTAAATTCTTGCTGTCACACAGAGCCCCTTTCTCTGGGTATCAGTACTGCCAGCCAATTAGTATTGATTGTTTAGATTACAGTAACAACCAGACTATGGTAGGGGCTTTCCAAACACAGTCCCTGTCCTAAAGCATTAAACCAAAAAATGAAGTGTTCTCCCATGGACTGAGGGGAAGGGGTCACCTTCGTCAAAGCCTGCAGATCTGGTGAGAGTCCCCGAGATACTTGCTCTTAAAGAAGAACAGGTGGGAAGTGCCATGGCTTTCCAAGTGTGGGTTTATTGTCTTTTTTCTTCCCTCCCCTGCGCATGCCCCAAAGCCTTGACCACACTAGAACATCCCTGTGTCTTTTGAGCTCAGAAGAGCCGTGCATGCTGCAAGGAAGCCCCAGAGAACTGAAATGAACCAGTCAAAAGGGCTGGAGGGGAAAGGAAAGTCTTTTCGAGGGACGACCCAAGCACAGGGGGCATTAACTTAAAATTGGGGACAGGAATCTGTGCTGTAGACAGTGAATGTTCATAGTGCTACGCACCTTTGTAATACACAGCACCTGAAGCAGTGTCTCTGAGCCTTTCCAGACGACCGTCCCCCCTTCAGGAGCCTGATTTGTCCTGCGCACCCTCCAGTTTCACCTCACTTAAAAACTACTTGCTTTACAAAATCAGACCTAAAAATACAAAAGTGACCCAGCACATGGTTACTGAAATATGGCTCCATTCTCATCTTTACCACATACTTATACAATAAATCAGCTGGAATATAAATGCTGTACTTACATTTCAGTGTGTAGTTTATAGAGCAGTATAAACAAGTGAGTGTCTGTATGGAATGTTAGTCTGGCCTGACTTCGCTGGTGCTTTTTATGTAGCCTGTTGTAAAACTAGACAACTATCTAGATGAGGTGATGTACCCCCTGGAAGAGGTCTGTGAACCCCAGGGGTACGCATGCCCCTGGTTGAGAACCACTGGTCTGAACTTAAGTAGAAGACTCTGTGAGGTGCCAGCTAAGTGAACAGTCATGTGAGCTGGCTTCTAATTTAAAAGCCCCGCTGGCCAGGTTGCTACAGGTGCTGTGTGTGTTTTATACTTGTGGGGGAGGGGGGGGCATCTCTAGATTAGCCTGGGCTCAGAGCACAAATGGAGGAAGATTGGCCTGCTGGGCTGGGACTCCTGGGCTTGTTCAGCACCTTTGCCACGGGCTCCCTGGGAGATGCAGTGTTGCCAATCCCATGCATGAGTCAGGTGGGGGGGAGGAACCACCCAAGTGAAGGGGCAGGGGTGGGGAGTGTTGTGGTGCGGCGAGGGCCCTGTGTTGCCTTAATCCAGTCCTGCACGCACAGAGTCATTCCAGGATTTTCCTACCTCTACGGGCCAAAGGTTTGTAATAGGACTGAGGCTCTTGGCGGGAAGAGGGTGACAGAAGGGCCATGTTATCATTAAAGCTGCTAAATGCTAGTGCTATTTGTGTTGTAGGCGAGTGGTTATTGGAACACCACTGGGTCACCTGTAACACAGCTGAACTCTCCAGGGCCTTCTCACACTTCCCCCCAAGTGAAATTAACCTGGAGTAGTGACTTTTACACCCTGGCTAGCACAGCTGGCTTGCCCCGCTGCGGCTATTCCTTCTTGGCTGTGGCCAGGGAGCTTGTTTGTCTGCACTGGGTCATTGAACCGGCCTCTGACCCCAGACCGCCGTGCTTCCTTCGCAGCAGCATCCTGTCCTCTCACAACCAGTGCACCAAAGTTGGGAAGGGTAAACCGCCTTCTCCTTTCTTTGATTATAGTAAAAGCAGGAGTCCCCCTTACCAGTCCCCCAGCATACACTACACCATTCCAGGGCTCCGACACGGTCAAAACATGCTCCGTTCATTGGGCTGTTCTGAACAGCTGCAATAGCTGGGAAGCATGGAAGGCTGATGCTCTAAGAATCATACAGAGGTGCTAGCACTTGCTTCACTTCAAACACATTCAGACATGTGCATCACATGGCAATTCTCCTTGTGTTTTTTTCTGCTTCTCTTATGGTCATTGTCCACTCCAGAGCATATATTGCACCTGGCATGGCTAACTGTCTGCACAGCCTTTCTCCTGGGAATAATTTCCCTCTCGCACACATACACACTATATATATAAAACCCTCACAAGCCCAGTAGATCATAAAGTCTCCGGTGGAGTCTCTGTAACATGAAGTCTAACTCATGATTTGAGGAGTTCAGTAACTCCATTCTGGGGCCTGCGACATGCAGGTCAGACTAGATGATCATGATGGTCCCTTCTGCCCTTAAAGTCCCTGAGTCTATGATTCTTATTGCACTGGGTTTGAAGGCTTTTGTTAGGCAAGTTCCCCCCAGGATACATAACTAGTCCTCTGTGGTGTGATTAGTGTTCCGGCCCTGGTCATCCATTGGGCTTTATTGCCTTAGGTTTTAATTTCATAATTTAGTTTCTTAGGCCTTGTTGCGGCACCCAGACCCCTTTGTGCATGTAGCGACAAATGGTTTTGTCATCAATGATATCCAAGGTTCCCAGCACACTGATGGCGCGCAAGCTGACAAAGTGGTGTCTGGTAGCATCTTTGGGTTAGTCTTCAAAGAACATGGATTCAGCTTCCCAGGACGCTTTAGCCAGAGATTCTCTGCACCGCTCAGAGGCCCCGTGGTGTTACTCCTCTGGCTCACCCACTACACAACCCATCCAGGCCAAATTCATCCCTGGTGTAACTCCAGGGGCTCCCCTCCTCCACCAGAACCCAGCCTCATTACTCATCCTTCCCCACTTTACTGTTTGCCTCTATTGTCCCAGTGTTTATCTCAGGGATTATTCAAAGGCTGGATAGCCAATACTCCCTCTCCCTTGGTTCCCAGATTGCAGGTTCAGAGTTTTTGAGCTGGCTGAGTGAATTCCTGTCCCCAGGACCAGTTTTCAGCCACCAATAGGGTTTCAGTCTTCACTTCTTCCCAGGGATTGAACTTTCCCTTAGTGCTGGTGGGCCTAAGGCTAGAATTTGCAAAAATGCTCATGTGACTCAGGAGCACCAGTCCCAGGATCATCTAGGGATCTTGTGCTCCTGAATCACATTGAGCTTGTCTAGATGGGGAAAAAGTTAGTGGCAGAACTATACCAGTATAATTCTACCCCTACAGTTATACCGACATAACTTGCCACATGGATGCTCTTATTCCAGATTAAAAGTGCCTTTTCCCACTTTAATTATTAGAGCTGAGTGAATAGCTGATATTTTTGGTTCTGTGGCAAGTCTGAAAGATGAAAAATAAAATTGTTTCAGATTGAACCAGAAAGAAATTTTCTGAACGTTTTGGCAAATTGAAAAGTTAAAAAAAAAATTAACTTCAGGTCAAACAAAATGTTTCATTTCAACACCAAATGAAACCTTTTGTTTAGCTGTCAAACATTTTTTAATTATTTTAATTTCTTAAAAATAAGACTAAAGGAAAATTTGAAACAAAATGTCATTTCAAATTGAAAAATCGAAACACGCTTCATTTTGGAGGTGTTGAAACAAAACATTTGGATTTTTTCAGAATTTTTTGTTTTAATTTTAGCTTCAACTGAAACAATTCAACAAAATTGACACGTGGTCACAAAATGTTTCCATGGCACCAAATCCCCATTTTTCACCCCCCAAAAAAGTTCCATTTGAAAATTGTCTCCCAGCTGTAATAATTATACCACTTTCAAAGTGACATAAGCAAAACCAGAGAACAGCGAAACCAGAAAACAGCGCTCAGATTCCTGAATCGGCGCATCCACATGGGGAGCCGCCCTGGAGTAAGGAGAGCAGTGTAATTATACCAGTGTAGTTCTGCTGGTAAATTTCCCTTGTAGACAAGCCCTTAGGTACTTTTGAAAATCCTGCCCACTACTGCTGCAGTTGGACTCTGTGCAGATTGCCACTCTCTGGCTCTTGAGGTTGGTAGCTGTGTCCTGCTGTCCCCTTGGTGATGTCCTAGGCTGGAAAGGCAAATTCCCCCAGGGAATGGGACCAGATGGCAACAGCCAAGCCGGCAGAGTCCAAACTGAATTCCAGCCAGCACTGGTTTATGGAGAGCTGCCCCTTTAATATCTCCTCTCTCGGGCCTGACCCGCGTGAGGGCAATACACGCAGAGGCAGCTTCTCGGGTTTGGCTTCTCCGGGACAAGCCAGGGGAACAGAGCCAGGTCTGTGCTTGGCTTGCAGGTAGGCTCTGCCGTCTCAGTCCGGCCATGTGAAGCTCTGCCATTTTCCCACTGAAAAGCACCATACAGCTGAATGTGTCTCCTGGGCGGCATTCAAGCTCTTGCCCCCCCGGATCGAGGCCCATCCACCTTGAAACCAGGCAGGCACCTCCCTGCCTTGCCCACTCTGCCATCCACCTCGCTCTTCCCTCCCCCAGCTGGCTGCATCCAACAAACTGAGATTCAAGTTTAACCCTGCGATCGCTGCCAAGGGCTAGGGCCCGGAAGGGACACAAAACTGGGGCAAAGTCACAGCTCCCAGCCCTCCCAAATGTGCTGACTCACCATGAGGATAGCAGCCTTGGAAATCCCTGAGGCAGAGCTGAGAGATCAGAGCAGGAGATACCGACTCTGTACTGACAGCTGCCCTGTATTTTAATAATGAATAAAACAGGGTGCAGCACCTTTCATCCAGGGAAATCAGTGCATTTTATACACATTAATTCATTCATGCTTGGGAGACCCCATGTGGAATTGGTATTAATAGCCCCATTTTACAGAGGGGAAAACTGAGTCACAGACTCACAGTATCAGAGCTGGGAATAGACCGCAGGGGCCTGATCAGTGCATCCCATTCCATGCATGTGCACAAGTCCCCACAAAGTCAAATCCTTTGCCAGGGTCTCCCGGCTCCCAGTCCGGCCCTGTAACTTTTACGCAACGCCCCCTGCATTTGTGAGTTGATGCTCCTGAACCTGGCTCTTATTTTTCCATCTTCTAACTCTTTCTTCTTGCGCTCACCCTGGGGAGGAAGTGAAAAAACTGCCAGAGGCCCCAGAGCACAGACATGGCCCCAGGAGTAAGCTAAGGCACCAGTCAGGAGGTGAGACGTGAGATAATGAGAACTGGTCAGAGAATTAAAAGTGTTGCTGAGAAAAAGTTTGACAGAAACAAAAAAAATCCATTTTTTTTAAATTTGCAAATTGTTTTTCAATGAAAAGCTGGAAAAAAATTGGTTATTTGCAAACCAAATTTTCCTTCATGCTACGGGTTTTTGTTTTTTTTAAATTACCCCCCCCAAAAAATTTCAAATGAAACAATTTCCCCCCAAAAAGGCCATTTTTATCAGAAAAAAGTTCTGATGGAAAATTTCTGACCCCCTTCGGCGATAACAAACCTTCCACAAGGCAGCGACAGCCAAGTCTGCACACAGACGTGCACCATTTTAACAAAAAGTGTGGTTTGCACCCGGTTTTGCTAAACGGAGGCAAGTTTGTGTGCGGACGTTACTAGCCGCGATAAGAGTGCCTCACAGCGGGTTAGCGCCAGTCAGTAAGAAATGGACTGACGCTGAGGGGTGGCTGCACTAAGAAAAAGGTGGGTTGGGTTGGGGTTTTTTTAACTGAATGTTAGCAAACAGGTGAAAATCCCAAGGCGGGGACAAGGCTAACGTGCAGTTTTAACATGGGTTAGTTGGCTGGTCAAGGTAAATCTCAGGCTTCCCCACCTTGACTATGTTAAACTGCAACTTGCTTTGTCCAGACTAAGACTGTCTACACTTATACACTGCAGCTGCACCGCTGGAGCACTTCAACGTAGCCACTCGGGACAGCGAGCGAGGGAGCTAGGTCGAGGGAAGAGCCCTGTCTACAGCAGGGGTTAGGTCGTCAGCTTCACTCATGGACTTTAAGGTCAGAAGGGACCATTATGATCATCTAGTCTGACCTCCTGCATAATGCAGCCACAGAATCTCACCCACCCACTCCTGTAACAAACCCCTAACCTATGTCTGAGCCACTGAAGCCCTCAAATCGTGGTTTGAAGACCTCAAGGTGCAGCGAATCCTCCAGCAAGTGACCCGTGCCCCACGCTGCAGAGGAAGGCTCAGAGACAAATTAGAGCTCACGAGTCTAAGCCTATAGCAAAGGTGCTACCTGTTCAGCAGTCCTTAAATGACTTCATGTAACTGCTCGAACAATTTTCAGCTTAGCTGGATATAATCACCACAGGAACTATAACGGAGTACCTCCTAGCCCGTTGGATGATACGTGGGATTCAGTACTGCCGCAGAGTGTACACAGAAGGCAATCCAACTATGTTGATCAGGGTGTGGATTTGTCACAGCCCTGAGCCACGTGGCTGGGTTGACAGAAGATTTTAGTGTAGGTCGGGCCTAGGATTTTTAACACATGGTCTTTCCTAGGGTGGACGTAGCCCTGAGGAGCTTCTACCAATGTAACCAAATCAGCGTAGATAAGGCCTAAGTCTAATGAGAGGGTAATAAGGGAGATGTCAGGAGCTGCCCTTGGGCATCACTAGGGATTCAGCCGGAGGTCTCCAAGGGCAATGCCTGGGACGATGGTTCCGTTCGGAGGTGAAAGGGCTCAGTGGTTAGAAACAGAGACAGGCCCAACCACAGACAGGCTTGACCCTGAGTCTGCACCTTGCTGCTTGATAAGCCTCTCTCTGGAGAGCAGCGATGGCAGCCGCACCCCTGGGGAGAGGAAAGCCCTCAGCCCCTGGGAGCCTTTGGGTCTGACTCCCGGTGCCCGACCCATTGTGCAGCCATTGACACCCGTGCCAAGTGGGCGTGAAATGCTGCCATCCCGGGCTGGCGGCGTTCTGCATTCGCTCTGGGCAGGTTTCAGTGACAGGATAACCGAGAGCCAGGCCTTTCACTTCCCACGACAGCTTCCTCATTTATGGCCTGCTCCCGCTCCCAACCAAGTCAACGGCGCCAGCCTAGGAGCCTGATTCTCGTCTCAGGCCAGTTTAAGTCAGGGGTCATCTGCTGAGGTCACTGGGGCTCCCCCAGTGACAAGTGGCACAAGTGAGCTCAGAGCCAAGCCCTGTCACTGCTGGCCCAGCCCACTCGGGCAGCACCAGTCCCCCAGCAGCGTGGAAACGGTCTCTGTTTGCTGCCAGGGCACACTCCAGTGACCCTGCCCAGTGCTCAGCACTGCCTGTGTGATAGCTATTTGCAACCTTCCTATCTCCCGGGACCCAGGGAGATAGCTCAGGCAGCGTGTCCACTCAGGGCTCCGGGGAGGACACGGCCAAAGAGAATGAATGAGCCAGCAGCGCTCTGCCCACGATAAAGCCAGCTCTGCATGCTCCAGGACCAGAGCGCGTAATCAATGGGTGGCAGCCACAGTTGTTAACCGCATCTGCCCAGGCTGGGTGGGGCCGCAGAGACACTGAACAGCCAATGCCCCAGAGATAACTCGGAGCCCTAGAAGACAGGCAGAGAGAGAGAGAGGCTGTGCGTAAAGCAGGGCAAGCTCCCCATTGAAGCTCTGGGAGGAAGAGGGTTGAAACCCCTACAGTAGACAAGGCTCCCTCCACTGCCAGCTCTTAGCAGGGTCAGACAATGTGGTGTTCGAAATGCTGGCTGCTGTGGGCATCTGTGCTAGCCCCCTCCCCATTGCTACCATCTGGAGAGCGAATCCAGCATTAGCAATGGTGGGAGACAACTCCCTGCCCCCAGTAGTGCAGAGCAGGCTGGAGAAAGAAAGACACAGGGAAGACCAGTGTACGTTGGGGCAAGGGGGACAGAGTAGGGGGGTTTCCAGCTTCTCTCCCGCATGCAGCTGGGGGTCACCCAGTAATGGGGCCGAAGCCTTGCCCAGTGGGTGTAGTGCGGAACTGGGTGGCAGGACTCCTGCACTGTATTTGCCCGGCCCACCGAGGACCCCTGGGTAAGTCGTTTCACCCCCCGGTGCTCCTGGCTTTCCATCAGCAGACAGTCATAGCTACCTCGCAGTGAGGTGACGCGCGCTGAGATCCTCACGTCCCTATGCCCCCGAGCCAGGGCGTCAGGAGGATCAAACGCAAACTCTGTGCTCTAGGAGCAGGAGACTCTACGCACAAGCCCTGGGCTGTGCACTCTGGTTTGTTATTGTAGGGTTACTGACAGCCCAAGAAGCACACACTGGTCTGATGTCAACAATAACAATATTGTGTAGTTGATCATATGTCCAGGGCTACACCTCTGAGAAGGGCAAGCGTGGTGCTATGCGGACATCTCTGCAGATCACCCCAGAGATGAGCTCCATGACTTCTGTAAAATCTCGACGAAATCAAGATCTGCCTCCACAAAGATACTGCCTCCACCATGCTAGAGACTATCGTCTGAGTCTCCTCTTCCTCACACATGTCAATCAGGAGTAACGCCGCTGAGATCAGTGGAGTTACCCTGGGATTAAATTTGTAAAAGGCAAATTAAACCTCTGGATAAAATAGGGGCAACTGGGGGATTTTGCTGCCCCCTGCTGTCCAGAGGGAGCAAAGCCGTTTGCAATGAGCCAACTCCCCGCATTGTGAAACTGCTCTCTGCCCAGAAAGACTCAGAGAGACAAGGAGATTTCCCCAGTTTGGAGCTGCTCTTTGGTCTCCTCAGCTAAAACAAGCCCTTTCCTCTCTGGATGGGCGAGCAATCTGTGGGCAAAGCCAAAAGGTTCATCTGCAAGCCAGCCAGTCCAATGCAGGTGAACAATCTCCATTCGCAACAGGGCCCGCGACCCGAGTGCACCAGCCTGGCTTCCATCCAGAAACAAAGCTCCGAAGAAACACACCAGGACATTTGCAACCTGTCCCAAGTGATGTATTTACCTGCACAGTACAGGTCGAAACGCCCTGGTTCTGTCCAGTACGCCACTCGCAGCTGGGCAAAACATCCCAGCCCCCGCAGGAAAGGGAGAACAAACAAACAAATCAATCCGCCTTTTCATTGGGTTCACGGAAAGGGAAACATTAAGTCGTTTTTTGTTGCCATGTTTCCTGCGCAAGCTTTTCTGTCCCCTCCTCCTCCCACTGACCCAACTTTCATCTCTGCAAACAAACTACCTGATGCGGGCCGCGAAAGGAGGTCAGTGGACAATGGGAGGTTGTTCAGAAAAAAAATGCAGGTAAAACGGTCACTTTTGGGGTGATTTTGACAAGGCTGATGAGGCGCGCAGGAAATTGCTTGTAAGGCTCTGAAGTCTCACACATAGGGCAAGGCTTGAATCCCAAATAAGCACCACCAGGTAGTTTGGCAGTGCCCTAGGGGTCTGTAGCTCATACATCTGCCAAGAGACAGCCCCTCGCTCTAAGGTGGCTCCCAGTGCCAGAGTATTTGAGCTCCTCCCAATCTGTAATATTTATCCTTACAACATCCAGTGAGGCAAAGCAGGGTTATTGCTCCATTATACAGATGGGGGCCTGCAGCCCAGAGGCCGAGTGACTTGACCAAGGTCACACAGGATGTCAGTGGCAGAGCAGAGACTTGAAACAAATCCTTAGCCAGTGTCCTAACCACTGGACAATCCTTCCCCTCAACACACACCATGTTGGAGCCAAGACCAGACTGGTCAGTTTCATGCTATGGCTCTCGTGCTAGGCCAGAGGTTCTCAAATTTCATTGCACCACGACCCCCTTCTGACAACAAAAATGATGACACGACTCCGGGGCGGGGGCTGAAGTCTGAGCCTGCCCTGGGTGGAGGGGCCAAAACCTGAGGGCTTCAGCCCCAGGCAGGGGGCCTGTAACCTGAGCTCCACCACCCACGGCTGAAACCCTCAAGGTTGGGTTTTCGGCTTTGGCCCCAGGCCCCAGCAAGTCTAAGCCAGCCCCGGCCACTTTGAGAACTGCTGGGCTAGTATAATGCAACAAACGGTCTCAGAGGGGCGTTTAAATCAGAAATTCAAATTAAGCCAAAAGGAAGTACAAAAGCCCAGGGACAGCAGCACCAGAGTTACTAACTCGCATGATTTTATTGCTAGATTTCAATATTTGTTAGTTTTCTTCGAGCCCAGCCCCTGGAGAAAGGATTGGGTGGGAACCTCAGCTTTCAAAGTAAGTTTCTAACCCTTAGAATTCAGAGAAACCCTCGAACATGTGACCTGGATGAGCGCACGACCTAAAGGCTCATAAACCAGAGAGCAAAGAGAAAGAACCACCCAATATCTATTTTTTAAAATGAGAATTATGATGATTTTTCAGCCAATCACATGATTTGGGGGCCTGACTCGTGATTTTTAGATGCTGGCTAACCCTGCAGCAAGCTGTATATCCTGCTCCCTACCCCGCCCCGGACCCCAGTGGTTACTGCCAGGCCCCATTGTCTGACTCAGCTTCCCCATGTCCCTTAAACAGCGATGTCCAGGGGGATCCTGCGTCCCCCACGTCACTTCTCTCACCCATCACCACTGCCCGGTATGGCATGGGATGGGGCAGCTGCAGCAGCTACTTTGCTGCTGAACATGGGGGTCATGAGAGCCTACAGCGGGCGGTTTAGCGCCCCACATTTCAGGCCTGTGCTGCCCAAGAGTGCCCCTTGCCAAGCCATCTCGGAGCTGTTTGAGCAGAAGAATGGCACCTCCAAGGTCTCTGACAACGAGCCCCACTCCAGCAGAGCACCGCTGCCCAGCAAACGCACTCCAAGGGCCATGCCAGCAGATTCAGCCACAGGGCTTTGATCCTGGGTTGGTGCCTCTGGGGACAACTGCACAACCACACAGAACATGACACTGCTTAATTCCATTTGCAGTGTCCTTGCAGCCTGGATGATTTTGCATTTTCATGAACGCTTTATGCCTGCAGCCCTTTGTATAAGAGGGTGTCTCAGCCATTGTTTGCCTGGGATAGATGTAACAACCATGTAGACAGACACACGCCTCTTATGGACTTGCTAACATCTCCCGGAGAGGGGGGGTCCCACTTGGGTGGGCCTCCTGAGATCTGTCAGAGCAGAGCTCCCCTCCTGCAGACCCTATAAGCCAACGCAGTGAAACTTTTGGTGCTCAAATGAAAAACAAAACATGGAAATTCCTGCACAGAACTTCGTTAACCTGCATTTCCCTGGCGTCCAGCTAAGATCTAAGCACAGAAATTCACCATCTTAATAAACAAATTCTACACCTTCAAAAGAAAGCCATGGTAGGAAGTGTAAAAATGAACAAGTCAGGACACCAGGCAGCTGCTGCAGAACCCCTCCTCACTCACTATTACTCCCCCAAAGGTGTGTACGCTCCATTGGGCCAGCCAGGGAAGGGCAGATTTTACTAATCCTTAATTTCCGTCCCAAAATGAGTATTTCTAGGCTCTTTTCAGGAGCTAATTCTCCACATGTAACGCACCCATTAACATCAGCAGGAGTAGCCGCCATGGAACGAAAGGCACAGTAGATGCCACCAGCCCAGATTTCTCATGAACCCTACAAACACCACCACAGCTATCGCCCCTTCATGAACACCCTTTCAGCGAGAGAACACCCTGATGGGGCCTTGAGGAAAGGGTGAAGGTCTGCGAATCTGAAGGTGGGGATCTCGTTCTATCTCTGCTACTTGATCGGCTGGGCGATGGTTGGCAAGTCCCTTCCCTTCTATCTAGATTGGGGCAGATGCTGTCTCTGACAACAGGTCTATGCAGGGGTGAGCACAGTAGGGTGCTGAGCTCATTGGGGGCCCCTCGATGCTATTATAATACCAATAATAATGCCTAGCCCAGCAATAACAGTGCCTGGCTGCATCACACCTGAGCAGCCCTCTATTAACCAAGCAGCGTGCAAAGCTCACGGGCAACCTACCTCAACAAACTACCATGCCTGACCCAGCAGGTGCGAGCCACCGCACAACAGCAAATCAGCATGAGGAAGTTCTGCCCTCCGTGCCAGTGTGTTAAATCTAGAGTCACTCCGCTCAGGCCAACTGGGTTCACACTGGCAAAACGGAGTAGAGCATCTGGCCCAAGTGGAGGAGAAAACAGTTGTAAGGGAACAGGATGAGAAGGAAGGGGAAGCAGACGCCAGTTTCAAGCTGCTCCGTTGTTCTCCTAGAGGCGCCGGTTGAGGCGGAGTTGAGTTTTGCACTTAAGGCAGGGTTCACTGGTAAAGCAGGAGGAGACACACACTGCTGCAAAGAAGGAATCGAGTCTCAGAGCCGGTCTCTCCCCTTTTGGCTTCACTTGCGCTCAAGATGGGACTTGCGGGTTGTTTCCACTGCCCGCTGTGGGGGTGTTCGGCTGGTTTGCTTGCTCGCGGAGTCTCTCCACTGTCTGTAGAGCGTGTTGTTCCTTCCAGCCACTGCCCCAGCCAGAGGAACAGCAGTTCTGCTGCAGTCTCACCAGTGGGACAATAGCATCCCCCACCACCTCTAACGCTAAGTGCTTCAGGAGGGGAGGGGAGGATCTTGGGCTGGCGGTGCGGAGCTGTGCTCCCGGCCTGCACACACAATGCACACACAGCCGCCCCAATCCGACACCCAGAGGTGAGTGAGTAACTGACCCCAGCCGAGAACACCGGGGCTCAGATCCCTCACAAAGCCAGTTCCCGGGAAGCCAGCTCCTTCCTGGCTCCTTGACCCGTCCTGAGGACAGGATTCTGAGACGTCCCTGCCGTGCTCTTGTCAATGCCCGCGGCAGTGTAAGGACAATGATGGAGACTTGGCTCCAGGATGGGATCTGCAGCTGGACTAGCAGCCCTCTGGGAGGGCAGCTTTATATTACACCTGGGGTCCCACCGGCAGAGGCTGCCCAAGCACGTGTTGTCTCAGCCCATCTCCTCGCCTCACCTCTCCGCCTAGCGCTGGGCACTTCCAGGTGCTCCTGGCAGAGGGGACGTTGCAGGCATCTTGTGCCAATGCGAACCCCCTCTCCCTGGCTTGGGTTCTCTGCCTCTCTGGGGGCCCTGCACCTGGCTAGCGGATGCCAGAAGAACCCTGGGCTAAAGCCCCCCCATCGCCTGGACTTGCATGTGGCACTTAAACATTTTTTGGAAAATGGTTCACAAATATTTTTCATCCCCCCCTTTAAAGGCAGGTTCAGTCTGAAGCCTGGCCACTTTGACACTAGCCTTTTCGTACAAGGGCCCAGCAGAGCTTTTCGTTTATAGCCTTCACCTTGCCCCCACCATCCCCCTCATCCTCCCAGGCTGGCCTCGCGTGTGCAGTGTTTGAACCCATCCTTGCAGCTCACAGAACTGGAAGCCAGGAAACTCTAACCCCACCTGGCAGTGACTCCGTCTGCAGCTGGGGGCAGGTCATTTATGCGGCTGGCCTGAGGGCCCCTCCTGGTTTAATCTGAGCAGTGATACCGACCAACCGTAATCACCAAGAGCGGGGGAGGCTGCCCTTTGTTGACATTTCCCTTACACTCTGGAGAGAAGAGCCCACAGCTACAGAGTCTAGTTGCGTGTGCAAGTGACCAGCGGATCGGGCCATAGCTCATGTAATTGCTAGAAGGGCGCGCGTAGCAGGGGCAAATGCACGTGCAGATTAGGTGTGCAATGGGGTTTTGCAGCTGTGCACACATTTTTCGTGAAAACAGAGGCCAGCAAATATGAGGGCTGTGTCACAGCTGGATAAGGTAAGGGCAGTGCAGACAGAGTCTGTGGGGTAACGTAACGTGGAGGTGATGCTGGGAGGGAGGGGATACACGTCTGAAGGAGCTCACGGAGGTCGGAGTCGGGGACACACATTTCCATGTTGTGTTTAAGCAGCCGAACAAGAGAACATGAAAGCCGCTTCCAGGGATTTGCTTGGCTGGGGCAATAGTGGCTATCGATGGGATTTGGGCTGCATGCGCGGCCAGGTGGGCTGCTGAATGTAGAGTGCAATCAGAGAGCGAGGAAGTGCAGGTGTTACAGGCGAACGGGGGAGGATACAGCCCATGGCTGCAGAGGCTTCTGGCTGGCAGCAATGGCAGCAGGTGGGGGGGAAACAGCCCTGCCTCCCACTGGAGGACATTGTGTTCCTGTGGCCTTTGATCCTTCACTGGGGTGCATCCTGTGATGCCCCCCGAGTCCGGCCCACCGTCCGCCCCTGCAGACGCAGTTTCTCCTCATAAATCTGCTCTCTCCTCACTTGCTCCACCCACGCGGGCAGAGCAGCAGAGTCCGAGTTCAAAGCGGTGCTAGGAAGTGCGATTTGTCCTGCTGCGGGGCTGTAGTGTCCTCACAGACCAGAGCCTGGGCCACCCACTGCAGGACAGACCTGGGCTTCTTGGTCTCCAGAGCCAGGATCTGTCACTGCCACCGTGGGCCAGTGGTCCCAACCCCGCTCTCAAAGGCATTATATTATCTTAATCAGCTCGTCCCCGCACACGACTCCTTCCCCGAATGCAGCGCCAGCAGCTTCCAAAAATCCTCCTCCGCTCCCCGTTCCAGATTTTCCCAAGAGCCCTCTGGCTGGGCCAGATTTTAGGGCTGCTCAGTGAACATTAGCAAAGAAGTGCAGGCACTGGTTTGGGGCGGGTGTGAAAACTCCCACTGCTCACCACAACTCTGAATCCTGAGCCAAAGCCCCTTCTGCTATTTCAGACCTGATCTCTCTGCCCCCAAATTCCACCAGCGTCCCTGAGCCCTGTTCTGCAGCACCTCCTGCTATGGTACCCATAAGGTGCTTCTGAGAAGGCAGAACCACCCGTGGCAGATTATGCGGCTCCAAAGTTTGGACAGGGAGCTATGGGAGGATGTATGTTGGTTTTGTACAGGGAAAGAAGACACCAATCAAAAACGAAGAGACAAGACCAACATGCAGGCCTGTGAAGAAGATAATGAGGCAATGGATTCCCCATGTTACGCAAAGAAGGGATGGCAGCTGCAGAACAAGAGATGGATCACCAGGTGAGGAGATGGGAAGACACGTGAGGGCTTTGAGGGACCTCCGGTCAAGTCTGGCTCAGGAGGGCAGTGTCATAGTGAGCTCCGTCTCTACCTCCCATGCTGGCACACATCCATGTTCCTGGCATGCACAGAGCTTGGGTTTGGATAAAGACACACAGCTCACCCTTTAAAGACAAAAGGATCAAGAGAATCCATTGGCATTCAGCCACACTGCTGGGGCTGTAATGCCACGTCATCATGCTTGGATTCTCTCTCTTGGAGGGGTCAGATCAATGAACGGAGACCTGGTCTCGTGATGTCCTCTTGCAGTAGCACTGTGCGGTATCATCACACCCTGACACCGGGCTGTGACTCAGAGTTAACCCCGGGATCACATGATGTGGGACAGACCAATGAAAGATGGTTCTGGCTTGCAGGTTTCGGGTTAGGTGCCACCTGCAGAACAAGGCTAGTAAATGGAATTGTAGACTTACCAGGGGCCTGCTTCGCCTCTCACCTTCACTGGTGAGAATCAGGAGGGACTCTGCTGATGTCACTTGAGTTACATGGATGCTGGTGATGGATGAATCGGGCACTCGTGTTGCTTCCCATGGGGGTCACCTGCCGGCCAGCCCCGCTGTAAAGACACAATGAATAACTAAGATACCCTGAGCCTTTCCTGCCCTGACCCTGCAATTTCTTCTACTCATTGACAGCAGGTGTCCACTGGGTGGCACATGAAGTTTGCTGAACAGACTCGCCAAGCTCAGCAGGTCTTCGGCACTGTGATGGTCCACGCCCCTAGGGTCAGGGCAGCGTGGCCTATCGGTCAGAGTCTATAAAGCAGCCCTTCGGTTCAGGGCAGTGTGGCCTAGTGGCCAGAGTCTGTAGCACCACCCTTCGGTGCGGGACAGTGTGGCCTAGCAGCCAGAGTCTGTAGCATTGGGGTGCCCCTTATGGGGTGTGGCAGCCCCAGTAGGGGGCCCAGGTCCATCCAGCTCCACTGGGCCCCAACCCAGGGTCCTAACAGTGGCATAGCGGCTATGCCGCTGTCCTACCGAAACACGCTGAGCTCCCGAGTGGGAGGTACCACTCCGTCACCCTCCCTGGGTCACTTCCTAACCTAGTCTGTGTTGAGGTTTCCCATGAGATGTTGGGTCCTCTGTGTTCAGCAGGGCCAATCACCTCCAGGGTTTCCTCCAGTTGCCAGGGTGCAGGCAGGCCATGGACGGCTTCAATTCCCAGTGCAGTCAGAGGCTGTGGCTGGCCCGCCCCAGGCACTTCCCAGGCAGGTCCTTCCCCTGCAGCCTCCAGCCCACAATGAGCTGCTCTCCCTCCCTTTATACTACTAGAGCACTCGGAGCATGCCCAGTCTTGCCAGGGGGCGGGACTCCCGCTGTCAATACCATGGGCTTTACCCTGTCTGGGCTAGTGCGAGGTAAGCAGACCCCGTCACAGTCACCTACAGTGGTGTGTTTGGGCTGTAGCTGGGGCTGCTAAAAGCCCCGGGGCTGAGTCTGTGGCCCAGGGAAACGCAAGGTAAAGCCGCCAAGGATAAAGGTAAATGGGAGCCGGAGACGAGCTGAACGCGGGAGCAAATCCCCCTTGGTGCTGCCAATGTCACAACTTCAGAACCTCCATTAGCGTTTGGGAAGAGGATCGGTTACTTGCCTGTGGATATTTCATCTCAGACCACCAGCCCAGACGGTGGGATCGCCTCCCCTCCCCTGCCCTGCCCAGCTGATCGGAAACACTTGCTGATGCTGGGGCCGAGGTTTTCTAAGGCAGGCACCTAAAACTTGGCTCCCGGGGTGGAGGGGGGGATTTTCAAAAGGACCTAAATCACCTAGGAATGCGAGTCCCTTTGATTTTCAGTGGGGCCTGTGCTCCTAAACCACTTAATCACTTCTGAACATTTCCCCCCTTCAATCCTTATTTAGGCTTCTGCTGTTCAAGGGTCCTGAGTCTTGCTCTAGCCCCCGAGGCTGCTCTAAGTTACGTCAGGGGTCAGCTCAGTCCCGGGGTCGCCCTAGGACCAGGGGAAGCAGAATGGTGGCTCACGGCCTCCTTTCCCCCGCACTGGGTCTGATGCAAAGAGCAGTTTGGCCAGACCCAGGGCCCCGGCTGCTGAACCTGCTGCATGCTAGCCAGGCTGACTAGTGCGGCTCCGGTGCGCCAGGTCTGTAACTGCTCGGCTTCGCTGCGCAGGGCAGCGCTGCTCGCTAGTGCGGGGGAGGCTCAAGGGGGTAAGTGGTGAGCACAGGCAGCGTTTGGCAGTGCCTGACTCTTCGGCCCAGCTGGGAGCCGGTGGGGTGACTCAGCAGAAGCAGAGCCCAGGTGCAACAACCAGGGTTTCCCCCCAGGGACCCGGCTTAGCTCCAGAAATCAAAACACACGCACAGGCGGCACTGGGAAAAAAGAGTCCTGGAAACTTCGCCCCTCCAGGCTGCAGTTCAGCCCAGTGGGAGCTCCCCTGCCCCACAGCAGCCAATTTCGAGCCCCTCCCCTGAGCCTCTGTCCACCGGGAGGGGGCAGCTGAGCTGAGGTTAACCCCTTATACACCAGGGACCAGGCAGTGCCTCCAGAACCTGTCGCCCCAGTAGCCTGCGCAGTTCTCGAAGGAAGTGTCAGAGGTGGCCGAGATGCGGGGCATGCGAGCTGTGGTGGTGGCTTTCCAGGCCAAACCCGAGGGCCCATTCTCTACGGGAGTTTACGTTTACGGCACCAGACCTTTGAGCATGGAGCTGCTCACTGAAGAGCCACTGGCTAGGGGTGTTTGGTTGCTCCTTGGTCCTGCTCTCCTGCCACTGAGGGACAGGCTCCTTTTTCTCTCAGTGTCTGAGCCTTGCTCACGCCTCCTCTCCCCCTGCTGATTCTCAGCCTGGCCTCCCAGCGTGGCTCTGCTCATGTCCAGAGCGCCAACCTGCAGCACCTCGGCTCTGACCGTCCTGAGCCCCTTTATCGCGTTCCCCCTCACTCCTGATCTCTTCCAGGCTGGGTCCCCCCCAGCTCCGACCTGTGGCCACTCCCCCACGGCATACACACGATATCGTGCTGACATTTGCCCCCAAACCCATCGTTCCTGTCTAGACGCACACCTCTCGCCATCAATGAAGTTCACTGCAGCTCCCCAGGGCCGTCTTCCAGGGGCTGGCATCCAGGACTTGCTTTCTGCTTTACAGGTAGGCTGCAGGTCCAGGTTTAACCCTGCAGCCTGAGAGTGGAAACGGTACTTACCACCCCCAGCCTCTGCTAGCTCCTTCTTTGATGCAGTTAGTGACCCAGAGCTCCTTGGGCTGTATGCCAGCTCCTCCCTGCTTTGCAAGCCCCTTCCGCTAGGGAGGGATTTTCCATGCACCTGGAGGAAGGGTTACATTGCTCCTTGCCGCTCCTCGCTTTCCTCACCTGCTTCTATTCTTTTCACCAGCTCTCCAGAAGTAGATTTACTTGGGGCCCTGAGAGTACCAGGCCCTGCCCCACTGCTGTCAAAGGGCCTTTCTACGAAGTAACGAGTCACAGGAGCTCGGTTACTTTTCCCCGGGCTAGCAAATTGCAACAGACACATAAATCCTGGGAGCAACAAACTGCAGTGACAAGGTACATTTCCCTTGCCCGGCTGCCCTGCAACTGGGGCCATAGTAACCAACAAGCCTTCCCCTTTGGCCAGTCGAGTCCCTGGGGACTGCAGTGTTTTGTACTTGGGCTGTTGATGACTCGTAACCATGGACAGCAAGGACCCGTCCATGATCCGTGTGAGCAGCAGCAGAAGGGGCCAGTGCTTTGAGAGCCATGGTGGCCCAGTCTAGGGGCATGGGCACAGGGTGGTGGAATGAACACAGGGCTGTGAAGGAACATGCAGAGGAAGAACATAAGCTCCAGTCCCTGGAAAGGGTCACTTCTTTAACGCTGGATCAGCTGAGGCTGCTGGAGATGTATACATGGTCCACAAGGGGCACTACCCCTTTCCTGCCTGCCCCCCCTCCAACTACAGCTGCTGGGAACTAGGAGACAAGAAGGTCTCTGCAGCCTGTCAACTCAGGTGACCAGGTTCCTTGGGGTACAGAATGGCCTTGCACCCTGTCATGATCTTCCTGCAGTAAACTGAAGGCCAGCGATCGCTCCAGCCCTCTTCAGTCCTTGGCCAAGACAATCTGAGAGTGCACGTGGCTTTCAGAGGGATGTGAAACATCAGCCCTTAATGCAAGCGCTCGGCTCAGTCTTAACTATGGGGTCACTGGCGCTCCTCTTTAATAGAGCACCTGCGAGCATGCAGCCAATTCTGCCACTTGCTCAGCAGCACAGAGACGATGCTACTCCATGCAAGGTGGATCATGGAGGGATGCAGTGGGGCTGCTGATGGTGAGTTTTATGTGAAGCACATGTGGGTGAGTAAGAAGATTTCAGAGCACTCACGGGGCGAGGGCTCTTCTGACCGGAGTCAGCTGAGTCCTGGAGCATCTCACCCCCCCAGGTGAGACACAACTACTTTCTTCTCTTCACAGCCCTCTGGAGCTCACCCAAGGTGCCCTGGTGATTGGAGCCAGCCAATCGTACCGGAACTTCCCAAAGTTTGAGGGCTTGATTCTCCACGGCGTGGTGATGGCTGGACACTAGCGCAACCTGCCTGAAAGACAGTGCAGAACTGGGCCTTGGATGTGATGGGATGTCGGGGTTTGGTTCAGGACCATTTCATTGTGTTGACCTAGAACCCCAGGTGCTTTCTTCCTGAGGGAGAGCCCGGTCCAGTGTGCAAAATGCAAAGGGGAAACCGGACGAGAGGGAGGTAGGGCTCAAAGGGAGGCAGCTGTTGCTTCTCTGTTCCTGGATTGTAACTAGAGCTGGATGAAAATACAGACAACTCAGCTGAGGCCTGGGGGAACCTCAGGTCTTGTTATCAACTTTAAAGCCACCCCAGGTTCCCCAGGCTTTAGCGGGAGCCTGAGACAAGTTGGGAGCGAGTCTGGGATGATTTATAGATTGAGGTGGTATCTCCCTTCCCCTGCCCCACACTCTCAATCCCCCTGTCCCCAGCTCTGCCAATGCCCCTCAGTCCTGGACATGGCTTGGCCAAGCCGCCGAATTTAGTTATGAGATGCTGGGTCCTCTGATGGTGAGGATGGTTTGCAGGCCTGTGAGGAGTGAACCCCAACAGCTGGGAAATCCCCCTCACCACCCAGCAGGTAGAACCGGCTGCATTTCAACTCGCTCTGTCCTCACAGGAGGCCCTCTGGCTCCCAGCTGCCTCCATGCCCATCTGGGAGGGCACCTCCAGGGCAGATGAGCACCCATGGCCAGCTGCTCGCCAGCTGATGGAGGTGTGGAACTCCAGTGCCATCCCGTGGCCAGACAGGGAATTCCTTCTAAAGAGCTGTGATTGTTGTAAACGTCTCCCTGAGAGATGCTGCAGGGAAACATTACAGCATTGCCAACTCTCGTGATTTCATCCTGAGGCTCACACTATATGGTGATTTTTCTTGAAGCCCCAGCACTGGAGTCATGTGATTTCATTAGAATTTCCTCTTTCACTAAAAAAAAAAAAGGCATTTCTAGCTCTCATGTTTGGGGAGTAAAGCTTCAAGACATGTCCCAAGTGCCCTGTGACACACAGGGGCTCGTTAATAATATTGTATCTGGATCTGACACAGGTGGGTGACTCTGTCCCGTAGATGGGAATGGACATTTCCCCCTTGGGCTCTGACTGGATAGCAGAGCCAGCCCCCCCGTGGAAAGAGAGGGGATGCCCTTTCTAATAGTCACTCCAGGGTTGCTAAGAGACAACGCCAGAGCAAGTAGCTTTGAAGTACAGCTACACTGCAACAAAAGACTCGTGGCCCGGGTCAGCTGACTTAGGATGCAGTGTAGATATTCGGGGTCAGGCTGGAGCCGGGCTCTGAAACCTCATGAGGAGGGTGGATCTCAGATCCCAGGCTACAGCCCAAGCCTAAACATCTCCACTGCTGTACTCTGAGCCTGGGAAACTGGAGTCATTTGGCCCAGGCTTGGTGCTGCAGGGTTTTTATTGCTGTGTAGATGTAGCTGTCACGCTGTCTGGAGTGACTAGGAGCATGAGTGCCACCTCAGGGCAGACGGCCCAGGTACAGGGCACAAGCCCCAAACGGGCCATGTGTTCTACACTTCAGTTTCACCAGCCAAGAAACAAGTGTAAACTCCTCCGGCAGGCTACAGCCTTACCAAGGCGTCAGAGACGGTCCCCTTGGGCTTTCCAATCCATCTCGCCACCCGGGCAAGTCTGCCTCAGTGAGAGAGGGTCACTTTACACCAAAGATCACAAAAGAGTTGGGTGACTCCCAGTCCCAAAGGACCAGTCACTGACCCCAGGTTAATTTGCACCTTAGATCTCACACCAAAGACAAGGCTTATAGCCGGTCGTCTAGTAAATTAACTCTTTATTAACTGTGGCTATGTCTACACTATAGCTTACGCTGGCATAACGTATGCCACTCAGGGGTGTGAAGAAACCACCCTCTTGAGTGACGTAAGTTACACTGACATAAGCACCAGAGTGCAGAGCGCTACGTTGGCAGGAGCGCTTCTCCCGCTGACACGGCCGCTGCCCCTTGCAGAGGTGGTTTTATTAAATCGACGGGCGAGCTCTCTCCCATTGGCACAGAGCGTCTTCACCAGATGTGCTGCAGCAGGGCAGCTGTACATATAGCTACGCCCTATGAGAAAGAAATGAGTGTTGCCTGCAAGGTTAAAAGAGGTGAACGTACATACAGAAATGAGTTGTGCCATGGTTTTTGGGGAGGGGAGGGTCCAGTGTTTCAGGGGTTGGCTTGCTGCCTCTCTGAGCCTGTTTTCCTCCCTCGTCCCAGGCAGGCTTGCCAGGTGCAGAGCAGAGAGTGGGTGCCGTGGGCAGGGCCACGGAGGCGGTTTCCGATGGGATTACCCCGACAGGAACGGCTTGCTTGGGTTGCTGCATCTGACATTTACTAGGTGCGAGCGAAGGGGCGGGCCTGGCGCTGGCCCTGAAACCTCACAGGAATGTTAATTGGCTTAAGCTGTGGCCAATGCAGAGCAGTGTGGGGCCTGCCGGCCCAACCTCTGTTTGCTATTAGGTATTGAGGGTTTGATTTTGTATTGATTTTTATGGGCGGTGCCGGCGGCTTTGCTCCTTGGCTGCTCTCCAGACAGGGCAAGCGGCAGGAATCCCATTGGCTTGCAGATGGCTCGGGCCTGGGTTTACAGAGCAGGGTTTTTACAGAGCAGCCTGGCGGGACGGATCCTCACCGCGCCGGTTTTTGCAAGGCTACATCATGCTTCTGTCACACCTGTCCATGGGGGGGTCTCTAGGCGCTTTACAAATGAGACTGAATTAAGCTGTGCAATGCCCCCCGGATGTCAGTAACTTGAGCAACCCTACAATAACAAAGGACCATGCACAGGCAACCACATAACAACAAACCATTTTCTGTAGCCCTGGACATATGATCAACAATACATTATTATGCCAGCAACAACCCACGGAGCACAGCACTCATGAGTGACCCTCCAATACCAACCCAGCGAGCACAGCCCAGGGCTTATGAGTGACCCTACAATAACAAACCAGTGTGAATGGCCCAGGGCTCATCAGCAACCCTCCACAGCAACAAACCAACATGCACAGGACCAGGACTTTCTAGGAGAATGTGGGGGAGCAGGAGATGGAAAACAACACATGGGGCCACCCGGGACACAGGCAGGGAGCCAGTGAGGTGCCTCTGGGCCAGGTCAAGTCCCACGGTGGGGGAAGCTCTAGCCTGGGGGATGGGCCTCTGGCAAAATGACATTCCTGCCTGATACACTAACAATAGCACTTGACAAAGGACGAGGCTTCACCAGCATATCAAAGGCCTTGGGTGCATTGAGAGGTGGGACGCCCAGTCCATCAGCTAGATACCATGGTGATAGAGGCTGTAGAGATTGGATAGATAGATAGAGTGTCTGGGGATGGATAGATAGATAGATAGATAGATGGGGTGTCTGGGGATAGATAGATTAGATAGATAGAGGGGGTGTCAGGGGATAGATAGATAGATAGATAGATAGATAGATTAGATGATGGGGTGTCAGGGGATAGATAGATAGATAGATAGATAGATAGATAGATAGATAGATAGATAGATAGATAGATAGATAGATAGATAGATGGGGTGTCTGGGGATAGATAGATTAGATAGATAGAGGGGGTGTCAGGGGATAGATAGATAGATAGATAGATAGATAGATAGATAGATAGATAGATAGATAGATTAGATGATGGGGTGTCAGGGGATAGATAGATAGATAGATAGATAGATAGGGGGTGTCTGGGGATAGATAGATTAGATAGATAGAGGGGGAGTCAGGGGATAGATAGATAGATAGATAGATAGATAGATAGAGTATCTGGGGATAGATAGATAGATAGATAGATAGATAGGGTATCTGGGGATGGAGAGCCAGACTGATGGATGGATATTCTTGTGATTTCCCTTCATGAAGCCGATTGGGGCCTTTAAGTGCCCTTCAATATACATATTAAATAACAGTGAGGAAAGCTTTTGCCCCAGGCATCCTGGCCATTGACTCCCGGCCTGCAAGGTTACAGCAGGAATCCATGTGGACTGAGGACCCTCCTTCGCCAGTCCCGTTCCTTCTCCGTTTATCCCCCCAAGTGCCATCCTGCAGGAGTCCCGGGTGGCTCTCTGAAGCGAGGCGCTGTGCAGAATGTAAGCTGGGGAATAGGGACCTGGAGACATACAGGCCTGGCTGGAGTCTCGCCCCGTCTCCTCCCAATGCCACTGGTGCGATGTCGGTGGAGTTACTGTCGCTTTACAGGGATGGCAGAGCCGAATGAGGCTGTGGCTCTGCCGCTGGCTCCGCTGCAGGGTCCCAGACAAACCACCTGGGCCAAGGTTTGCAAAAGCGGCTGTTGATTGTGGGGACCAAACTTGCGACAGCTTAAAGGGGCTTGATTTACAGAGACTGGGTAAAACTCAGGCCCCTTGCAGAGAACTCAAGTTGCACCCCAAAAATCACTAATCACCCTTGTAGAGCTCAGCCTTGGCTGCTGCCTGCCTGTCCCCCCAGCTGTGGCTTTGCTTTGGGGTCCTGGGCTGCAGGTTGCTATCAATGCAAAATGCAGAGATCGCAGCCTCCGTGCTGGTCACTATTGTCTGACTGGTTCTTGGTCCGTCAGTCTGTCAGTGTCCCCATGTCATCGCTTGTCCGACAGCATGAGCTCCTGGGGCAGACGTGGCTTTTGTTCTGTTTGTACAGCACCTAACAGAGTGGGGCCCCGGGGCATGAATGGACCTCCTAGTGCTACCGTAATACACCTAATAAATAATGTACAGCACCTAGCACTTGGTCCAATAGCTGGGGCTCCTAAGCTCTACCATAATACACCTAATAAATAATAATCAAGTGTTATTATTCCTGCTCTGGTCAATTTCTAACACCTCTCCCCACAGCTAACACCCTTGGCTCTCTGTCCAAACACCCAGATGTTCTCTTTGTTCAGAACCAGCTCACCTGCCTGCCCGCCCAATGGCCCACCTCCCCAGCGGGCCCAGGGCCCCTCCTTTGCTGCACGTGGCCTTGCTGACTGCGGTTTGCCTTCCCCTGATGCTGGTGTTCAGGCACCCCTCTGCTAGGGTGTCTCTGGAACAGACCGCTGGGATGCAGGGCCATGGAGTCGACTTGGATGTGCCCAGTTTAATGTCTTACCCGGCTGCTGCCCCGAGCGTACCATGGGCAAAACTGGCACCGCCACCAGCTGCTCTCAGACAGCACCACCGTGAGCTAGTTTAAAGGTACAGCTTCTGGGAGCTGCAGAAACCCTGCTGCATTACCACCACTGTGGGCCAGACTCTGACCTCCTGATTTACACCCGGGCGACCTCCCCCACCCCCCGGACTTAACAAAGATTTGCACAGAGTGTAAATCAGGGCAGAATTTGGCATACGATTGGCGGGAGGGGCAGGTGTTGGAAAAGAGAAAGGCACCCACACTTGCTTTGCAGGAATAAGGCTCATAGACCTGTACATGACTGTGCATTATGGTTTTCATTTGGGTCATTAGTCCCTCGCTGCAGGGGCAGTGATTTCTCCACAACAGGGCGTCGAGGGGTTAAGAGCTTATAAATACCAGCCCAGGCGCTAAACAGCTCCTTGTGTTGTTGAAAAATGGCCTGGACATCGACACACACCAGGAAAAGCCAGGCGCAGCATTACACTCCTGCGCCTCCGTTTGAATTGCATTGATCAGCATTTAAAAACACACCCACACCCGGCAGCGAGGAATGCGAGTGCCAGCAACAAAGGGGGAAAGAGAGGAAAGGGGGCGGAGTGGGGCACAGAAAGCTTGTGATTTGTTTGGGAAGAAATTTACAGCCAGTGAGTTCATAAAATCATTGGCCTGCTGGGTTTGTCACGGCAGGCTGCCCCCTTTACAGGGCTCGCTTTCCTTTTTACAATAGAGAAATGCTTCAAAAGAATCGTCGGCAATTAGGGCTCACAACGGGGATGGAAACCAGATGTGCATGTGTGTGTGTGTGTGTGTGTGTGTGCGTGCGCGTGTGTATGCAGCCACGCAACAGGGGCATAAAACAAGGCAGGGGAGAGGAGAGAGAGAGGGCAGCCCTGGAACAGACCCGCAGCCGGGGTCCCGTCACCAGCAGACACGTTGTGCTGGTGGGATCGACCTCCCCGGCCTTCCTCTGGCTCAGGCGTGGAGAGCATCCCACTCTGGCAGAGGCTGTGATGTCAGTTTTACCTTGGGCTCCAAGCGACTTCCCACCATCCTGCCAGGGAGCCAAGGGAGAGCTGAGCTGGGCAGATCCAGCTGGGGACGCCGCTGATCTGATCCACCCACAGCAGCTGTAGAAAAATAAAACCTTTATAACACACATTTCGTTTGGAAAAACTACTTTTCATTTGACCTCTCCAGGATCCATAATGTCCCGGTCCCCAATGCCCATGGACGGAGCTGCCCGGCGCCCCTGTTCCCAATGCCTACGAACAGAGCCACCCAGCGCTCCTGTCCCCAACGCCCATGGAAGGAGCCGCCCGGCACCCCAAACCCAACACCCACGGATGGAGCTGCCCGCACCCTTTTCCCCAACGCCCACGGAAGGAGCCGCCCGGTGCCCCTGTCCCCAACGCCCCATGGATGGAGCCACCTGGCACCCCAAACCCAATACCCATAGATGGAGCTGCCCAGCGCCCCTGTCCCCAACACCCCACGGACGGAGCTGCCCAACGCCCCTATGCCCCATGCTGGACCTGCCTTATACCCCAAGCACAGAGCTGTATCTCTGTCCTGGCACCACAATATTTTCTGCCCTCTGGCTTTGATTTTCCGGTGTCCTGTAGCACGTTAACGAAGCTGCTGAAAATCAGAGCAGCCCGAGTGAGGGGCGGAGGAGCGCGAGCCGGCCTTAGCTGCAGGCTTGGTTTGCGCTGGGGGAGCACTGTGTGCTGACGTGCAGAGGCCCTGAGTTCAAGTGATGGTCTCGCGCTGATCCCCAGCCCGGCCTGGACGAAGGGTGAGGAGCCCCTTATTACCACTCTGCGAAACAGCCACCAGGTGGCGAGAGAGACCAGCCTGAGCCCCCCTGCCAGCCTTCAGCAGAGCACCTGATCCCGCTGAGTCCATCTGCCCAAGGTCATTGCAAAGCGCTGGGCTTGCTGCCTCGGCAGTGAAATGCTCCCTGAAGGTCGTGCGTGAGGCAGGGGCAGAGGGCGTGCGCTGCCGGGGCTCACCCGGCTGGGGAACGGATTCCTGGCCACATCTGGAGCCAGCGCGAGGGTGGAAAGAGGCTGAATCCCAGCTCCTGGCAGTGGCTGGGTTCTGTTTGTGGGGTGGCAGGAAGCGTTTGACTCTGAGCAGACCGGTCCCTCTTCCTCGGGCTGGGACATCACCTCCACAGCCGCCCGCCGCCATGGCCCAGCCAGCTGAGCACTCGGCAGCCTGGGGAGTCCTCGGACCCCAGCGCCTGCATTCACGCGCGTCCCGCCAGTGCAGAGAGAAGCGAAATCCAGACACGTCTCTAACTAGTCCGCTTTCACCGGGGGCTCAGGAGGCCTGGGACGCAGCTGGCAGGAAGCAGCACGGGGGGAAGAACCAGAGGCAAAGGATGTGAAAAGAAGCGAGGGGAAATGTGGCTGGACGAGTGGGAGAAAGCCTGGCCAGCGGGATGGACTCAGCTGTGGAATAGTCCACCCAGGGAAGTGAAGGGAGGACGCCTCATTGCTTAAGCCAGGGATGACTAGGCTGACCAAAGGAAGGTGCCACAGGCACTGACCGTGCCCTGGCTCAGAGGACAGGCAAGCGGAGCAAGTGGGCCTGTGCCATCTCGATGGGCTGTTTTCCTCCACGAGCAACCGCTGTATTTGACAGGAGAGGAGCAGCTGGGGTCCTGCTTTTAAGGTATCAGACGGGCGGCTGCAGAGTGATTTTCCTTCCCTGCCGGGGCTGACCCTGCGATCGCAGCCCTTTGATGACACAGCCCCAGCACGCTGGCAGATAAACCCCGTTACCCGAGGCGATGGCAGGCCCAGACCAAGGAGAACCCGAGCAGGAGCCTGGGCTCCAGGAGACCAAGGGGAAATCCCCGGAGGAATCGAATCTAGGGGAGAGGCGCGATTCAGGTGTCCCTGGGCATGGAAAAGGGCCAGAACGGGACACGGATCACAGTGGGGGCAGGGCCTCAGTCCCTGCCTGCTGAGCGGGAAGAGTTCCTGAGTGGGACACGATCCCTTTAGGGGGCACTGAGATTGTAGGGCCTGATCCGAGTGTAAATGAAGAATGACCCCACTGGAATCAGTGGGCCCCATCCACTGTTGCTGTAGGACCTCTTTGTGCCAATGAGGCTGGGGCGACGGGGGTGTAGGGCAGGATACCCCAGGAACAGGGCCCCACGACCCCGGGCACAGAGCCAACTGCCAGCCCTGGCTCCCCGCCGCACCTCTTCAAGGCACGGGGGACTTTCTGGGCTGGGGTGGGGCAGGCCAGAGGAAGGAGTGGGCCTCAGGTGGACAGAAAGCAGCATGGCCAGGGCAGAGCTCGGCCCCCCGCAACTCTGCCCTCCAGCAAAGCGCCGTAGGGATCTCTGGAGGCCTCCGGGCTGCCCTTGGCTGCACTGGGACCCCTGCTAGCCCCTAGCCGTCCCTGAATAGCGTGAGTGGGAGCTGCCTCCCCTCTATCCCTGCGTCAGTGCCTGCACAGAGACAAATTGGCCCGACGGCGTGAAACGGCAAAGGGCCAGCGTACGAGAGATCCGAATCAGGGCGTGAATCTGCAGCCCTCCGGACGTGCTTGCGATGCTGGGTGGTGATGGCTGGAGCTGGGATGACGAAAGATCACTCCAAGCCAGGGAATTCACTAACTCCTGAATTCTGGTTTGACAGGCAATCACTGAGGCACAGCTCCTTTGCCGTGCCCACAGGTGACCCCCCGGTGGCCCAACGATGGAGCTGCCTGCGTGGCAGGATGGGAAAATAAAGGATGTGATGAAGCTCTTTGGACCACCCTTGGGATTAGAGCAGGAGAAGCAGCCAGTGTCCTGCCTTCATGGGCAGCTCTGCGGTACAAACCCCGTGCATGCGATCGAGGAGGAACTGATATGGACACATTTCAGTGCAGACTCCCAACGGTGTGGTATTAGCAGCAAGACGTGGTCGCAAGCCAAAGCTCTAAACACACCTGAGCTCTGGGGGAATTTGAAATCTGGATTTAGATTCAAATTTTGCAAGAAGACACCAGGGTGTCTGAAATTAGCTTTCTTGGCAACTCAGCCAGCTTTATAAAACGGCCGGGAGGAGGTGCCTTTCTATTTAGTTACATAAATGATATTTATTGTTATGAATTATTATTATTAATTGAAGCTCTAATTTCAAATAAAGAGACCCATCAAACTACCAAACAAGCTAGGATTTCCCCCTTTTTGTTTCAATTAAATGTTTCCAAACTCAAAGAGCACTTCAGCAAATCAATAACACACCCGTGAACATGCGGTTTGGACTGCTGCCCCAGCCATACATCCCTAGTGCCAGCCTCAGCCAGGTTTGATCGCATACACGGAACAGTCATAAAACCCCGGCTGGAACAAGAAGGGCTGCTTTTGCAGGAGTGGTGGAGTTTCTGACTTTAATGACCCTCAGCCCCTTTTTAATTTCTCTCTTTAAAATGCCAAGAGGCACCAAGCCCAAAATGAGTTTTAGAAAATTCCTATAAAAGAGCTTGTAAGTTTCTAAATGCCTCGGAGCGTCCCTCTCTTGGAATTAGAAAGCCACTTCCTGAGCTGGTCTGGCGGCAGGGCTAAGAGACTCTGGTCTATTCAGGTGCTTATATTGTGCTCCCCCACCACGGTATCTGGCTGCATGTCTGATGAGCTTATCAGTCCTCAACAGGATGAACCTCAGAGCGGTTTACAAACCTGTCATGAAGCATGAAAAATTACAGGGACACGGTCAAGTCGTTCCACAATGCAGGCTGCCAAAACTAAGATGGGAAGTAGATGGCATTTGCAAAACAGAAGAGAAAAGTTCTCCTGCTTTGTGGTTTTGCTTCAAAGCTCCTTGCAGCGTGGGAAGCCCAAACTCAGCATCATCCTGATGCTGCATGAGAAGCAGGAAGTGAAATTGATTATAAGTAGTGAAGAGAAACTTCCAGCCTAGTTCCACTGGTCAAGCTCCGTGAGGCGAGAAAGAGAAAGAAACAGAGCAACTGGAGACAAGTTAGTTCAATTTAAACAAAAAACTTTCAGGGTGAAATTTCCCCCCACGCAAAGGGACCAGCTGTCTGCACCCTGCGTGGCCCCCAGAATGATTTCATGCTTCTTCTGAATGTTGCCACGTTAGGGAATTTCTTTGTTGTAGGGGTTTTTTTTAAAGCATTTGGCGATTTCATTTTAAAAACTTGTGTGGGCAACTCGATCCAGCAAAGTACTTATGTGCCTGCTTAACTTTAGGCAAGGGAATTGCTCCACTGAAGTCCGTGGAACGACCCACAGGGATAAAGTTAAGCACGTGCTTAAATATTTTGCTAGGTCAGGGCCGTTAATGTCAGCACATGCCAATGTCTGAGTGCTTCTCTTTGCAGCCATGGCCCTGAGGTAGCAAAGCACTTACGGGGCAGAGTTTTAACAGTCAAGGTAAGGAACCTTTGGGGATATGGCAGCTTCTCCATCACAAAGTCTTTAAATCAAGATTGGCCATCTCCTTCGCAAAGATACGCTCCAGTTGGGCGTCATGCAGGACTCCCAGGATGATGGTGTCTGGGCCAGGCTATGCAGGAGGTCAGATGAGAGGATCACAGTGGTCCCTGCTGGCCTTAATCTCTATGAACATTAACATGGGAAGTGAATGGGCTACTCAGGAGTCTGAAGTTAGGCATGCGCTTCGGAGCTGTGCTGGACCAGGACTTGTATGGATTTTAACGTAGCTTTGTGAGGCCTGGTAAAATGCTGGTGCTTCTCTTTCCCCCTTTGCGTGAGCAGGGCATTAACGCCGTGGATGGGATTTTTCCAACTGATGGAAATGGAAGGCAAAGAGACATTGCACTGGGCAGACTTGCACAGGCTCTGGCAATGAAGAGCTCTTCCATCCCCACCCTGCTCCCACACGTTCCTCTTCAGAAAGTGACTCGGAGCCAGCTCACACACCCAGCCACACTCAGGGCTCGGCTACCCGGGAGCATGTCAGCCCCTTCGGCCCAGGGAGTTCCAGCATGGAGGCAAGAGAGCTAATGTTAGATCCCCAGGAGTCCCTGCCACTGGCGCCAAGGAGCCGACCCACAAACAAAAGCCAGCTCAGCGGGCGGTTTGGTTCGTTTTCCCCAGTGGTTTGGTTGTGTTAATACCTTTGGGTTTGGGGTCAGCAGTCCCACGAAAGCTGGGTCCCATTTCCTTGACGCGCATATTGGGGGCTGAGACTCCTTGCCTCCCCACTGTAACTCTTCCTGCCCTCCTACATTCCCAGTGATGCAGAAAGAAAGAAAGAAAGAACCACCAGCCAAACAGTTTGAAGCAGGCATCAGAGCAATTGTAAAAGTGCTTTCTGCCAGCTGCTAGACTCCTTGTCACCAATCTGATTGGTAGACTAAACAGCAGGGACCCAGCCTGATCTCTCTCTCATTCTCCCCCCTGCAGTGCAGACAGCTCCGGCTATCTAGGAGAAATCAGCACCAGGGCGCTCATGCGTCTTGCTTAAAACAGGAGTTTTGGTGGGCGCAATGGTTAGCATCAAAACTGGCAGCAAAGTCATAACGGAAAGGGCCGGGGGACTCATCAGGCGGCTTGATTGGGAACAGGGGCGCGGGGAGGGGAGCAGCCTGTCTGGTCCAAGCAAAGCCAGGCAGACCCAAGAGAGGGAAGCCCTCGCCACGCTAGGTATGAAATGTCCAAGAATCCTGACGTTGGCTGAGCGTTCCCCTCCCGCTCACCTTGGCGGTGGCTGGCGTCGCCTCGGGCAGTAGCCGTGGAATGTTCCATGGGCGCTATCGACGGGGGGGTCCAGTTTCAGTTTGCCAGGGACTGGCTGCGTTAAGGCATGCTGTCCGTGGGCAGAGCGTCCAATGAGCCGCATGTGCTTCTGCCAGGGCCAAACAGCGTCCAGAACGTCTCTCCTCCCGACGCTCGCAGCTGGCTGGTGCACCATAGCCAGGTGGGTGATAGAAGGGGGACGTTTACTCTTTGAACACCTGTTGCTGTGATTACCTGAGTCATCCTTACTAGCACTCCTGGCTTTGTCTTTTGCTAGATAATATGGGTTACTTCCATGCGTTCCACGTGCTGCTAGGGGCTCCTACGAACAGCTGGCTGCTGTCGTCTGGAAAGGACTCTCTTATCTGACTGCCAGTTTCAACTCATGAGGAATCAGCACCTCTCAGGTGAGGATGGTTTGTTTGCCATCAATAGGGGAATAGCAGGGGGTGTTATCTCACTGGTCACCTTGTCCTCTGGAAGAGCAACATCAGATATCAGGACTAGTATCCCACTGAGGCACAGGAGGGAGCCTGGGGGCTCGGACCCAGGAATTCCTGAGTTCCCATCATGGATCCACCACTGCCTTTCTGTGTGGCTGCAGGCGAGACACGTACACACTCTGTGCCTCAGTTTCTCCATTTGCGAGATTGGGATAATAAACTGAGAAGCCTCCCTCCATTCTCTCTTTATACATTCACTTGCTGTTACCGACATCTGTGTGGCCAAGGGTGTATATAACACACACCCCCTTCCTGCTGCATCTTCCCTTGCTCATTGGGAGAGTCCCTGTAAATAACATGACTGAGGTCAAATCCACAGGCTAGCCAGTCCCATACCTTCCTCTCCTCTCTCTGAGCCATTGCTATGCCATGGGGCGCTGGGTTTGCCTGAGGCACTGGTTGGGTGCTGCTCACTCTGGAGGGTGCCAGCACCATCAAAGCTCACTGTGGTGGCTTGGGCAGAAGAGACAATCCGCTCCAGTCTCCGGCTTCTTGTCACTTCAGTTTGGTGCTACCTAAAAAAGCCAAGCTGGGGTTGCCGTGCCCATCAGCTGGCGACACGCTTGATCATGCTGAAATCTTAAGCAGTAGTAGCCGTGTGGATAGATATATGGCTTCTATTGCTCTTATCTCCTTCCTCCCGGAGGAGTAAGGTTTCCATAAGGGCCCTGTGCGGTGACACTGTGCACACTCCACGGGGAGACGTGGTTCTCTATAAATCACAACTTCCCATGATTTACACCGAGGCTCACAGGTTAGGTAAGTGCAGTAAACAGAATAAACAGAACTCAGGCTGGATTTATGGACCAACCCAAGGACCTTTAACCACAAAAGTAATGCACTTTAGAGCCCCTTTTCGGTTGGTTCGCCCTTCCCCACCCCCACTGCCCAGCAACTAATGGCTTAAATGCATCTCACAAAACCACCAGGAGCAGAATCTGGGCTGGGATCCAAATGCTACTCTATTATCCGTGTTATCCGAGTAGGACACCTCCCAATTCACCTCTCAGCTACCCGCTCGCACACATGCAATCCCAAGTAACCAGGTAGTGGGGCCAAATTCTCAGCTGGCACAACTCGTTCCCTTCATCAGAGAATTTGGCCACGAATGCAGATCATTCAGAGAGTTCATGCCTAAAAGCTGTGGTCACTAAGTGCTCATTAGATTATTGCACAATAACCATTCCATGAATGCTGACTTGATTTCTAACATGTAGGCTACGATGGGAGGCGCGGGCTAGGCGTGCTGCTGAGACAGGACAGGACGGGTTTAACTGGCTTCCATGAGGATACATCTAACCACCGTGAGTGAGGATCCCTGTGCCCAGGCCTTTGAAGGGGGCAGCTGCCATTGACTTTGCAGGGACACAGACTATCTGATTATCCCCTATATTTGGAGAAGCATGTTCAGATACGTTTATGAGTCTCCCTGAGGTTGGAACTGGAGCATGCTTGGGGTCTGAAGTGCATTAAGCCAAATACAAAGAATCTGAAAACAACTTGACTGACATACGCCAGGTTTCTGCCATGAAAAAGGGAGTAGAAGCGAGGTTTAAAATAATTACTAATCATAAATGCTTAGCACTTCCATCGTGCTTTCTATCCATCTAGCCGTAAATCTCCAAGCGCTTTCCAAAGAAGGTGAGTTTCAGATTCTGGTTATTGTTTCAGAAGAGTAAATACATTTTCTGTAAGGGGTCTATATATTCAAACACCGCACCCTAAAATATATACAAGTTCTAGTGAGAAATCCTGTCACTAGCGCAGATATAAACCTGAGTCCTACAAATGTTCCTGTCTAAAGCTCAGTCAAGATTGTTATCTTCTGCAGAAAATGAATTATGTTTCACAAATAGTCAACATGTATTTTTGACTCTGTCCCTATGGATCTTGTATCACAAGGATATTGATCTTACCTTCTGGAACTCAACATGCAAATGGCTGGATTCTTCTGCTGCCTTTCCCCCCCCGCCCAGATCCCTTTCAAAGCATTTTTCTCTGTTTGCTTCACGGAAGCAGATCTTTCAAGGGACAGAAGTACAATGCGTTAAAACAGAGCCAGAGAAAAGTAGCCTGTAATTTTCCTCAGATAATCACGTCAGCGGTCTGTGTTTCTCTGAGCATTCTGGCACTTGCATGTGCCAAGCCTTTAACTTGAGTGTGCAAATGATAGTGAGTGCAGAAATGAAAGAGCAGAAGCCAAGCTGAAGACGTTGGAAAAATTGGCCTTTACCATAGTAGCATGGATGCATCCACACACGCATCTACGCACACATACGCATCCACCATTCAGAGAAAAGACTGTAGTTCAAAGTTTGTTCCTGGAATCCAACATTACTAACTCCTCCCTCACTATTTTAAGGGGGAAAAGCACCCAGGAAGGCTCTGCCTTCCCTCCGTCTTGCACATCTTTATTTAATTGTATTTAAAGCTAGGTCCCACATTTGAAACAGAACACTTTAAATTCACAAATTGTTTTTAGTCCAGGAGAACTGCCAAAAACTTGGTTTAATACATCTTTAAACTGCCCTTTCCTCCTGTTTCAGGGAGCCAAGATGCAGTTATTTAATTACAAGCACAACCTCTAGTTAAGAAACCTTTCTAATAAGGCTGGCGTGGAAACGCATCCAGGTTTTTCATCGTCCGACAGAGACGCTGTAGTTAGCACGTTGATCAGGTGTTTGCATTTGGCAAGAATTGGTTGGCGCAGCTTTGGGGGAACAGATGAGTGGCATTGCCAAAGTGATCCATAAACTCTGGCCTTCTTGGTGGGGTCACAGTAGCCCGCTGAGCTACCCGTTAGAGGAGACTGAAGCCAGACGCCTCCCGTGGGCTGGAGATTCCTGGAGGCTTTTTCGTGCGGGGAGAAGCTGGGACGGGCAGAGCTGAGCTCTCCACAATGCAGGCCAGCAACAAGAGACAAACGGCGAAGGAAAAAGGGTGGGGAGGAAGCGTAAAGTATTGGCTCTGGGAATAGCCTTCGGGCAGCATTTTCTTTGCACCAGTGGCCATGGAGCAGCGGAGCGGCCCAAGGCGAATGCCAAGTGCAGACAAGGAAAGCCATGATTTGCACTGGTTGAGCTACCCCCTGCTTCTCTACACCTGGGGGGAGCTACAGCAGTTGCTGGGCCAATGCCAAGTACTGACAAGGTCGCCAGCACTCGGCAGGAGTTTGGTACGTATGACACCCGCCATGTAACTCTTTCCTCACCCGGGCTGATTAGGCCGTGCTGCTTGCTCATTACCAGTCCTTCGCTCCCAGAGGGACTGAGGGACCCGCCGCCGAATTGTCGCCAAAGACCCAGACGTGCCGCCCCTTTCCATTGGCCGCCCCAAGCACCTGCTTCCTGCGCTGGTGCCTGGAGCCGGCCCTGCATCCACATGCACTGCTGCTGAGATAGAGCCAGTCACAGCCCCGCAGTCATGAAGGGGTTAAAGAGCTGCTGAAGCCGCCTGGAAAACCATCGCTGTCAAGGGGTCAGATCCCCAGCTGGTGTAAATCAGCGTTTGCTCCATGGAAGGGGCTATACCAATTTATGCCAACAGAGGATCTGGCCTGATGGGAGCTGCGGGGGCTCAGCGCCTCTGAAAATATGTCCCAAAGAGGGTCTCAGATTGGGCCCCCCAAATCAGAGGAGCCTAAACTTTGATCCAGAAAAGGAGAATTCTTACAATGCCCTTCATTGCGGGCGTGCTGCCAGGCCCAAGGCAGGGCTGTAACCTGCTTTGGGGGTCCTCAGATGAAAGGTGCTGTGCAGAAGACGCTGAGCTGCTGATCTTACCATGGTCACCTTGGGCTGGCCTCTCCCCTTCCCGCTTTTCATCCTGCTGACTCACATTCGCTGTGTCATGCAGAATGGAGGCTGGAAGCTTTCTGGGGCAGGGAGCTTGTCTGGACTTGTCTTTCCATTGTGAAGGACCTAGCACATGTCTGGGCACATAGAATTCATAAAAGAATAGTAATCAATATATTTTCTAAATAGAGTCTTTGGTCAAAATTTGCCCTGCAGCCCCCTGCAGCTCATCAACCCAGTGGAATGCCAGGATATAGCAAAGATGGCCATGCGCGAACAGCCTATCCCAAATAGCCCTGGCAGCCAGCTGCCCTCTGTGGCCCTGTCGGACACAGACCTCCTTCTGAATAAAGGGAGCAGGAGAGAAGAGAAACAATGGAAATGGATACAAGCAGAAATGTGTCTAATCTAAACAAGGCTTTCCACGATTTCCCATGAGGCATTAGTGGGTCTTTAATGGAACTGGAGGACCAAAGTTCTTCTTAAAGGAGACTTTCCCCGCTGGGGAGGAAATCTTTCCTGTACTGTCTGTCATGGGCCCCTGCCATATTGCTGAGGAAATAGCTGTCTCCTCCTTCCAAACCCTGCACTGAAGTCATCATGCTGTGATCATGATATCAGCATCATCGCCAGGACAATCAGCATCATCTGCAGGACAACGGGCTGCAATCCCCGAAACACAGGATTCGGCTTTCTCGGTAGGGTCAGGCAGAAGGAAAAAGCCTGAGTGTGGAAGGTGGAAATGCTCATTGGCACACAGATGTATGCTGTACCCCTTTGGCACCATATCAAAGGCAGCTGGCAAGCTGCCATGTACATTAAGCCAACTCAACGCAAAATATGGAGATACTGGACTGTAGCCACTGGAAGCCAATTTGAAACATGAGAGCCCCTCCCGGTCCATGGCCTGACAAGGCAGGATCCTCCTCCCACAGGTCTCTCCACACATAGCCTTGCACTCTCTTGTGCTATCAGACAGAACGACAATCAGTGCAGGGCCGACACATCACCACCCCCAGCTCCATACCTAGACTCCAGCAGCGTATCACAGGCAGCAGCTGACGAAAGCCACCGGCTTCACTCATTCCACTGAAAGAAGCCGGCTTGGATCCAGAGTCGCTCCCAGCTGGCCCTGCAGCCAAAGGGAAGAGGTGTTATTTCCCCGCCCCCAACAATAGTTTCATCCCAGAGGGCAGAGGGACTAAAGTTTTGTGTGTGTGTGTGTGTGTGTGTTAAACAACACTGGGTTTGTGAGGACAAAAATCAGCTGTCAGACAGTGACCAGCTTTGGGAACAAGGGCCTGATCCCAAATCCAGGGAAATCCAGACAGGAATGAAACCAATTTTTTTTTTCAACTGTGATTCACTGGGCCTAATTCTCCCCTGCCTGGGCCCTGCTTTGGTCAAAACGCTTGCAAATCAGGACTCTCCCCTCACTGAGACAGCTGCTGACGTTGAGGACTGGCTGCAGTGGTGGGAAAGTGGTGGTAAATTGGGCCCCGCTATATTCCCTGGTTTGCTTTGGCTGCCTCCACCAGCGTCTGGGTGAAGCAGAGCCACCGCGTACTGAGTGGCTGGCCTGGAAGAACGGGATCGCAGGGTGGGCTAGATGCTGAAAGGGAACCTTGTCAACATGGGAGCAAATCATTGCAGCGGAAGGGTGCTGAAATCTGCTATCGCAGCCAGGCTGAGGGTTCATCTGGGATTCATCTGGGAAGGGGCCGGGATGGAGGCAGCATTTTCTGCCCCTTTCTTCCCCCTCCCCAGCTGCTTTCCAGCTTCTAAACAAGCATTCCAATGGGCTTTGGAACAGCTAGACTGTCTCGAGCTCCCAGGAAGCCACTGGGCCATGGTGGAGCCAGCCTTCTCCCCATCCATCATCCTTATCAGCGGTCTCTGGCAGCGCTGCGGTCCCTGGCAGCAGGGCCTGCATGGACAGAAGGATGGGGCTAGATTGAGAGTGGAGCCCGCGTGGAGACAGGGAGGGGGCATTAAAGTGATAAGCAACACTACAAACAAAAACAACTGTCCTCATTGGAAACTTCAAAGCACCCGGACCTGAAATTTATGTGGCTGAAGAATGCTCGAGCCTGCATCGATACCGACGCCGAGGTTGCAGGTTTGCAGGGCTTTGCAGGCTTAAATCACTAAGCAAATGGAACAGAATGGGGCTCCAGGGAGCTGGTTTCGTATCTACCCCGGGGACCCTTACGTACGTTGCAAAGCAATGAATTGGGTGCGCTGCCATCCTGCAGCCACTCCTCAGGCCAGTGCAGCAGTGACTCCTGCCCGGCCTGGGCCAGAAGAAGTTATTTTATTAAGACACAAATACCCCCCACTCCAACTCCCACTAGAGGACCTGGGCATATACCCAACAGTGAAACTGGCTGTGCCATGCTGAGAGGAGGAGGGGGCTGCATTGGCAGAGATGCCCTCTGGCTGAAACATTATATTGAGGTCTCTGCCCTCGGTCACTGCGGGGTGGGTCATCTAGGCAGAATTTTAAAGTCCCCCAGCACTTTTTGACCAGCGCAGTAGCTAACCCCAAGTCCTGACCTGCTCCATAAGACAAGGTGCAGGGAATGCAGGGCTGCTACAGGTACACATGGCAGGCAATATGGGCGTAGCATAATAGCATTTTAAGCCAGAAGGGGCCACCAGCTCATCCAGTGATGTCCTGTAGAGCACAGACCACCAACTCCACCCCGCGCCCGTGCACTAAACCCAACAACCGAACTAGAACAGGAGACCCTGAGGTGCACCAGTGCAGGGAAACGGCTACGTGAGATACACCCTGATAATCCTGGCATGCGTCCTGCACACACACGCTGCAGAGGAAGGTGAACCCCCCCCAAGATCGCTGCCAATGTGCCCTGGGGGGAAATTCCTTCCCGACCCTGAATATGGTACTCGGTGAGCCCCTGAGCATGGGAACAAGAGCCAGCCAGCCAAGCCCCTGAGAGGGGGAATGCCCGGGAGTACCCCAAAGCTCTGGCCCACCCCACCCAGTGTCCCATCTCCAGCTATGGCCACCCCTGCTGCTTCAGAGGAAGGAGATAAAAAATCCCTCCCAGAATGCCTTTGCACTAGCTCGCACGCAGCTATCGCCCCGTGGGAATGCATTTCACTGTGCGAGGGATTAATCCCGCCAGCGCTTTGTCATCTCAAACGGCCCCCGGGCAAACAGCAGCACAACGACCCCAAAGCAGGAGCGCCCCCAAATGTGTCCTGAAGCCGCAGGAGGGCTGCGCTGTGGCACACGTTCGCCCTGACCATTAGCATGGGGCTGCGGCTCTCTCCGTCTTAGAGGCTGCTTGGATCTAGGCGTGCAGGGGGACCTGTCATCTCAGCCAGGCTGCACTGCTGCGTTAGGGCTCCGTCACTTGCAATCAATGGGAGCCGAGGAGACACGCAGGATTCTGCCCTAGAAGAGGCTGGCTAAAGTCTGCTCGTTTGATGCAAACTGGACGCTGCCAGGGTCCTGAGCTGAGCAAAGTTTTTTTCCCCCTCACCTGTGCGGATACAATTTGGAAAATACATGAACAGAAATAAACAGAGGGAGAAAACACACACACACAAAACCCCTGACCTCTCCCCCAAATAAGTCGCACAGCTGAGGTTGCTAATTGTAGCCTGGACAAGTCAGCACCTGCTGTTCAGCTTGTCTTTGTTTTTAATTGCAGATAATGTCATGTTTGGAAAGAGAGCCTGACTGACGGTAACGGATTTGCATGGGGAAGGAAGGACACCTGCAAACACAGGGTTGGTAAGCAACCCCACCCAGAGCTAGAGAGCTCCTCACTGTTAACGGCATGCAAATGAAAGCCAGTGCTAGTTTAATCCTTCACCGCAGTCAGGCAGTACAATAACTCTCCCCAGCCTTTGCAGCAACGGTATAGTCCATCTCCCAGCTGCCTCAGGCCTGGTCTACGCTTGGCACTTTTTCTAATATAACTATGGCAGTTAGGGAGGTGATTTGCTAGTTATGCTGGTACATCCCCTAGTGTGGACACAGTTAGACCAGTATAAAGGTGCCTTATGCCATATAGTTATTCCCATCCCATATGGGAATAGCTTTAGTGGTATAAAACCCCTTTACACTGATGGAATTGTGCCCACATTAGGAGGATTTTACTGCTGTACCTAAAGCCATACAACTTCCTAGTGTAGACAAGCCATTAGTGTCTCACCAACCGCTCTTGATTCAACTGTGGCTTGTTGAAAAACAAACCCAACAATAACTGGACCCGTATATTTTAAGTTTAAAGTTATCTGAGCAGATTTCAGCTTGTTCTCCATAGAAGAAAAAAAAGAGATTAAAAATGGTTCTGAGGCAAATATCTTAGAAGCAATGATTAAGCAGATCTGCCTAAGAATGGCAATGGCAGATACACAAGCAAGGATAAGAACATAAGAACGGCCATACCGGGTCAGACCAAAGGTCCATCCAGCCCAGTATCCTGTCTGCCGACAGTGGCCGATGCCAGGTGCCCCAGAGGGAGTGAACCTAACAGGTAATGATCAAGTGATCTCTCTCCTGCCATCTATCTCCACCCTCTGACGAACAGAGGCTAGGGACACCATTCCTTACCCATCCTGGCTAATAACCATTAATGGACTTAACCTCCATGAATTTATCCAGTTCTCTTTTAAACACTGTTATAGTTCTAGCCTTCACAACGTCCTCTGGTAAGGAGTTCCACAAGTTGACTGTGCTCTGTGTGAAGAAGAACTTTCTTTTATTTGTTAAAAAGGATAAAAAAATGACGGGTGTTACTATCTCTCCTCATGCTTCAGGGCACAGGCTGATAGTTTCTAAGGGTCAGGGTCAGGATGAAAATTAAGTTGAACGCTGCACAATTTCCAGCTGAAGTCTAGGTTGTTTTTTTTCCTGCCTTTTAAACTTGTGGTACCAGAGGAAGGTACCTAGATTAGATGGAGTATTGGCCTGAGTATGGCAGTTCTTGTGCTGTTTAACCAAGATATTTTTGGATTGAGATCATCAAAGCCTCATGTGAGAATTACCCCTGAATGGTTTGTTAGAAATAATAATGCCCATTTACTTTACATGTGCAATCCTCTTCACAGAATGAGATCCGCTCCAGTACCTACTTTGGAAAACTGATCTGCTGACGCTTAGATTGATAAATACCAACCTCACAAAAAGCTGTCAGGTTAAGTTTGCTCCAATGATTAACCCTTATTCTAATCGGCTAATAAGGGCCAGAGTGTAATATCCGTACACATACTGAGTAGTACCTTAATCCTCGAGTAGTCCCCATAAAATCAGTGAGACCCCTTGTGGAGCAAGGTGATACACCATGTGAGTAAAGGCAGCAACATCTATCCTTTAAACATTCAAAATAAAGGAAATAACGTCAGCTATTTTCCATTATTCCAGCAGCTCGTGTAGCAAAATTAGTTAACGACACTATTGACATGTAACAGCCGACCTTTTGTGCTTCAGAATCAACCATAACTCTGACCCAGATGACAAACTCATGAACATTTTCGCCTTATCTACTGCTAATAGAGCTATATTTTTGAGTTTGTACAGTACTTCTGGTGAATAATATTGTCTCCGTCAGCTTGTGCAGCATAAACAGAAAGATCTGATGAATAATGGTAAAAGTAACTTTTAAGCTATTCTTTTTTAAACACAGACTATGTCTTTGAGATTGTGTTTAGATCTACATCTGTCTAAAGCTTCAAGTGTGAAAACCAAACCAGAAACTTGGACCCTATAACCAAATAGATGAGTTACAGTGGCACAGACTGTGTCTTCGTGTCTGTACAGAGCCTAAAGGTCACACTGGATTATGTGGTAGGAAAATCATGCTCTAGGGTCAGATCCGTTAGTGATGATTGGCCCTATCTGGGCCTTGCTGTACGTTGGTTTTCACACCGAGGGCAGGGCACCGTTTCTCTCCTTCTCTCACCCTCTGTTGTTCTCTGTTATTGTTTCTAACGCCTTGGCCCTCTTTCACCCTGTTACAGTCCTGTATTCCTCTTTCCGAATAGTGCCACTCCCTCATTCTTAGCTGCCAGGATTGTGTCAAAGTACTATGTATCCATCTGCCCCTCCATCACCAATGACCTCCGGTTAATTTACATATATCCCTACTCCTTTTATACCTATTGCCATGCAGCCTAGCCCGCCTGCTACAATCTAATTGGCTGGCTGAAGCTGTGGGAGGGGAAAGGATCAACTTCGGTCTCCACCCCGCTGGTCTTAAAGGACTGGCAGGGTGGAGACGGTGTTTCTCAAAATTCGGTTCCACTGGAGAAATCTCAGCCTTCACGGGGCGAGCAAAACAAAAGCTTTCCAGCAGAGCTTTTTTCCTTCCTCCTCAACCTTCCAGCTAGATGAGAGTGTGCATGCACATATACATACATACATACATTATTATATCTTGTTTTAATTACATTAAAGCAAATGACTCTCTCCCCCTGTGGTTTATATCAGCTCTTTGGGTTTGTAATTTATCTTGGCACAGTCTAGACTGGAGCCACTTTGAAGCCATTTCAAACAGGATGAGAACAAACAATTTTTCCAAAGTGGCTGGATTAAGAAAACTGGCCGGCCATTCATCTTTCGGGGAAGGATTGTGTCACGGCGGTGTCCATGCTGGAGTCATGCCAGCTCTCTCTACTGTCCTGGTAGGAAAAGGTCCTAATCCCGCCTGGGAGAGGGGAAAAAAATCACGCTGTCGGCTGCCGACCATGAAAAGGTTTAGCACAGAGTGGATCCCGGGTGGCAAAGGGTCTGTGCCGTGAAGGACCTGGTTTATTGCTCATTGTTTACACTTAGTAATTTATTTCAGAGCACCAGGGAATAGACAGTCCTGCAAAGCAAATTTGCACGGTTCAGCCACACAGAAAGCAGGTCTCCAGTCTGTGCAATAAGCTGGGTAAAAGGAGAAGCCTGATTGGTCAGATGAAGTTCTGAACCACGTGAGTATCCCTATCCAGTGCAGAACCCCAATCTCTGTCTGTCTTTCTCCATTTCTACAGTAGCCATCAGCGCAGTATTTAGGCACCAGACACACAACAAAGTGTCAGTCACCTTGTTTCTGGAAGTAGCTCCTATATTCATCACCCTGAGCATCATGCGACTAGTCTGCAGACAGTGTATATTCTGTAAAGCAGATCAAACATTTTTTGCGTGAGCTTTTCTAATAAAAAAATGGCCTTATAAATAAAACAAAACCTCTGTGCTAAACATTGTCAACATTAAAGACATTTTCCCATTTCCCTCCTCTACATTCTCCTCTACATATCCTTTTTATCAAAATCATTATCAATGTTTTTTATTTACCCCACACTGTGTTTTCTTACAGAAAACTTAACTTTTTGGTAAACAGTAAATGTTGATCACACTATTGAAAATGACTTTGGTTAAAAAAAATCATAGACCATTTAGCAAAAAAATGGAAAATGGGTCAATTTTGAACGTTGTGAAATGGAAACAACTTTGAAATTTCGAAATTCTTCATGAAATTGTATTCCCCATTTTTTCAACCAGTTTTAATATTCTGGGGGTGAAATCCTGCCCCTTTTGATATGGGAGTTGTGCCACTGACTTCAGCGGGCCAGGATTTACCTTAGTATCTCTCCTTTTCCCACTTTTCTTTCCTTTCTTTTTCCCCACTATGCCTTTTACCATCGTCTCTCTTAAGCAGAGCACCCATCCAGTGAGATTCAAGCTTGTGTTGAAAATTCAAACCAACAATGTTTTGAGAGGGTTCAAAATTAGGTCAGATTGGTTCCCCCTTCCCCAGTGTAAGCCTCAAAATGATATGATGGTTCTGTGTCTGTCACATCCACGCTGAGGGTTGTGCCTTATTCTGCAGGGGGCCCCATTGAAAGCAGTGGGGCTGCCTGCGCAGTGCTACTCAACGTGAGTAAGTAGAACTGCAGGAAGAGAAATTTACAAAACACCCTTTGGATTTGATTCCCCCAAATTCAAAATCGAATTGAACGCCCCAAATTTGAAAAGTTCCAGCCAGCTTGACCATTGGCTAAAAACTGTTGGGGGATAAGGTGAAAATTTCATTGAACATTTCCAGGGTATTGGGGTCCCCGCCCCCCAAAATTTGAAATTTCATCAACATTTTGAATTTTCTATTGGCGCAGGGGCAGGATCCGCTGGCAAGACCTGAGGTCCGGACTCCGGGCTTCCCTTGTAATGGTGATGCCAAAGCACCTAGAGCTGCACGAGGACACGTGCAAGAAAATACCGCCCCACTCAGTGTTTGTGGGTGGCTGAGAGACTAACAGCTGTTGCATGGCTAACGGAGAAGCAGCTGAATTCAGAGTGTGGGCTTTCGGTTGGGTTTTCAGTTCAGCTTTCAATGGAACATACCACTGCTCTGGCTGGCGGGGTGTGTGCCGAAGGAAAAGCTGAGCTGAAAACAGGGAATCTTGTCTTTTTGTTAAACAAGCACAGTTAGAGAAAGCTATCGTGGCTGTATAAGCCCCACTGCTCCGTGTGATTTGCTCACCCAAAGGACACCCCAGGTCACATCCCCAAACTAGGAAATCAAGGCTTGGGACAGGCCCATGATAATGGATTTCAGTCTCTTTCAATTCTGGGTCTAACCTGTCCTGGTCTACAGTGACTGGAAGCCATTATCACCTGGGCACTGATGGGCTATTGGCTTGAAGTCTGAGTCCAGCCCCTAATGGGCAGATGTCTGCATTACAAAAGCAGCAGCAGCACTGGGTGGTCCTCTGGGTGGTGGTCTCAGCAGAGAGGCCAGGGTCTGGCGGGGCCCTGGTGACTGACCAACCCTCTTGCCTCTATCAGGGCCCTTCCAGCGACACAAGTAGGGCCGTGACGGCAAAGCATGTCCAGCCCACGCTGGACCCGAGTCCGAAAAAGCCCGTCTCCAGGGCTGTCAATCTGAGCCGCAGCATCGCTTCTTAGAGCACAACAACCCAAAGAGAAGCCCCCCCCCCCGCAAACAAACAAACGCAGCTGTCTGCCTTGCCACACACCCATCACGCCCTGAGCAGCAGTGCGCACATGGGAAAACATGTGGGTTCTATATTTTCCAGCCAAACGCTGTGTTTTAAATATTACAGCAGCACCGTTTGCTCAGCGCAAGCTGCCCGAGTTCAGGATCAATCCTTCTCTTTATAAGCTGTAAATATTCTCTCCCGGCTAAAGTGTAGCCCGTAAAGGAGCCTGATCCCCCACAACTTGCCTGTTGTCTCCAATTAACCCCGGCAATAGGCAACCACATAAATAAGGGGCTGGGTATCCCTGGCCAGGAACTTATTTATTACAATGGTTTCAATGAACTCAGCCATTTAAAAAAGCTACAGGTTTGCGAAAGAGCAAAGAGAAGGCCCAGTAAATACAAGTGAGCAATGCTGCCTGCTTTTCCTGGAACTGAAATCACGAAGCCTGCTGCAAGTCAGAGGGAGGTTTGCTGCTGATCTCAATGGGCCAGGATTTCACTCCCCATTTGCCCAGTTCCTCTATCCAACGGTGAGGCTCTAGCCGCATTTACTTTTCTTTTTAGTCCCGTCTTCCTTCCTGGCCAACTCCCTCCTTCGCCTCTGGCAAACTCTCCCTTTGGCCCCAATTCAGCAAAGTGCCGAAACACGGGCTTTGGGGCCAAACCAAAGTCCCTGGAAGTCAATGAGAAGTTTTGATTGCAATGGGCGTTGGATCAGGTCCTGGGTCCCATTAAAACCAATGGAACTTTTGCAGCTCTGTAAGTTCTCTGCTGAGCAGGGGTGGTTTGCGGAATCAGGCTCCTTCTTCTGTAGCCCCTTCCTCTCTTCCTGCCAAACTCCCTCCAGATTCTTGCTTTCACTTTCTCTAAATGCTCTTTTCCTCTCCAGCACCCCGCTTCCTTCTCCTCTAGACCTCCCCTCTACTTTTCCTTTAGAGCTCCCCCTTCCCTCTAGATCCTTTACCCTCTCCTGGATGCTTCTCCCCAGGAGCAGTGGAAGTGCCCTAAAAGTGTGGGGGGTGGGGCACAGGCACCCGAACCGTGGCCCGGCCCCCTGCACCGCACAACCTGCCTGAGGCCCCGCTCCCATGCTGCCTCTTCCCCCCCAAGGCCCCATCCCCCGCTTGCTCCTCTCTGCACCCTCCCCCCATTGCTCGCCCTTATGGCCAGTAAAAAATGCCCCCCCGCCCCTCCTGTTCCAGTGCCCCCTTCCTCTCCCTCCAGCCCAAACCTTCCTGCACCAACCCTATCCTGTGGCTCAAAGCCATAACTTCTCAGATCATAGAATATCAGGGTTGGAAGGGACCTCGGGAAGTATCTAGTCCAATCCCCTGCTCAAAGCAGAACCAATCCCCAACTAAATCATCCCAGCCAGGGCTTTGTCAAGCTGGGCCGTAAAAACCTCTAAGGAAGGAGATTCCACCACCTCCCTAGGGAACCCATTCCAGTGCTCCACCACCCTCCTAGTGAAGTTCCTGGTAACAGCAGCGCGAGCCGGGCCAGTGAACAGTATGTAAAAGGTGGTACCAAGGAACGTTTTCATGCAGCTACGAGGCTGAAGCAATGGCAGGACAGGGATGCTGGTGTGCTGAGATCACTATCACACTGAGCAATATTGCCTCCTGGGATTCTCTCATCGGTCCGTCTCCATCTGCTGTTTCTTGTCTTATTCTTAGATTGGAAGCTCTTTGGGGCAGGGACTGTCTTTTTGTTCTGCGTTTGTGCAGCACCTGGCACATTGGGGCCCTGCTCCCTGGCTGAAAGGTTGCTCCTGTCTGCATGTTCATTTGTTCATTCATTCATTCCATTTCTCCCTTTGCAATGGAAAGTTTTAGGAAGGATTGTTTGGGAGGATTTTATTCTGCTGCCCATCACAGTGGCATCTGGGCACCTTTCAAATAAAATCAACAGCAAAGTCCTTAATGGGCTTCCTGAGGCTGTATCACAGCTCCCTTTTCAGGGTTCAGCTCTATTTGGGATAGGGTTATTTCGGGGTACAGGACAGCTGAAGACAAGGGTCTTGTCTTCCCTGTGGGTATTTTGGCAGTCCCTGAAGGTGCTGGGCCCAGCCAGATATCACAACACCAGCCCCTTCCTAATTATCATTGTATACAATCCGGTCTGTGTGTGTGTGTGTCATGTCAGGCACTGAAGATGGTCTCTGAAGGGAAAGCAGCTCTAGTAGATTCAGTATCTGGTTTAACAGGTGGGTTTAATTATCTGGGGACTGTCTGATTCTTGAGATAAACTCCCACCCACGTGCCTCTGCTAAAAGGCCTGCTTTTACCTTTAAAACACCAGCGAGCGCTGGCGTAGCACTTTTCACCCACAGATCCCCAAGCACTGCACAGCCTCATCGCCATTTCACAGCTGGGAAAACTGAGGCGCAGAGCAGTGCTGTGACTTGCTCACGGTCACCCAGCAGGCCAGCGACAGAGCTTGTCCCAGTCCAGTGCTCAGTGCCCTCCTTTAATAGCGGTCCCCTTTGGCCTTGGAATCTCTGAATCGGTAAACTGGAGAAAGGGTTCCGGTAGGCAGGTTACTAGCCAGGCCTTCCCTTGAGCATGGCAGGGGCTTGCACCAACGAGAGAGGGGCGTGAGACCCCAATACAATAGCTCATTGCTTTAAGAGTTTACAAACCCATCGACATATATCACAAAGCAACAGCAAAGGGCACAGGCGACATTGTTTCATAACTTGCTTCGACTTGGCTGTTCCGCTTTCTGGCTGCAGCTTTGCTACGTTCCATCCCGGTGGATGATTACAATCCTTAAAAGTTACTAATGGTGGCACTCCCTGCAAACACAGGCAGCGTGCGCTGTCACCTGGAGACACCGCGATAAATAATGCCTTAGCCCTGGTGGTGGAATTTTTCCATGCGGTGGGAGGCAAAGGGTGGGGGGAAGAGGTCCATTTACGAATCCCATTTCATTATGCGTTCTTTCTCCTTACCCGCATTCTGGAGGTGCTTCTTTCCAGTGGAGCAGCTGTTTTCTGTCACAGCACAGTCAGGAAGGAGACGGCTGCATGGGGGGGAGGGGGGAGGTGTTTGTACATTGCAGAGGAGTTATGTTTATTGCTTGCTACCAACTCTGCACTTTGCTTAGCAGAAAAGAGTCAAAATGGCAATAATTCAAAGTCAAAACTCCCAGGACAAGGTGGTAGCCAATAACACTGGGTTTATAGAGGCTGGCGTGGACTTTTGTTACTCCTCACTTCAAGGGCTTTGCTTGCAGTTCTCTTATGGGAAAAGATATACGCTTATGGCACCCATTAAAATAAGAGAAATAGATTTAATTTGCAAGGGTAGGGTTGCACTTTTCCAGGTGTCTCTAGACATTAAAGGCCAGAAGGAACCTTGCTCTTACATTTCACCAGAGGCACTGTCTTTCTGAGTTGCCGGGGGGGGGGGGGGAAGGTGCTCGCCCCAGGCCCCGCCCCCACTCTACCCCTTCCCCCAAGCCCTATCCCCGCCCTGCCTTTTTCCACCCCATTCTGCCCCCTCCCTCAAGCGCACCCCACCCTCGCTCCTCCCTCTCCCTCCCAAGTGCCCCCTGCACGCGGCTGAACAGCTGATCCACGGTAGACGGGAGATGCTAGGTGAGAGGGGGAGGAGCTGATTGGCAGGGCCGCCACGAGGCAGGAGGTGCTGCGGGCGGGGGGTGGGGAAAGGGGAGGAGGGCACCCACTGATTTTTTTTCCATGGGTTCTCCAGCCCTGGAGCACCCATGGAGTCAGCGCCTGTGCATTTCACCACCGCAGACGCACTCAAATACCCTGCAGCAATTTCCCTGACTGTCCCAAGACTGAAATGACTCTGATGTCTTGTCCTCGGTAGGCTGCATGGGTGTGAATTCTAATTATGGCAGATATTTGACTATGAAAACTGCATGTTCGGCTAATAAGACAGACTGGTTTTTGCATCTACCAGGTGTGGCTGTATGTGAGTGCATGTGCAGATCGGCATCTTTAACCCAGTATGTGTTACATTTCCCCTCCTCCAGTATCTGACCCACTTAAGGGGATAAAAACCTACTACTGTTACCAGCTAATGAAGTTCCTCTGTTAGTTCAAATAGTTAGGGCCTGCGCTTTGTGCTCCAGGCACTGGATCCCATGCCTGCTAATAACCCCATGTGAGGAGTCACACGTGCAGACGAGCAAAGGGCAGCCTTTAGAAATACACCCCTTACAGTGCAGTGTTGCAATCTCACAGCTCAAGAAGATAACTCCGAATTCCAGCATAACTGTAAACTGCTAATAGAGAGCAGGGATCTTACTGAACCCTACTGGGTAGGAATGGGTTGGGTGACTCCTACAGATATCCAGTCCCCAGATTCCACTAGGGGACAGTGACACCAAGGTATCCTAAATGTGTCTCGCTCTGGCTGACTCTGGAAGAACATCTGTGATGCTATGTCTTTACTGTGTTTTAATCTGTTCTCATCATTGCTCAGGGAACCTGGTGCTGCTGGTGGATACTTAATCAATCAATCATTGTTCTCCATCTCAGATAGGAAGATGAATCGTGCTCTGGTGGTTAATGCCGAGGCCTGGAGATCATGATTCCTTGGTTCCATCCAGCTCCACCACACACTGCCCACCCACATCGCTTGGGCAGGTCAGTTAATTGCCCCATGCCTCAGTTTCCCCAGTGGGGATAATAATTCTGATTTACCTCACAATGGTCTGATGTGAGTCATGAAGACTGGAGCTGGAATCCAAATGTCTCTGACACTGGGTTGGGTTGGATTCAGCGGTCTGGTTGAGCCCTGGGTAGAGAGAGGGATGAGGTCAGAATCAGCAGCTGAACGTCTCCAAAGCTTGGTGGGAGCTGAAGGCACAGTTCTAGTATAGATCCAGATCCATCTCTGCAACAGACCCATCAGGAATGAGCACTAGGAGCAATATTAGTAGCAATGGGGTTATCCCAGGTGCCTTCCTACCTTACTGTCCTTTCGTGCTTCTCTGCTGTTCCTTAACCCTTTCACCTAACTCTATTAAAAGCCCAAGAAGCTGCTGCCAGGGAGTCACTGGTGCAAGGTGAGCAGCAGCGGGGTGAGAAACAGCCTGCAGCCCAGTAATGCTGCTCAGGCTCATCCCTTTCTGGCCTTCACTAGTGCCGCTCTCTGACGTGCAGCAGGTTGAGTGATGGCTTGGGGTGGAAGGGCCTAGCATTGCCCTGTAAGTCAGACAACCATCCCCTTCGTGGAACCACAGCCCTTTCGGCTCGGCGCGGTAGCAGCTCCATGCACTGGGGGGAGCACGCTCAGCACCCCTGCTAAGGCCGTCACTAACATACATCTCGGCTCGTTTGTTCACCTCCGGGCGGCCCGATGACAGCGCTCCCCTCTGCTACCAGCTGCAAAAACCTGGCAGCTGATTTAGGAGAGCTCCCGGGGCCCAAAATGTAAACCGTTTTTCACCAGGAATGCATAAGCAAGCCATAAAATAAGGGATTTGGGTCTGGTCACATGGGACAGGCCTCCCATAAAATTGAAGCATTGATCTCTATTTTAGAGAACAGCCTCTAAGATGCCTAGATGATTGAAGACCTGAGCTTTAACAAACTCTGTAATCTCCCGCCATACATCTGAAGTGGCATGTTTGAAGTCAGAGGATGAGTTATTTATATTATTTATATAATAAGCGGTGAAAGGACATTTGCCAAAACTAAAACGCCAATGGCATATATTGCTCATGGACAAACCAAGAAACCCACATGTGTGTAGCGATGCTAGGTGTGAAACAGACGTGTGCTAATGCTGCGTATCACCCCTCTGAATAGACATACAGGTATAGAGAATCACTACACTGGCCTGTATAATATCCAATTCCCCCACAAAAAACATAGTGTTAAAGTTATTTCCTCACAGCACAAACACTAAGGAGCAAAGGGATTATAAATTAAGGCAACTGTCAGAAGACAGGCTCCTGGGCTAGCTGGCCCATCGGTCTGACCCAGGATGGCTGGCCTTGGGTTCTTATGCTTAGCAACCCCACCCAACCCAATACCAGACTCCAAGCATGAACCCAACCCCATCACAAGACCTCACCACACTAGCACCTGGGCCTAAGCCACTCAACTTCCATTCACACAGGACAGAATGGAATGCAAATTCCTCTCTCCCATAACCCACTGGGGTTATGCCAGGGATGCATTGGGTCCGTTACACGCAGACTGTTTGGTGGTGTTGGGGGGGGGTGGTTTACACATTTTTATGGCCGTGACTTTGAGATGGCCACATTATTCATGCACGGCAGAGTCACAGCTAAGTGGCAGGGAAACACTTTCAAAGGTGCCTAAGTGATTTTGGAGTCATTTTAAAAAGCAATTCTGATGCTTAGGAACCTAAGTGTACTCGAAGTCCATAGGACTTAGCTCCAAAGTCATTTACAAAGTGATCGACATAGATAGCCACTCTGTCTGTGTCTGTACAGCACCTTGCACAATGGAGTCCTCCAGCTGCATAGCTAGGGCCCCTAGGTGCTATGGTAATAAACACATAAACAATACCTGAAAATGTTCCTCTAGGCTATTTATTCCAGTTCACTCCACATTATAGTGAGGGTTAAAGCTGACAGCTTTAATGAGAATCCCAACTTTCAATCATCTATAACTTTCTCCGAAATGTCCCTTTTGGAACAAAATGGTCCCTTTTTTCACCTCAGCTGTACAGCATTTTTTAAATTTTCTAATTTTGATCCAAATCCAATCACCCATTTTTGAACTATCTGAGGCTGGGGAAAAACAAACCAAAGCGCCACCAGCTCCTGGGCCTACCAGACAAAAGCATTGCCATGTTTTTTTCATACACAGCTAACTCAAAAGCCATAGGGCCAGGGAACTTGTCTTTTGCATTGTTCTCGGCTAGGTGCAGACAGCTAGCACACGGATGATACATAAAAAGGGTCTGGGCTTGCAGTCCCTTAGGTAAATGGTCCTTACTCACATGGGTAACCCCAATGACTTCAAGAATCAAGACCCCAAAGGCTATATTCAGACAGTGTCCCGACTCAGAACATTTTAAGAGCCTTGTCATGTTCACCACAGGTACTATCTGCTGATCTGCCTGTTCCTTGTTCCAAGGAACTGATGCCCGTTCTATGCAGCTGTGGGATCATTGCTAACCACATGCTTTAGTGGATCCCTAGCTTCTTGCACTGTACAGTATGTGCACAATGTACCATGATTTGGCGTTTATTGTTCCTGCTGATGACAATACCTCTGTTTTCCCTTCGCTTATGAAATTCACTCAGAAAGGTATCGCCCACTGATTTATCACGTACTGTAGCTGAGTCTCTGTTTGAGATTTGCTGAGCTCTGTTTTGGTAAGGCAGACTCTTTTCCTACACAGCACGGTTTTGTCAGCAAGCGTCTGGAACTGTCTTTAGCCACAGTTGTATTCAGTTATAAAGTATCAGTGAAGTGTAATTAAAGAGGCATGACTGTATCTCTTCAAGCTTGAGTCTTTCTGTTTTTTCCAACGCTCCTGGCAGCAGGGGCGTAACTACAGTTCATGGAAAAATAGAAAACGACTCTTAGGAATTCAGAAGTGTTTTTTCCATTCTGTCGTGTTTTGCAATGGGTTGATTTTTTTTGTTTGTTTGTTTTCTGAAATTGTGGGTGGATCGCTGAAATTGGAAATTTTCTAGTTTGAAAAGCAACAACAACAAAACCCACCATGTGGTTTCCCTGGCCAATCAAAACTAGCAGTGTCAAAAAACAAAACCGGGAACACATTTAGAAGAACAATGCAGAAGCTGAACGTTTTCTAAAAGTCACGTTGATATTTATAGTAACAAACTCTACGGCCACTGTTGGAACCAAGGAACTCAGGCTATTTGGCTTAATCAAAGAGAAGGTTAAGAGGGAACTGAATCATAGTCTACAAGTGCCTCCACATGAGAGAATGTCTCTCATGCAAGAGGGCACTTTACTGTAGCAGAAAAAGGAATAACAAGATCCAGAGCCTGGCAGCTGAAGTCAGTAAAATTCAAATAGGAAATTACACACATTTTTTAACAATAAAGGTAATTAACCACTGGCCCAACTTACAAAGGGATGTGGTAAATTCTCTATCACTCGATGTAAGCTTGGATGGCTCTTTCTAGAAGATACACTCTAGCTCAGTTACAAGTTATTGGACTTGATGCAAGAATTATTAGGTGAAATTTTCTGGCCCGTATTATACAGGAGTTCAGACTAGATGCTCACAATAGTCCCTCGCGGCCCTAAAAATATATGAACCTATGAACTAATGATAACTTTACATTTTGTCAAAGCTTAGGAATGTCAATGAAATAGCGACGCGGGCTGGTCAAAAGTTTTCCATCAGTTTTGATTGCAAATCACACTTTTGACTAAATTAAAATGTTCATGGAGAGCATCGATTTTCATTGAAACATTTTTATTTCTCATTGCAAATCAGTTTGTTGTTGTTGCTGTTGTTTCAGCAGTGTCAGCCGAAAAAATTGGTTTTGGTTGGGGAAAATGGAAAGCATTTCATTCTGAAGAACATTCAACATTTTCCATTAAAAAAACATGACAATTTCCAACCACCCTATTAACAACTAATTGTTAAAATAGATTGAGGCTGAGCAAATGAGGTAATATATGCATAGTTACTGGTATGCTTTTAACAACTAGTAACCAGTCTGTTGCAGCAAAATTAAAGACTCTCTCTCCTATAAATAGAGGGTGGAAAGGCCTGGGCCATTCTGATTAAGCCCAATGGAAGCTCTGTGTTTAAAACGCCTGCCCACTTAAGGAAGGCTCAGCACTTGAACAAGCAGTGAAGCATATTTTAAATGCTTTGGACCAGATTCTGGTTGCCCAGTTCCATAGCTCTAACTCCAGAGAACTCCCACCGCAGTGCGTACAGCTACTCTGCCTTGCCCTGGTGTAAAGGAGCTCAGCATCTGGCTCGGTTTTGTTTTGAAGAGCTGCCCAGAAAACGACAGGACTTCCCAAAATAGCTGGTTGTAACTCAGCCAAATCCCAATGCACGTGGCTCCTCCCACTCAGCCGCTGGCCGCGCCTTTGGACTTTGCTAAATGCCAGTGCTTTCAGGGGCATGGCCCGCCACGGCCGTGTCTGCCTGTGTGACGCTGGGACATGTCAGCAGCGTGACATCCGCTTGGCCTATGTCACATGCCTCGTCCCTTACAGAGGCATTGGCTTCACGGGCCTGTTGGCGCTAACCATAATGCTGCAAGCCCCAGCACGACGGGCAGGGAGGAGGCAGCCACAGCTACACTGGAATGGCCTCCTTTGGGCCCACTTCTGCTCCCTCTGGCTGAGCGCGGTGTTTTCCTCCAGCCGGGGAGGCAGAGTGGAGGTCAGTGTGACAGCAGTTAGCTTGGGAGAACAGGGCCGGGGGGTCTGTTTTGTCTCAGGGCTGGAGCTCTGGAGTGGGAACGACAGGGGAAGGCTGGGGAACGGGGGACGCCGAGCAAGGCGGCCCAATGGCTGGCTCCTACCAGATCCCTTGGCAGGCTAGCGAAGGAGGCCCTGGCACCAACCTGGTGATTAGGAAAGGAGGGGGAGGGGGCAGGCAGGGGAGAACTTGATAATGATCACAGTAGGAATCGCTCTTTCAAAGAGGGGTTTGAACAATACAACTGGAAAAGGGAGTAATTAAGTAGGTGCCTCTTAAGAGAAAGATTAAATGTACGGCCTGATAAGGGTGTAGGAAGGTATCCCCCCCCACACCCCCTCCTAATGACCAGATAGGATATCTCACAGTCACAGGCTCAGGGGCTGATCCTGAGTGGCGCTGAGCACTAGCAGCTCCCATTGGTGTCCAAAGCCACCCAGTGCAGGGACTTGATGCTCAGGATGAGGCCCTTAAACCGGCTCTTTGCTGCTGCTTTCTTCTCGGGATTTCTCGAAGGAAGGTGGCGCGGCAAAGCTACAACAAACGACAAGAGTTTCACGCCATTGGGAAATTGTTAGGACGTAGGTTTGCGGGGGTTATAGCATCGCTTTAATAATGCTGTTTTTAATGAGACAGAGCGCGTGTGTGTGTTTGTGTTTGTGTGTGTGTGTTTTCAAGATGCCTGTGACGTTCTCTGTCCCAGGGAGCCTGTTCCAGTTCACCATTTAGCTTTCTAAATGACAGTATTGCCAACCCTCCTGATTGTATCACAACTCCCTGATATTTGGTGTTTTTCTTAAAGCCCCAGCTCCTGGACTCATGTGATTATGGGAGAACCTCATCTTTCTTTCTTTTTTTAAAGTAATTTATTATTATTTTTTTAAAATCTCATGATTGTTAAATCAATTTTGTGAGTTTTGGTGGCCTGACTCATGATTTTTTTCTTAAATATGACAAAAATACAGCAAAGCTCAGTGCATTTAAAGGGCCAGATTCTCATGCTCTCAGTGGGGTTGTGATCTTATTACACTATTCTGTTGCATCAATCATTCTGGGGACTGTAGGTCACCTGAACTCTGTTAAAATGGCAATCTGAGAAGCTTTAAATCCCTTTATTTTACTACGCTAATAGCTGAAAATGATTTCTGACAAGGCTGCAGCTCTAATAAATGTTTTAGTTGTTTAAAATTTTTGGAAACTTAAAAACCATGTTCTAGGCCCCTGTTATTTAGAAAATCCCCTACAGATGGACTGCATTGAACCACAAGCAATTATTTTCCTCTGCTCTCATGGGTTAATGAGATCATCAGAAGTCCGTTTTGGAATTATTTCCTTGCAGTTCTCTGCAGCAACTCTCTCCTTCTATAACCGCAGGCTACATTAATATTAAAACCTTTGCAACCGCTGAAGGGATTGGGGACAACTGCACAGTTTGCTATGATGCAAAGCACTATGGAGCAGAAGGCAGACAACTGTTTCTGGCAATCCAGAAGGCAGTTATCAGCAGTTGGGACAGGGTAAAGAAGGTGTCGGGTCTTTTCTTTGAATGTGTTTGGATGAATGTGGTGGTTGTGAAAGTTAAGAACTCAAAGTGCTGGCTGGAGTCAAAACTGAGCATGGGCTCCCCCAACCCAACGCTAGCAACACACCTTGATTCAGGCCTGCTGCTGAGCCTGTGTCGTAGCTGATTTTGGTGCAGCGGATGAGACTGAGATGAGTAAAACTTGCTTCATCCCTCTCCTAAATCAGACTGGCATGTGAGCTGCTAGCAGAAAACAGCTAGTAATTTGAGAGAGAGGAGGAGAGATTAATAAGACTGGGACTTTTCAGCTTGGAAAAGAGACGACTAAGGGGGGATATAATTGAGGCCTATAAAAACATGACTGGTGTGGAAAAAGTAAATAAGGAAGTGTTATTTACTCCTTCTCATAACATAAGAACTAAGGGCCACCATATGAAATTAATAGGCAGCAGGTTTAAAACAAACAAAAGGAAGTACTTCTTCACACAACACACAGTCAACCTGTGGAACTCCTTGCCAGAGGATGTTGTGAAGGCCAAGACTATAACAGGGTTCAAAAAAGAGCTAGATAAGTTCATGGAGGGTAGGTCCATTAATGGCTATTAGCCAGGATGGGCAGGGATGGTGTCCCTAGCCTCTGTTTGCCAGAAGCTGGGAATGGGCGACAGGGGATGGATCACTTGATGATTCCCTGTTCTGTTCATTCCCTCTGGGGCACCTGGCATTGGCCACTGTCAGAGGACAGGACACTGGGCTAGATGGACCATTGGTCTGACCCAGTCTGGCCGTTCTTATGTTCTTAATTTACAGTCTGATCCTGTACCCATTTAAGTCAATGGCAAAGCTCCCATTTACTCCAATGGCAGAAGCAGGCCTACCACCAACTGTGTGTTATTGTGCCACCAACCATCCCCTGCCCAGCCTCCTGCTCCCTCAGCAACAGCGCTCCAGTTGTTTACATTTCTTTCTATTACTATGCAGCTGGGAGTCCTGTTAGAAGCAGAAGGTAATGCACACTCAGTTCACTGGCCTGTCCATAGCAGAAAGTGGCTTAGGTCAGCATCCTTATCAGCAGCAGAACCCTAATTACTGTACTAAAGTATAATTCTCCAGACTCAGCTGGTACCTTAGGGGAATGATTCCCTTAGACAGAAGCTGTTATTGTCCAGATTTGCGGGGAGGGAGGTTGAAATCTTACAAACACAATCCTATCCTCAAAGGGAATTTCATTCTCTGAAGCTTCCCTAGACAAAGGCACATTTCTCTTGTGCGTTTGTGGCTGGAGCTGGCTGCAGAAAGGGCCTTTCTTACCTCTGGAATTAACTGAATGGCTTGCTGCTGCTGCTGCTTTTCGATAATGAATGAATTGTGGCTAGAAATGCGTATGCTTATGGCTGTGCAGGAGCAGGGCGGGAGAAACTAAGCTATTTTCTCTATGGGCTGATGATTTGGTGGGGGTCAGGGCCTGTTTCATAAGTGCTGGCAACTGACTTTTAAAGTAGGAAACACACAAACGATATTTTTGCATTTCTAGAGCACTTCTCATTGCAAGAATCAAAGCCCTCGGGCACACCCATGTGCAGAGAGATTAAGTGTCTTGGGCCTAATCCTGCACCCAGCTCCTGGAGCTCATGAAGAGACCTATTGGCTCCAGTGCAGGATCAGGGCTTTGCGCAAGATCCCAAATTTCCCATTGTTGCTCTCCCTGGGTCAGCTCCGCCAGTGGGAATGCTAGTACAGGAGAGGTCTGATGGGCTCGCAGCGGTGGTGTGTCTACCACAGAGGGCACGAGACTCAGGAGACTGGGGTTTCTATTTCTGGCTCTGTCGCTCATGACGGTATGACCACGGGCCAATCACTGTAATGCTGTGTGCCTCAGTTTCCCCTCCCAGACTTTGTCTGTGTAGCCCGTAAGCTCTGCAGAGCAGGGACTAACTCTCATTCTCTGCACACACAGTACCCTGCACAATAGGGTCAAAGTTGGCTGGGGCCTCTGAGTGCCCTTTGTTACCCAATTAACAAAGAATAGCACAGGCTGGGCTCCAGGCAGAGGCGAAGGTTTTATGCGCGACGGCGTCCGACTCTGCTCACAGCGGGTCTGCGTGACCTGGAGCTTAAAATGCAGGCAGCAACCAGCACCATCTCGCACCAGCACTCCCGCCAGTGTGGCTGATCTGAAGAGCGAACTGTTGAAGTGACCAGCTTGGGAACGTGCCACAGGCTGAAAGTGGTTTGCATGAGCTTCTTGGCAAATCTCTGTGAACAACAGAAACGTTCACAGGAATCAGGATCAGTTTGTGAGTGATTCACCTACTTATATATATATATGTGTATTTTAAAGGGCTAAATTCATTGGATGATTTCTTAGCAACCAGTGCTTAACCAGTTCCCACAGCACTCGGCCGGCATGGCTCACGCACTGGGCAGCAATTGCCGAGACAAGCAAATGAGAGGAAATTGTGTTAATTTTTGGCCTGAAATGCTCAAATTGCTCCTTATCAGCATCCCATTTTGAGAAAGCAGGATGCTGCTTGGCTCCCATTGAGGTCAACGGCAAATCTCCCATTGACCTCTCTGGGTGCCCCGTCAAGCCCTTCTGGGTTACAGTAATCAGTGATTTAGAGAAGCAATCTGACCATATGTAGCTCGTTACGACAATGGAATCAGTGACTTTAACGAGCTCCTGCACCAAGTGGATTACTGCGCCCACTCATCCATAGTTCATTAGAGCCTTAGAATGGGAATCCAAGAGAAGCCACAAACTAGGATCTCCTAATCTCTCCTAAGCAGGAGCAGCCCTGTTCTAAGGGAAACAAACTTTTAAAAATACTGGGGAAGTGAATAAATCTTGGTGGCACTAGAAGGTAATGAAAGCAGACCTGTTAAAGAACTAGAACTGCTAAATGGATGCATTTTCCATGTGCCACAGAGCCCAGACGTCACAGCAGAGCAGCGTTCTCTAAGATGAAGTGGTTAAAGGAACACAGCTTTGGGTTTTTCCCCTTCATGTTTCTAACAGTGTTCTCAGGATTTCTGAGAGCAAAATAAAATAAACAGTCCAGGAGAATGACTCAGGCAGACCTGCTGTGACAAGAGGGATTGGAGAAGGTCAAACCACAGCCTTCAGCAGGGTATCTCTAGCCTTTCTTGGCTAGACCTACAGCCTCAGGTGGCTTCTCAATGTCAGGACTCTTATGTTTCATCCTCCTAAATTGTGGGTTTGAAAGCTCATTTATTTATGCAAAGGCACGTGGTATCTGAATACCAAGAAAACATTAATGTGTCGATCCTCACAACGCTCCTGTGATGTTGGTAAGGATTAATATTCCCATTGTAGAGACAGGGAAACTGAGATACACAGGGCCTGATCCAAAACCCATTAATATCAGTGGAAGTCTTTGCATAGACGTCAATAGGATTTGGATCAGGTGCTAAGTGACATGTCTAAGGCCACACAAGAAGTCTGTGTCAAAGCCAGGAATGCAATCCAGATCTCTCCTGAGTCCCAGCCCAGTGTCTTAACCATGAGACCATCCTTCTTTTCATGGACCATTGCTGCCTAATTTTCCAACCACTGTATGCACAAATACACCCCAAATTTTCTTGATTGTGTGGCCAAAAGGAAAGCTTGGGTAATCACTCATGCAAACAGTAGGTTCGATAGACTCAGAACCTGCTATTTGCATGAGCAATCACCCCTCCAATGTATGCAGTAGCAGTAACTGCACATGCAAATGAGAGATCTGATGTAATTTTTAATTAAAAACACACCGTTTACAGAATCAAGCCTCTCTTCAAATAGTCGCAGGTCACTCGTCATTGGTTAAAGACTTATTGATTGGATTGCTTCTTTTAATTATCAAGAGGAGCTAAGCTTCTGCAGAGAAGGCGCATCCATGATCCCTGCACCCACCAAAACAGAGACACTGCATTTTAAAATGCAGCCTCAAATAATTCAATCTCTGTGGACCAATGTGCTTAGCTGTGCACAGACAGATCTCTATATCCCCTTCAAGTGCGCACTGTAGATAAATCCCTTCAGAGCTTGCCCTCCCATTTCCAAGTCTATCTATCTGCTCCCAATTGGCTGGAGCAGGGTTTCTGCTAGTGTGGGGTTTGGGCTCTGGAAATCTTGAGTTCTAATCGCATCTCTGCTACTGACTCACTGTATGACCTTGAGCAAATCCCTTCAGATCGCTCTCTCTCTTTCTCTGCTTCACTTTCCCCATCTGTACAATGGAGACAATGATATTTACTTCCCTGCCTGCAGGACCTTTACAAGGATTAATTACGCAGTGCTTTGAGTGTGGGAAGGGCTATATTTTTCTAAGCAGTCTTATTACCGAGCAAATTGAGGGAGCCCTTCTCATTCATGAGCTGAGTGCATGGCCTCTGCAGCTCTATCACAACCCCTGCCAGCCTGAGATTGGGAATGAAATTCAAACCTAGGTCCTCTCCATGGCCATGACTCCCACTGGGCCATCAGGCTGCCTCGCTTTAAAGCAGTTTGAACTGGATTCTTCCCCAGCCCCTGAGCTTGGGAACATCTCGGTGCATCAAATGGCAGTGCAGCCACGTGTGAGCTGCTGGGAGGCAGCCCACGCCAGCCTGTGGATTGGATTACAGAAGACAGCCTGCGAGGGAAGTAGACAACAGACGCAGAGAAACAAGCATTGCCAGAGAGGCAAGAGGAGCGAAATGACAAAATGAATCCATACGGAAGTATAAACTACTCCGGCCCTGATCCAGCAAAGCACATACTTAACTTTAAGCACGGGAGTCATCTCACTGAAGCCAATATCAATGGGACTACGCATGAGCTTAAGTGCTTTGGTGGATCACGGCCTTAAAGCTTTTTCAATCCCCTGAACATCTGGACACTGACCATCCAACTCATTCCTTGGCTCCTTCCACAGGCAATCGGGTTATCTAAAGGGGAAGGAAACCTACAGCTGAGTTGGTCCTAAAGTGCAGCTTCAATAAACCCTCATTCTTCAGATTTCCCATGGGACAGTTTGAAGCTACGCGGCGGCGTGGTATAAAAGAATGTCCAGTGATGGCCATGGCTTGATGAGACACCTCTGAATGCAACAGCTCTGCTCTGGGAGCCGAAGCCAGGCTGCTTCCGGCGGGGTCAGGATCATTCCCACTGCCCAAAGAAGAGCAAACTCATGAGTCAGCTTCCAGCACCTTGTCTCAGGTAAGAGATTAAAATACTCAGCTCACCTGTGAGTCAGCAGCCCTCCCTGTCTTCAGAGGTATCAGCCCAATCATCAGATTGTTCCCTATGTGGCCAAGAGCCTTTGCTTTTAACATTCACCCTGCTGGAAAGTGTAAGTAGCTCGACCTCCAGGAAAAGGTACCGTCTGATAGCTCGGCCATAAACAGCCAGCCAGTCACCTCAGAAGGCGCAGCATAAAGTAAGCACCCTGGAGAGAGAAAGACAAAAAGAGGGAAATAACTGGAAGAGAGACAGTGAGAAAAGCTGCGTGTGTCTCTGCATGTGACTGCATGAAAGAAACAGAGGTTGGTGCTGAGCAGTTGTCCCTCTGCTCCCTTTCTCCAGCTAGAAAACTGCAATCACTTCAAAAGCTCTGACCCAACGTCCACTGGCGTCAATGGGCTTTGGATCAGGACCTTAGAGTCAGACTTTTCCAGGTATTTAGGTGCCTAATTCCCATTGAAATCCTGGGGAGTTAGGTGCACACGTACCTTTATAAATCTCTCCCTTAGTTCCTATGCTGGCCAGTCTCAGCGTTCACAAGGGGGACAAGTTGGCAGCTACTGCATATGGTGGGGGGGCTTTTGCAATGTGGTCACATGTCCTCTGGGCGCTATACAGACAACATAGGAACTGCTGGTCTGGATCATTCCTCTGGTCCATCTAGTTCAGTATCTTGCCTCTGTCAGTGGCCTGTTCAGATGCTTTAGAAGACGTTTCTTTCTAACTCTAGGGAGCTAGTGGTTGCCTGAAGCTTCCCTGAAGCTGAGAGATTTACAGTCTTTATAAATCTCATTGAATGCAACAGCGGGTGTTCTGATTCTTCGTTTGTTTTAAACAGCTGCAAACCCAGGAGGCTCTGTCACCGCCAGCTCATCAGGGCCAGATTTGCTACCTGTAGGAGCAATATGTAGAAAAAGCCCCCCTGACAATAATATGAACGGCCATCTCAGATAACACTGGAAGAGTCTCTCTCCAGGCACTTACAATGGACATCTGGGCAGTAATGCATGGGCAAACAGTGTCATCATGCGTCTCCCCCAGACTGAAGATGTAGAGTGATGTCAGCGGGACTGCTCAGGTGAGTAAGATACCAGGATTTGTCCCCCTGCCAGGAATCCTCTCTCTTTACATCAATCTTATAGCACTGAGAAAAATCCAACACGGGAGTCAATTTCCAGTTCGGGGCCCCAGCTCTTCACTGAACGCCACATTTAGGCATCCAGGGAGCCGTGCTAGGCACTCGTGATGATTTGAATGGCCATACTGGGCTGGTTGGGGCACCATCAGTTTGCAGGGCAGTATACAGATTACTCCTGTGCTTGACTTTATCCCTTGGGTGTGTTACAATGCAGCTGACATATGTGCTGTACGGGATAATGCTGCTGTACATCTGTCTGCCATGTATCATTCACATCCTGCATCAGCAAGTGTTACCTGTGAAATGCCGCTGAGGAAAGCTCTCAGTGAACGCAGTATATCGGTGAGCACACAGCCTGGAGTCTGACAATTACCCTTGGAGATGGTCCTATAGAATAAATGCTTTTCATCCTGATATTTCCAAGCAGGGCATTGGTACCTCTGGAAAAACACAGGCTTGTGCAGACTCCAGGCTAAGAGAAATGTTTGACAGAGAAGCAAACGTATTCCAAACATTGTTTGATTCATGTTTTAAAGTCTAACTTGCAAACATACTTCCGCAGCTCAAACATCAATCACTGGAAATATGTTCTTATAAACAAAGCAATACAGACTGTCTCTTCCACCGATACCATATGCAGGTCATTGGGTAGCACCCCAGGAAAGCAGCTTTCAGGCAGCACCAGATCTGAATAAAAGCCTTACAGAAAAAATAAGAAACCCAGGTAGCTTGAAAAAGAGGGCTGGAAACAGAGCATGAGTGACATGTTAGCACCCAGAAAGACTAGCACCTCGCTTTCCAAGAGAAAGAGAATCCGCCATCTAAAACAGGGTTCATTTGCATTACATTGCTACCTCCATTGAGTTGACCTGATGGTGCCGCAAGCATAGGTCCAAGGGGGGACTGTAATCTACAGAATGAGGCAGTGACCAGCATTACCTTGATCTGTTACTGAATCACCTACCAAAAAACACAGAGTCCAAGGCTGTCTCCCAGAGCTGGGTCTCTGCAGTTAATTTACTGAGATGACAAGTTCTGGGCAACATTTTTCTTAGCATGGAGGACTTTTAAATGTCACTGGCTGTGTTTCCTGATCCTTCCCTGATTAGAGGATGGAAAACAAGAAGGAAGTGGCTTTTATCTTCCAGCTGTAGTGATTAGTAAATACAAGATCTGTAACAAACAAGATCTTACCTAGTATTTAATGGTTTGATGCTTCCATTTCTGCTGCAGGCACATCCAGGCTTGTCTGAGTCTCTCCTGAAACCGCAGATCTTCTCAGCATTGGAGGGCCCAATGCCTTGGACACCTCTAAGACTATGAAGTTAATTCATGGCCCATTAAACCGTGGGCCCCTCTGCTCATAGTGTTCACAAGAGTGGCAAGTTGGCAGCTACCACATCTGGTGGTGGGGATGGCTTTCGTGATGTGGTCATGTGACTTCTTGGCACTGTACAGACAATGGCAAATCATTTCAGACAGAGCAATGAGACAGCAACATTTCCATATACTACTGATGTGGTCCATAGCCAAACCCATGTCCTCCTGGTGACAGACTCCATTAAGAGCCCCCTAAACCAGTCATATCACCATGAAGACATCATACAAGACCAGCACCACCTCCAATGTCTAATATCAGCTTAAACTCTCATTGATAAAACCTCAAACTGAAGCGACCGTGAGGACAGTGATGGAAAAAGGGGTGAATGAGTGGAGGGCTCCAGAATTTCAGTGACTGTCACCATTATTATTATTAATAATGTGCAGTGTTTACAGTCCATGTCAGGGATGACGACCCATCCTAAATGCAGCAAGTGACCTCGATAAGGCGGATGGCCGTCCTAAAGAATTTAAAATCATAATAATCATTTCTGGTGCCAAGCAACAATATCCCTTCCCCTTCCTGCCAATCCTCGCTCCTGGACATTGCTGCCTGTACTGGAGTCACATAAACCAGGCAATGCAAAGCAAACCGTCTGCAGCACAGTCATGGCCATGCAAAAGCCAGTGTCTACCAACCACACCATGCAGTGGTTTCTGATGTATCACAGTTTTCACCTGCACTCCAACCAGGTGTTTCTCAGCAGCTTCCTCCCCCAGAATTCAGTGGAATCACTGAAGGAGAGGTTCTGCCTCTTCTCCAGCACATCAACACCAGATTTCTGGGGTCAGACCTCATGCCTTCTTGAAACTTAGTAGGAGCATCTGAGAGCATGTGACACATTGGATGAAAACAGTGGAGCTACACCAAATTGCGTGCATCCGAGAGGGATCACAGCGCTGCAAAGTCAGTGGGGCTACCCTGATTTACACCAGCTGAGGATCTGACCCTGTAGGGGCAGCACAGAGTTAAATTTCCACCAGCGTAACAACTTTGGTTTGGTGTTTCACCAAGAAAAGAAAGCTCCCCTCAAAAAACACATAAGGCCAGTTCCTCTGCTGCTGTGAAGCTCCACTGGTCCATATAGCCAATAACAGCCAACAGGGCTGTAGCCTTTTGTTATGGAATTTTTTTTTAAAAATGCTGAAGTCTGGAAATCAACTATGAGAAACAAGGAACTTGCAGATGACCAGTCTGCCTCAGACGTCTGCCTCAGACCCATCTCCTTTATGTTAGTTACATGGAGGTGACTGGAAATGGAAGGAGTCTCAGTCTGTGCCCTGTAATCACTTGATTTACAAACACAATCGACTTGTGTTTATGGACCTCGTAGTCTATGGACCTAGGAGACAAGATGCTTCTGCAGGGAATAGTTCCTAGCTCCCTGAGAAGATGCAAGAGACACAAGGTGATAGAGGCTACAACCACTGCATATAAGAAAATGCAAGTCAGTTCTTGTAGCTAACAGGGAATCCCAGAGGAGCCCTCTGCACTTCTGGACATTGAGCCCAACCCTGCCACTGTTAATCCTGGGAGTAATATTTACTCATTGGAGTAATTCCATTGCAGATTTACAGCTGCTTTCAGGGCTGGGAACATCATTCAGCCTTCATGGCTCGTTCGATCTTGGGCCAGCGAACAAGGATGCCAGCTGGTGCCAGTTGTGACGGTAACTTTGCAACGTGGGTCTCTTCCCACTGGGAACTGAATGCAGCCAGCTCCTTGCATGCAGACACTGAAAAAGCAATTGGAGAGTAACATTTGCATTCATTACTGGCCTGGGACAAAGTCAGACGAGTGACCCTCTGGTGACAGGTTTCATATGCTGAGCCAACGAGGCCACTTTAATGATCACCCCTCAACAAAGACTAGATCAGCTTGTGTTGTGGTCAGACAAATCCCCCAGAAAAATATCGCCTCTTTTTAGCAAGTTTTTGTGCTAACTTGAAAAAGTTTCTTCTATACTCAGGCAAGTTTTAAAAAACATCACATTTCAGTGTCCCACCATTTCATCAACCTGCGTCTTTCACAGCTGGGCAGTTTCAAAGCTGAGCTAAATTTTGGTTTAAAATATCCCAAGGCCCCCTAGTGCATCAGGTTTTTATTCTGCAAACCTAAATTCCAAATTGGAGTGGGGAGGGGACCCAGGCTCCACTGTAGCCAAAGCCCAAAGGTTCGAGAAGGTTTGGATTAGTAAATTCTGGTTTTGCCATGTCTGTGCCTCTTCCCGTCCTTTCATTTCCCAGCATAGCTGGACACCATGTCATTCATATGCAAAGAGCAGTTATCAGCCTGAATCTGCCCCCTGAGTCATCCTGAAATTGACTACAATGACTTACATGCTGGATTGGGATATCACTGAGTCAATCAGCTGGTGGGAGGAGGAGAATGATTAGTGAGGAGACAGTTCCTATCTGCACACAAATGCCTTAGGGATTAGGAAGGCTGGGGATGGGAAACCCTTACATGAGTTTGGGGCAAAAATATGGTAGGGGTATGGGGGCGGGGTTCATTCCTATTTACCAGAATGTGAGAGAAGTAGCAGAGAGTCTGACCGCTCTGTGGCAGTGCTGGTGAATGGGGTCATTGGGGAGGAAAAGCAAAGGAACTGGCAAAAGACGGAAGGTCTTGTTGTTGCAAAGCTATTATAGGGCCTAAGTTATCAGCACTGGACGATCTGGTGCTTTGGGGCAAATGCGAGATTCTTTTGCTATTGTCATTTTTTTCCAGCCTATTTTCTCCCCTTAGTTATTCAGTGAGGTCCAGTAAACAGAACACCGGACTGGGACTCAAGAAACCAGTGCACGATTCTCAGCTCTGCCACTAACCTGCTCTGTGACCTTGGACAAGTGACTTCACCCCTCTCTGCTTCTCCTTCCCCTCCAACCCTTTATCTCTTTAGTTTGTTAGCTCTTCAGGGCAGGGACAGTCTCCTGCTAGGTGTATGTAGAATGCCAGCACAACAGGGTCCTGATCTCAGCTGGAGCCTCTAGAGGTACATAAATAACAAATCAATAATCTGCCTGTATCCATCCATGCTCCAGCAAGTGAGATAACAAAGAGTTACACAATCCACTCACTGACACGACATCCCCCGTTCTTCTCTATCCAGATTCATCATGATCATGCGTTTAGAATCCGCAATGTTTCTTTGCAGAACAGGGTGCATGGACCACAGAGACCGTGCCCATGAAGATATCCTGAACAATACCTAGACTCGGAAAGAAAATGACATGCCACCATCACCAGTAGCAGCAGCAGGAACAGCACATACAGATCTTAACAAACCAATAGACTAATATCTGCTGTGTCGGGGAGCTCAATAGATAACAGATAATTTTGCCTTAGTACTGAACTATCACACTTCACGCCTCCCGGCAGGATTTTGGCTCATAACTGGAATGCAGTACAAGACAGCTGCAGCATTGGCGCTGGAGTCAAAGCTCTCTGCTCGTATTTCTCAGACCATCTATTCAGGTATTAGCTAAGGCATCGATGACACTTTTCTAAAGGAGCCGGGCTAGTCTGAAAGTCCTGGACAACATTTCTTCTCTCGGAAAAGCCACGTTATGACATCATCCAAGACTATGGGAGAGTTACCATTGAGCAGCAAACCATACCCTGAGCTTCAGGTTAACAAAGGTGTAGAAACAGCTCCTAGGAATATGTATCTGACACAAACACAAGTTCTCATTGAGACTGATGTGGCCAAACTACTAATTTTCCCATGAGCTTTTCTCTGGAATAAAACCCCTGTGTTCTAACAAATTCCATTTGGTTGTACGCAGTAGGGCAAGCCATGGGGTGGAGCAGCCTCTCTTACTGTCTTTGGAGAGGCTACATTACTCAGCCGAGATGCCTTTGTCTAGGGAAGATCCACAGTTCAAGGAGGCTCCGAAACAGAATCCAGGTCAATTGCTTTATTACAGTAACAAGCAGAAACGAAAAGCTTCTGCTGCCATCTGGGAGAGCTCAGGACGTTGCCTGTGTCAGCAGCTATGGAAGCCTTGCGAGATTAAAGCATTCTCCGGGGATTTCCCCACTGGAATGTCACCGGGGCGGGATGCGTTGCCTGACTTTGCTGGGGGGAACATAGCGGTGGGCACTGACGTGTTAGAAGAAAGGCCAGAGGGGGGCACCATTCACACGTCTGGTAGGGGTCAAGAAAGGCTCCTACCTGCGCAGGACCGTCCTGCATTTCAGGTCTCCTCCTTGAGCCTCATCTCCCCCAGACACTGGCCATCATTTCGAGGTGGTATGATCCAGCGGCCATTGAAGTCAATGGGAGACTTTCCATTGCCATCAGCTGGAACTGGACCAGGCGCATGGGACCTCTTCCGTGGTGGTAGTGTGTAATCTACCCCTCCCTGAAATGCATGTCACAGCCTCTCACCCCACGTTTACACAGCATCATAAACCCGCTGCTCTTGCAAAGGCATGTGCAGCTGAACTGCTGTTATTTATTATTTGCATTGTGGGAGCGCACAGAAGTCTCAGTCAAGGGGCAGGACCCCACCGTACGGGGCCCAAAGGCAGAACTCTGGTGTCGTATTTATTACCTCCCTGTTACCCCAGTCTAGCCTTTCCTGGCCCTTTGTTTCAGAAACCCGCCTGGACTTTTATTTGTTGAGATTTCAGGGTGCAGGCCAACGCTCCCTGAAGAAAATGAGTCTTTGCTCTGAGATGAAGAGGGGTTGGACCAAGTCCTTTGGGAATGTCCTCTTTTAAAAGTTTAATATATTTTAAATTGGCTACAACTATCGCATGTGCTGGAGGGCGGGTGCTTTGCCAATATCAGATTAATTATTAATCTGTAGCGAGCCTGTGTGTGTGTGAGAGAGAGAGAACTGGTTTCCCCAAGTCCCCTTGCGCTCAATAATAGCATCCATATGAAGAAAAACGAGGGAACTGGACCCACAAAGGCCTTTATCTGGCATAATCAGAGAAACATCAGCTGCAAAGCGTGAGGAAAATGTGCTTTACACAGGAGACGCGGCCTGTCTAGGGTTTCGGATCTGGTTAATGACACTGTAAATTAAGCCTGTCATCTTTAGAAATGATTTTTCTTTCAGTTTGGGCTTAAGAAAACAACAACAACCTTCCAAAACTGAGATTCCACAGGAACCGGCCTCCCTCCTTCCCAGCAAAGGGAAAGAACCATCGTGACGGGGTCACAATGGGCTCCACCGTTCCCTCGGAAGATGACACCCTGGGAGACCATGACCAGACCCAGCAATGAGTGACTGAACCCCGCGGTAAAAAGCGGCCCTTCTCAATGGGATTGTCTTTCCTACACGTAGCGGATGAAGTCGAGACAGCCTCCTTCAGCAATTTCCCCTCCAGAATAATCCTAGCGAGTAACCTTTCTGTCCCAGAAGGATCCCAGAGCACTTCACAAAATAATTTACTGACTCGTCCACCCCTGTTATTTATACATATTTCAGTAGAGCCTAGCGGTCCAAGCTAAGACCAGGGCCCCATTGTGCTGGGTGCTGGCGAGCATCTGGGCACTGGGCATTCAGACACGTAGTACAAGACAGTTCCTCCCTCCACAGTTTACAATCTAAAGCCCTGATTCTGCAAATGTGACTTCCCTGGGGCTACTCACAGAGCATAAAGTTAAGCACATGACTAGGTCTTTGGGGGACCAGGGCCTACGTACACAAGACAGACAAACGGGGAGGGGGGGGGTGTAAAAAGGAAATATCCTTATTCTCTCTTTACAGATGAGAATCTGAGACCCACATGCATTAAGTGACTCACCCAAGGTTGCACAAGAAGTCTGTGGCAGAGGCTGAACTGAGATCTCCTGACTCCAAAGCTATATACTGTTAAAGAGATGCCATATTTCACCCCAGAGATGGCTACATTTCAGTGGTGAGTGACATGATGCCAATACATGTGTGAACATGCACTGATCCGTGGTTAAATGGGAGACTCTATGCACATACATATCTGGCTCTTTTCACTCAGCACTGAAATGCAGCCACCTCTGGAGAAAAATGTGCCATCTCTTTTAACAGCGCAGAGCAACAGGCCAGGCCAGGAATCAAGAACTCTGTAGCAAACTGAAACTACAGGCGGGAATTAGAACGTAATTACTACACCTGTAATTTGGCCAGGATACCAGAGTGAAGACTCCAACTCTTTGTAAATATGTGCAGAGGAATTATTAAGGGACACAACCGCTCATGACCATCATTCTAAAGGCTCATCCAAAAGACAGCACCTCCTCCAGTGGTGTGAGTGTTCTCTGACACCTTCCTGGGGCATTGTCTCAATATTGACTCAGAAGGAAAAGCATCACCTTGTAAAATCGCCAGTACCCATTCCTTTCACAACCAGCATTTTCTTGGAGATCCTTCTGCCAAGTAGTGACCAGTTTCAACCCTGGTTAGTTTAGTTATCTGGGAAATTTGGAGGAATTTTGTTCCTGTGAAAAAGTTTGATGAAAATGAAAAAGTTTTCATTTTCATCAAATTTTTTTCAGACGTTTTCAGGTTTTTGTTGAAAAAATACAGAAACCTAAATCATAGAAGATTAGGGTTGGAAGAGAACTTCGGAGGTCATCTAGTCCAAGCCCCTGCTCAAAGCAGGACCAACACCAACTAAATCAAATAAACATTTTAGTCAAATTCCCCCACAGAAATGCCTCCTTTGATGAAAAAAAAATTGGAAAAAAAAAAGCATTTTGCGTAGGGCTGGTGGAAATATTTGATATTTTCTAGAAAAAACAATTTTTATTTTTTTCAGTTTAAAGCAAAACATTTTGGGCTTTCTTTCTTTCTTTCTTGATGATGAAAAATCAAAATTTCCCACAGGAACTCTTTTATCCATTTGGCTCTAATTTTAAACAAAAAAATTCAACTAATTCTACTGTTTAATTGATGAGCTCTAATGCGCTCATAGCTCAAAAATAAACATATTAAAAAAGTAAAGTCTTTCTCCTCTGAAGACTGGGATCTACTCTCAGATACTGTGAGCATCTTCATCATGTGTCCACATAAAAATGGGGTGGAGGGGTCTCATGGCTCAGCATTGATCACTTTTATGAATCAAGAGTGGAAATGACCAACTCTGAAGTGATGTCTGGCCCAGGACCTCGGAGGACAGGAAGATGGTGGGGAAATGCATTCTCAGGAGTGCTGGGATTAGAATTGGGAGACTCAGACTCAATACCTGTCGAGGATCCCGACCCTCACTGTGGGAAAAACAAAACTGAAAAAGAATCCATTGAATGAAGCTAACTAAAATAACGTCAGCCAAGGGCTTCCCTACAAAGTTGCAGTCAGGAAAAATGCCAGTGATCACTATCTTGTCTCTGTTTAACATAAAGGGCCAGGTCTGTAAAGGAGCCTTAAGATTTGTGTCCACAAATTTGGACACAGTGTTTGTCATGCAGGAGGAAAAAAATCTGCTCTTGCACATGCAAACTGATCTGCCTGCACAACGGCTGTTTGCTCACACAACTTGGGGGCTTTACACACACATGCTGTTCCACACCTGAAACGACAGGCTGTTTGGCCACAAATATCCACATTACAGCCCTGGATAGAGAAAGAAACATACAACCTCAGTCATCTCCCGAAACCTTGCAAAGAGAGGTTTGACAACCTTCCCTTTGCACCAGGCAGCTTTTTGCTCATTTTCCAGCATTGTGGAAGATCTAGTGACAATTCCACACCCAAAAGGAATTATCATTGACTTCACCAAATGACTGGCAGGATTATTTGCTCTACCACAATCATTGCTAAAGAAACCAGGGAGAGGAAACTAGGTTGTCTGCAAAAAACCCTATTACTTACCTGGGGCTTTATGGGCTGGCTTGTTACTCTGGTGATTGTTTTCCAGAAGTTGTGATGCTCTACAATGATGCATTATGGAGCATCAGCAGCAAACCTGGAACTGACTAGTGGACTTTGCAGGAACTCTAGGAATTAATTTACAAGGTTAATCTAATATGTCTGTGATGAACGGCCTTTGTAGCCTGGCTAGTGGAAGAACGGACACATATTTCCTTGTCTTTGCTCCCTTTGCAGGTCTCCTTAAAAGGGAACCAAAGGACATTCTGGCTTTTAAGATTCAGTCAAGATGACTTTTTTTTTTTTTTAACCAAACCAACTAAGTTTGGTTTGCTGGTGCTGACAGACAAAACGAAACAGAGAAGGGTGACACAGATAACAGCGTCATGTAAGCCACCTTCTTGTGATGTCCATTCGTACTGTATTGTCATGTCTGTAATGCTTTTCAGATTGTGTATTTCAAAAACGCATTCCAGAGTAATGTCTGACATGCCGCTGGCCTTGGAACAATAGCTCTGTACAGGCAACGGAGAGCATTGTTTTTAAGTGACTGGCTCAGCTCCTCCAGTCTTCCACAGCTGCTGGCTTCTTACTCTTTTTAACAGAGTTTTATATGGGCCTGATTTAGAAAACCAGGTGCGAGGACACAGAGATATTGCTGTGGAGTAAAGCTGGTCATGTTTTTTTTTTATTTGAAACTTTTTTTGATGAAAAAGTGGCCTTTTTATCCCCCACCACCAAAAAATAAAACCAAATTCAAACCCACTTGCAAAATCTTCCAGTTTTTGAGGGGAAAAATACGGGATTTTTTCAATTTTTTAAACTAAAAATTAATTATTTCAGTTTTCCCCCACTTCTCTCCTTTTTTGGGTGCAAACTCGGGGGGGGGGGAAGATGGGGGGCAGAGAAGGACGAAAAAGGAAGAGAACAGGGAGGAGGGGGAAGGACTCCAACTCACACATTTCATTTTCACTTTTGGTGGGGAAAAAAGTTTTGGTTACATTTTTTATTTTTTTTTTAGATAAATATATTTTGAATGTTGTCATGAAACATATGTCCTAGCTTTCGGCCAGCTCTGTTGTAGCAGCATTTTCAGGATAGAAATGTAATAACATAGCAAGACAAAAAGGAGACGTGTGCCCATCGCTAACATCTATTCATCTGCCTGGCACTTATATCCTATAATGTTCTATCGTTAAGCATGTGTCTAATTCTTTGTTGATCTTAGTCCCAAAGAGCGGCTGCTACTGCTACTATAGAGCACTGTCCTACCCATTTCTTACAGCCCCCCCAGCCCCCACCAGCAGTTTCCCTCAGTGCTTTGGCTTTGCTCAGTTTCTTTTCATGCCTCTAGTATTTGAGTCTGTTCCCCATTTTAATTCGTTTTGTGGCATCTGCCTTTTCTCTACCCTGGAGAATGTTAAAACAGCTGGTTTCTCCCCCACACTCCCCAATTTTCTACCAAATCTAGGGAGCTGCACAAATTACGAGAGCCCCTGCTGAACTGTAACATTGCCAGGGCTCCCAAAGCAGGAAATTGGTCCCTTCTGGTGCAAACGGGGCCTGTTTTTGACCTAACATATCCCATGGCACTGCCATTGGAGGCATGGGGGTGCACATCAGAATTTGGCCCTGGTACACTAGGTAAAAACTAAGCATGAAAGGATGGGACATCGTGGAAGAGGAGCACAGCAATATTTCATGTCAGATTCATTCATTAATATATCAAAGTATTTAGAGACCAAGCAGTTGGATTGCTAGATCTAGCTACGGCGCTCATCCGGCCGCATCACTGTAGCACAATCTGTAATGTATTTACCTTTGCACACACCCAGGAGGTATAGCAGTGCTATCATCCCCATTGTATAGATGGGGAAACTGAAGCACAAAGCAATTAAGTGACTTGGCCAAGGTCACATAATGTATATGTAGCAGAGAAAGGAATTGAACCCCATTCTCCAGAGCCCCGGGCTAACGGCTTAACCACTTGATCACCCAAGAGGGGAGGTAGGTGGAAGAGCTGCTATTTGCAGCAACAGCTCACCAAACTGGTGCAAATTACAGTTAATCAAGTCTGTTAACTTGTGTGGGCTCCCTCTGGGTACTCCACACCACCTCCGACGGGGATGCTCTGGAGGCAGAGGAGTCTCTCCAGCTGAGCTCTGCTGCCAACAAACCACTGAGTGAGGCCGAGAGGGACAAGGGGCCAGTCTCCCCTTTACAGAGGCACTTGGGCACCACAAAGAAAGGTCTCCTTGCATGTGCAGGGTGGCAACCCACCTGGCAGTTCCAGGGGGAGGAACAACGCTCTTAGCCCACTCCAGGAGCTCCCCAGTGCCTGCAGAGAGGAGCACGTGGGCCTGTGTTTTTATATGCTAGAAAAGAAATTCCCTGGGATGGACATTACAGCTGATCAGGTTGCCAAATCTATGTTTCAAAAAGCTGCTACATGCAAATATATTGCCCAGCCCTGCATTCCTGACAGTAGAACTCCAGCGAACACCAGTAACACATTATAGTGACCTCCAGGCCAACTGTGTCCCACTCACTTTCCTTCTCTCTCAGAAGAAACCCACCCAGCTAAGCCTAAATTTCATTGGTAATTAAAAAGTGGAGACCACAATATATCCAAAAAGGGGGGTTGACAGCCCAACTGGCGATTTGTGTCAAATATGCTCTGCACATAAAGCACTGGACAAAAGAAGATTTTCTTTTGAAGAAAAGTGAGACAAATGACACCTCACATGAGTGAAATCCACCTGCATGCACATAACTCATACACCAAGAGCCCAGTTAACACTGAGGATGTGACACAAAGCCAACAAAAAACTCAGCATCCAAACTCAGAGCCCCTTAGCGAGCCGCCTTGTGGTAAGCAGGAGGTGCCAGCCCAGGGACAATGCGGACGTGGAGAACAAAGAGGAGGGGATAAAGATGCAGTCTGCCTGATAAACCTGAACATTAATCCTAATGGTTGTTGCGTAAATATCCATACCCGACTGTCCCATAGACAAGGAAAGGACGTAGCACATCAGAGCAACGGTCCATCTCGTCTAGTATCTTGTCTCCAACCATGGCCAGAACCAGATGCTTCAAAGAAAGGTGCAAGAAACTGCCCTACAGACAATTATGCAATAGCGTTCTCCTGTAGTAAGTTTCTTCCCTATCCCCATCCACTGGCAGCTGGCTTATGCCCCTTATAAATGTGCTTAAAGCGAGGAAGTCACATTTGGTTATTGTCATACCAATACCGTGCACTGCACGGTAGCATTTCCCCGACTGCTTGATTGAATGGGACAGAATCAGTTTCATGTTATCATCCAAACGCTGCACAAAGAGCTAGAGTCTGGTCTCAGCTCCACCTGCGTACATTGGGAACAAAGCCAACACCTTGTGTAATCAGAATCCAAATGTTGCCCAGTGGCTTGAAGGCTGAGATTACCTAGGATGCTATTCCTTTCTCACTGAAGTCAAGGAGAGTTTTGTCATCAGCATCAAGCGCGTGCCCAGGACTGGTAAGGCACTTGCATAGAAACAAAACAAAACAAATTCCCTCTGTACCAGCAAGTGAGTCCTTCCATTGACTTCAGTGGGCATCGGCTCAAGCCCCACATGAGTGATGCTGTTTGAAATAAGATGCAGAGCACCCAAGCCAGTTTAAAAAAATGGGCTTGGGATTGTTTCCTATACAGGACAGTGAGCGTGCCGTCAAATTCCCTTTCCCTATTGTTTGCGTCCAATGTCATTTGAAATCAACCTTAAGCCTCTTTGGGGAACACCTGCTCTGCTCCCTCAGCCCTACGACCCACTGTTGACGTGGCTGCAGCAATTTTCTGAGTTAATTTATGGCTGCCAGGCCACATTAGCGGCAATAAATGTGGAGACTGGGTTTCACCAAAATTGTGAGTTATGATTTTTCAAATAAATACATTTTCCTATAAACCAGCACTCTGTTTAGTTTGAATGTTCCCCGCAGACACATCCATCTACATAAAATACACAGCAGAGGAAGCTGAGCTGTGACTTTGCTCTGATGACATAAAAACTTCTGTAAACACATTGTCATTTACAGTATTAGTTAAGAGGGGAGGGAAATAACCGTGAGCTGCCAGGCCTGTCCCTCCTGGAGCACATGGAAAATTTAATATTCTTTTTCCATAAAGCTTTGTTTGCGTTTTGATTTATCCAGGCCATTAAGAGAGGGTAGTGGCTGGTTTACCATAAATAGATTGTAGTTCTTTACAGACCAATGTTGCACTCAGTGTTTATGCAGCTTTTTGAGAAGTGTATACAGAGGAGACGCCATAGATAGCTGGCTGACAAAACAGCCAAGGGTCAGGGCTTAGCATCCTCGTACCACCTAGAGAATTGTCCAACAAATCAGAGCTGGCCAAATCTTCTGCCACCTGCTTTCAAAGGCCCCTTCTCAACTGCACTGGAATTTACTCCAGAATTTCTCTCCTGTCCTTTGGTGTAGCTCTGATCACTGAAGGCCTGACCCAAAGCTCATTGACACCAATGGGAAAACTCCCACCCACCAGCACTTGCATTCAGGTAGTACCTCACTCCACCGGGAGTCTCACAGGTTTCACTCTTGGGCACATAAATCAGAGAAGCCGACTCATCTTGAGTTCAGTGGGGCTAACTTGATGAGGAAGGTGCCAGTCAGCATTAGAGCAGCAGAATGAGCTTCTTCAGTGCCTGTGGTTGTGGGACTCACTAGCTTTGGGCTAGTTTTTTGTTTGTTTTTATTGTTATCTGGGGAGGGAGGGGGAGTAAGCGGGTGCTGAAGGACTGCATCGCGAAAGGGCGAAGCACAGCTACACGATGTTAAGAGTGCGGAGAGTAACAACAATTATGCTCATACACGGCAGCTGTGCAAAATTCTTCTCCCTAGGGAAAGTGTATTTTGGCAATTGTCATTTATTTTGCTAATTATAAATAAAGTATGTTTTTTTATCAGGCTGACAGTGAGCGATCAGGTTTTGTGGCTAGGCTGCCAAAGGTCTATGCCAGTTTTCCATGGCCACCAATTATATGAGAATACAATATGTGTATACACTCTCTCTCTCTCTCTTTCTCATATAATGGCTCATATTTGCACAGCCCTTTACCAAACAGAGGGATGTGTTTTTTTCCTTGCCACAAAGAGCTGACAATCCAAATAGCAATTATACTCTAGTGCATCTGTTATATCCTTGCAGGCTAATGGGAGGCAGAGACTACTGGCCTGAACAGAGGACTATAGGTGGGGTGGGGAGCTTGAGTCAGCATTGATTTACACCCTTTTTAGGTTGGTGTCTTTCCTTTGACTTCAGTGGAGTTACTCCTGATTTACACCGGGTTAGGCACATAAAGGTGAGGAGGATTGATCTCAGTTCTGTGATCGAGCCCCTCCTAGAGGTGGGTGGGTGATGGTTCGTCACTTCACTGGCCATTTTGAAAAATTCAAGAAAAATATTTCAGGTTCACCAAAGCATTTTATTTGGATTTTGAGCATTTTAAAATGTTTACAAGTAAAACAAAATAAAAATCAAAGGCAATTTCAAAATGAAAAGTCATTTTGGACCAAAAGAATCAGAATAGATTTCACTTTTTTTCAGATGTTAAATAATCCTCTCCTCCCCCAATCAACGATTCGGCCAAATCTGTACCAATGAGTGAAAAGATTCCCAGTCACCACAGCTGCATTTTAATTTTTTTGTGTGCTGAAAAACAAGGTTCAGTTGAAATGTTTCACTCAGCTCCAGCCACACCTGATGTCCACCAATGGGAGGGTGAGGGAGGTCAGAGTCCAAACCGCTTCCCTTCTTCTCCTGCCTTTCACATTGACTCCCCCGTGCCTCAGTTTCCCCACCAATAAACAAGGGAAATAAACCAACCTTTCCAGGGGAATAAGTGTTCGGGAGGGCCTCGGTGATTGTTATTATTGGTCCCTTATTGATCCGTGGGCTATAAATACCTACGGCCCCCTTAGCACAGCACAGCTGTACAGGAGACACTTGTAGGGAGCTGGCTGCTGCTCAGAGAGGGGGATGCAGGATTCCTAGAGTGGAAAGCCAGCAGATCAGCATCCCTCCGGGACAAGCCGTGCCAAGGGGCTGGAAGCATGAGAGGTCTGCGGAGCCAGTAAGGAGGGGTGGGAGCAGAGACAGCAGCATCTGTGCCCGGACAGAGCTCAGTGTCCCGGCCTGATCTTGCGTGCACCCCCCCCTTGCCCTCCCCCTGCTTCGGATGGAAGCGGATTGACATTATTTATACCTAGGAAAATATTCAAGGGCTTCGCCCATTCCTCACGCTGGAGGGGCCTGATTTATGGGATGTTACAGTGAGACATTCATACACAAGACAGGGGGAATATTTTACGGGGCTCCAATGTAAACAGCGCTGGAGCAGAGCCCCTTTTTATGGAGTCCCTGTAATGACATGGAATCTGACACGGGCCTGATTTACAGCCCTATTTAGATAAGGGAGCCCGGGGCCGGGCTAGCGAGTGGCGTCAAGGTCACAGGACGCACCAGGATAATGTTTCGCTGGGCCGCAGATAAGGGGGATCCTGCACACACCGCCCAAGAATGCGGCCTCGGCCCGGGGCGAGCCCCAGCGAGCCCAGCCCCTCGGGCAGCCGCCCGGGTGCACGGGGGTGGGCAGGGCCCAGGAGCCGGGGGCTGCACAGGTGATGGGAGCCCTGCCCTGGGGGCAGCTGGCAAGACACTCCCCCGGGGGGGGCTGGGGAGGGGTCTCCCCCCCAGAGCATGCCCACCCAGGCAGCGGGTAAGCTGGGGGGAGCGTGAGCCTACCCAGACCCCCCCCGAACAATGGGCTCGGATCCGTACCCCGCAACACCAGTGAAGCCAGCAGGGAGATGGGCTGGTGCATGTGCGTTCCCTGTGGCCCTGTGTGTGGGTGTGGAGGTGGGTGGCTAGCTGTCTGCGTGCGCCTGTTGTGTGTTGGTTTTCCCTGTTGTGTGTGTGTCCCTACAGAGCCACAAACACACCCGTGGCAGACTGCACCGGGGCAGGCGGGCTTTGATCCAATGAGCCACGTTCTTTCCGGATAAATAAACCTAGGAGTGGAGACTCCCTCCCGCAATTGTGGCGACAACCACAACGCAGCAACAAGCCCACTCCGCGGCAGGGGCGTTCGGGGTTCCCACGCGGAGAGCTGGCACGCGAGGGGCGCAGCGGAATCGCGGGCAGCCCTCGCCCCTTAGGTTTGCCCAGCCACACCACACTGATCTGCTCACAGATAAGGAGCGGGCGCTAAGCGGACTGAGTTTGCAGAAAGCAGGTGTAGACGCGTGGTTCCTCCCGGAGCTCGGACCCACAATCCCCCCAGTCCGAAACCTGGGGTGTTTTCACAGCCCTGTGGGTAGAAGTGACATTAAAGAAACGCGGGAAAAGTTTGAAAAGTTCTAAATTTGGACTGGTCACAAATGCCATGTGGTTGAATGTAAAAGGGTGGCAAGACCCGGTTTTCACTTGATTAGAACAAGGAGGGTTAGAAGGATTTTCCAAAGGAAAATCAACCCGCGAGTCTCGGTATTTATTCAGCTGATCTCCTCCAAATTCACAAGATACAGTAAGTTTCTTTCTTTCTTTTCTTTTCCTTTTTGTTTTTGTTTTTAAAAAATCTTTGGTTAAAAATAAAGCCAGAAAACGCTGGGCTAACGCGTGATCTTTGGTGGACAATTATTCCGCTCTGGGTCTGACTGGTTTAGATGATTAAGATACAGCCTCGTCTCCAATCACACCCCCCGCTCTCGGCTCCCCGCAGCAGCCCATAGCCGGGAAGCAGCGACCAATCCGGGGTGCAGCCGAAGGCTAAAAAGATTAAAGTGTTTTTTATGGAATATTTTCTAGGGTTGAGGATTTTTTAACGCCTTTTGGACGGCCCAGGTCCTGGCACTGTGGCTCATATAAATCAGAGCTTTCCAGGGCAAGGAGAGGGTTTAGCAGCCAGCCGAGTCCAATCTATTACAGGGATAATAGAATCAAATGCGGAGGCTGCAATCGTATATTTGTATCTGATGCAGGAAAAGGCCAGGATGAAATGTTGCGGGCGCGCACACGGTCGCTCCCCGTCTCCTCCCCACACCAGCTGTGAATTTCGGGGCATTCCAGAGCTCTTCAAACTACCACGGATGCCTGGCAACCAACTGACAGTCAAGGTGGAATGTCTCAAGCATCAAAGCTCAATGGAGACTGCTCCGAATGGAGCCAGGGACTGTGGCACTGCAGGGGTTAATGAAATGCCCCTGTGCACGCTTCCCCTCAACCCCCAGGTTTCATAAACCCCTTCGCCCAACTCGCCTACTCCCTTATCAATGAGATTCCTTCGGCACAGACTCACTGTTAGGTCTGGGTGGGTCCAACCTCTGATTAGATAAATGAACCTGATATTTCTCTTCCGATTCAGGGGAAGGCTAAATGAAGCCCAAAACAAGAGGTTTCATGTCATCTCCATACTTTGGGCGAGGAAAAATATGACCAGACTCAGGATAAAAAGGAAGTGCAAGGAGGCTGACTCGCCTTCCCCACCCCCATAAAAAGCAGAGAGGGGTCTGATGGGTGGCTGGGAATTCACATGGGGAGCAGATCGTTATTCAGAGGATCTGATTAACTCCCACACGCGATTAAATCCCTCTCTCGCACGGCAGCAGCCGCAGGTACAGAGAAACACCCGCACACCCGCCCTGTGTGTGACTCTGGTATATACACACCGCGGTAGCCCCGGGAAGAAAGCAAAGAAAAGCGCTTCTGGGACCCTCTCTCCCGGCTCTGTGCGGGACGAGCTCCTTCGTGGCCAAATACAATGCGGGCCGTCAAAGCCTTTGTTCCTGTAGGGAGCGAGGTCTGGAGCGAGCCAGCTGAGCGGACAGAGCTTTGCAAAGGGGTGAGGGCGACAGACCGAATCACTGGGCTCTGAATTCCACCCAGGGGCACCCCCGGCCCGCGGGTGTAACAGGCAAAGCCAGGCCCTGGTTACCTTTGCAGGCTGGCTTTTGGCGAGCAGCGCTGGGGGATATTCCCGGAGCGAAGCGAAGTTCTGCCGGGCTGCGGGGAAGGGGCGGCTCTGCCTACCCGGCTTGAGAGGCAGATCCGAGACGGGACCCTTGGTCGGTCCATCAGCCCAGAAACGGCCTTGGACCTGGAGCCATAGCTCCAATTAGGAAATCACTGGATTGAAACCACCGGCTTCACCTGGGGGAGGCTGACGAGTATTTTTGTAGGAAAAGTCTTGATGGGGAGAAAGATTTCCCCTTCCGCTTTGAACCGGGGAGAGGGACCAGGATACTCAGCATTTTCCACTGAAGGCAAGGGTCTAACGCCGCCTAATTTAGATGGCCAAATAATCAATAACAAATGTTTCCAGCGCACTCATTTAAGGGGGTTGTAAAGGGGGAAAGTTTGCACCATATAAGAACAAAGCCACACACAAAAAGAGGGGGGGGGATCCCGAACTGTAAAGCTAACCTGTTTCTTATGGCCCAGGTATCAAAGGCAGCGATTCAGGGCCGGCAAGCTGTGTTTTTAACCCCACTAATGGCATTTGCGATATGGAAAATCAGGTCGGACCAGATCCGATGTAGAGGAAGATTTAGTCCCGAGACTTACTGGCTTTTAAACTCGGATGGTAACAAATCGCTCTAGAAAACAGCAGGCGTTTAAATGGCTCCCGAATTCGCTGGAGACGACTCGGGAGCTGTGATTGAAATAAGTCAAATAAAATTTGTCATCTTTAAAATGTAAAAAGACATTAATGGTCTGTTAGGTCGGATGATTAATATAAGCGCCTGAAAACAACCCTAAAACATTTCCACCCTCAGCGAGAAGATTAATCATTGGAAAAGGTATTTAATCGTTAACATACCTCGCTGCCCAAACGCTTGAACAAAGCAGCGGGCTTGGCTGGCTTTGCAAACTAACGGTTTTTCCTCTCGCACAGGTCTGATTGCAAACACACACACACACACAAATGCAGCGCACAGATGTGTGTGTTTAGATACACGTCGACACACAGCTAGACACGGTATATGTATGTGCACACACAGAAATATACAGTGTGGCGGTTGACAGAGAATGGAATAACACCGCTGTGGTTATGATATCTGTATTATATGGAATAGCACCTCTGTTTGCAGCGTATTCGTTCGTAAAACTTTATAGGAAGTTTGGAAGGAGCAGAGCGCAATATACAGCAGACGCCAATTAATTACTAATTCCGGTTATATTTTGCCCTTTGATTTCACAGCCGTTTCTGGAAGCCGCGAAGGATTTCGTTGTTTTGGTCTCAATTAGAACGGTGTAAATCCGGAGCAAGCCCCTTGCCTCCAGCTGGGTCACTCCGGATTTACTCGGGGGTGTAAATGCAATCGGAATCTCGGAATAGGCATGTCTTGCTCTCCATTCCCTTTGCTCTCGGTGGATCCCCTGGGCAGGCCACTGGCTACCGCGGGGCAGTACCCCGGGCCGCCCCCTAACAACAAGATTTTCAGCCCACGAACCCAGGGTGCCCATGGCGGCAGCTCCTTAGCCACCCGGACCGGACCGCCCAGTTCCAACCCAGGCAAAGTTTCACGGCGTTGCCAATTGATGCCAATGGTGCCTTGGTGCAAGGAGCTCCACAGAGCATGGCATGCCGGGGGCTGCTTCGGGCTGACTAGTCCCAGGGCAGGGCGGATCCACCGCGCCCAGGGACCCGGGTGTGCTAGGCTGGGGCAGGGATGTGAGACCCGGGCTGGGCCTTGGTTTTCCCAGCCCATCTCGGGAAAGTGCAGAGCAAGGGGGGGTGGGATATTTCAGGGCCCGATCCTGTGCTCTGACCCAAGAACCCCAGTCCCATCCAGCCGCAGGATTTGGGCCCTCACCCCTCTCCAACAGGCGGCCGGGCTTTTTCCAGCCTCTGGGGCGCCACGCACCAGCGACCCTCGGGCTGCTGCAGCTCCCCTCTAGCTGAGATTCTCCAAAACACTGGGCAGCAGCAGCCCAAGCCAGTACACCGGGGCAGAGGCCATTAGCCGCCCAGAATCCGGATTTAGAGTGGCTGGCCAGGAGAATTCAAGCGGACAGAAATGCACCCAATCCGAAGGATCAGTAATACAAAATGTATGGTCCGATGTATGGTCACAATAACATCGGCGACCTTGCATAATGCACAGATCACACCCACACCCACACACACACACACCCGAGGAGGTGGCATGCAGGGGTGTGAGGGCAGCTCTATCCCCGCGGGGAATTACAGGGCAGGATCTGCCCATTCTGACTGCTTGTGGACTCTAGTTCATTGACCACCGTCGTTCCCGTGTGTCACTGTCCCGCGAGGGATCTGGGGACATTCCCCCTCGTGCGTTCACACCCGACCCGTGCGCACAGTCCCGCCCGGGAGTCTCGCATTCTTAAGCCGTGACGGTAACAGCGCCCAGATGTTCCGCATCATCACACGATTACCCCGCGCGCTGCCCCGCAGGACGGGCCGGGTGCCGGCTGCGCCCCGGGGATCTGCGGGCAGGGCCTTGGGGACATTCGAAGCCTGCCCAAATCCCACCCGCTCGGTGCGAGCCCAGGCGGACTAAACCCCGCAGGGAGCCAGGGCTCGGGAGACTCCCACCCCCGGCGGGCTCTCGCTGCCCAGCGCACACGGCGGTTCCTTGGCCTCCCCGATTCCGGCCTCTCTACCATCGTACCCAGGCTCGGCCCCCAAACCAGGGCCGGCCCGAGCTCCAGAGAGCCCAGAAGTTCTGTCCTGCCCCAAGAGAGGGGCTGTGGGGCCGGTTCGATGCCCCGTGCCCGCTGTCCCGCCCTGCGCGTTCAGGGGCCTGGGCTTTCGGGGAACCTACCGAGTCCAGCACGTCCCATTTCGGCAGGCGGCGAATCGCTCCTCCAGGAGCGGGACCCGGACACGCATCTCGGGGTGTGGGGGGGACGGGACTCTCCCTTGTCCCGCTCCGCTGCCGGGAAACACGGTCACGCCAACCTGCCGGGCCCCGCCGCCTGGATTCACCCCCATCGCTGCAGCGTCTCCGACCCGCGGGGTCCCCCCCGGCTGGGCCAGAGAGGGGGAGGAAACCCGCCCTTGCCCCTTGGCTGCTTTCAAACCTTTCCCTGCCGATCTCTCCAGTCCGTTCCCAGCCCTCCCCGAACCGCTGCGGGAGAACCAGACCCGAGCTGGGCTGCGTTACCCGCGGGTACGCGCGGGGATAGATTTCCCTCGGACTGAGCCCCCCAGGGGAAGCACAACCGGGCTTGGGAACGCGGACCCTCCTGTGGGGACGGGGGGGGGCTTTTAATCCCAATTAGCGCCCCCCTTTCCGAGCCTCGATTCAAAGCCACTTGCCACACAACTTTGTGTATTTTGTTTCGGCAATTTCCAGGGGCGCAGGGTCAGCTGCAAAGCTGGGGTGCCGGGGGGTGGGGTGGGGCGTAATTGTCTGACCCGATGGGGGGAAAGCTGCGGTCACTCCCGCAACCGAGGCTGGCAGAATTGATCCCCGGGCCCATGTGGGGCCAGGCTGAAGAGAAAGAACAAAAGGGACAGAATCAAACGGGGACCTGGCAAAGGCCAAGGCAGCTTCAGAGGCGGATCAGACTCCACTTCTCCGCGCTCCTAATTAAAAATCCGAGCCCGTCGGTTACCTGCTCAGAAAGGGGGGACTCTGAGATTTCGGTGAACACCGCAAAGCAGGAGGTCTGACTGCCAGTTCCAGAAGTCTGATGTTTCAACGCATCAGAAGCTCCGAGGAGAAAGCGCCTGGGCTTTCCCCGCGGGCTTCATTTCTCTGATCATTCAGAGCGTTCGCGTTTACACTTGAACATACACACACGAGTTCGACGCCGCTTTACCCTGTGGCTCGCGGGGCGTTCTAAGCAACCCCCGTCGCTGTTCTTAGGCAAGGCAAACACTGGACAATGTGTGTCTTTAAAATAGAAACTCCGGAGCAGATCTGCGCATCCCCAGCCCGGTTCGTGCCACATCGCTAGGACTGACAGGGCTGGATACAAGCGCGCTCCTCCCGGGCGGTGTCCCTACGGCTTTCCGAGCACCCGGCCCACTGTGGACTAGAACTATGAAACCTTTCAGACACATCGCGCTCGGGTTCTAGTTCAGCGATTCCTTCCTCGCCAGAAAACAAGCCCCGGGAAGCGGGTCCCTCGGCGGGGCTGCCGGGGGAGCGCAGTGGCTCTGCCTGATTTCCACGAGGGCCTTTTTTCGCTCCGAGCCAGTGTTTGAAACCGAGCCCGGTTGACTGGCGGGAGCAAACAGAAAGGTGTGAGAAAAGTGCTGCGCAAATAAACTCAGCCTGGCCAAGCAAACAGCTCAGGGGCACTTCCCCCCCCCCCCCCCCCGCTCCTGCAAGGGACCCTCCCCTTTCCATTGGCTCTGGGGAAAGGTTGACATCAAAGCCCCCTTCCCTATATAAAGGCAGAGCTGGGAGGCTGCAGAAGGGTTAAAAAATCACACACAGCCCCCCCTCCCCACACACACACACACCCCTTTTCCCCGCCAGCGGAGCTGGGTGCCGAGGACAAACGTCCCAGCAGAGAATTTGCTAAGGAGCCGTCCCGGGGCCTGGCTTCCCCGGCCTGGAGGAGGATCTGAGCTGCGGAGAGTCGCCCCGGCTCCAGGGAGCGCAGGCAGGAAGCTGCCCCGCCCGGGCCAGGGGGTGTTGGAGCGAGGGATGGCTCAGGCTGCCTAGGGGTCGAGCTCTCCAGCCGGGCTCTTTCTCCGGGACCGCTCCGCGCCTCGGGCAGACCATGAACCTGGTGGGGAGTTACCAGCACCATCTGCTCCACGAGCCCTTCCTCTTCAGCCCGGCCTCCCGGTGCCACCCGGAGCGCTCCTACTTCCAGAGCTGGGTGCTCAACCCGGCCGAGGTGTCCCCCGACCTCTCCGGGCAGCCCTCCCCCTACCCCGGCGCCGAGTTCGGGGCGCCGGGGCCCGGCCACGGGCCCGGCCGGCTGGGCCGGCGGAAAGGCGTGGGCCCCAAGAAGGAGCGGCGCAGGACCGAGAGCATCAACAGCGCCTTCGCGGAGCTGCGGGAGTGCATCCCCAACGTGCCCGCCGACACCAAGCTCTCCAAGATCAAGACCCTGCGCCTGGCCACCAGCTACATCGCCTACCTGATGGAGGTGCTGGCCAAGGACAGCCAGGCCGGGGACACCGAGGGCTTCAAGGCCGAGCTCAAGAAGCCGGACAGCCGGGAGAGCAAGCGGAAAAGGGAGCCGGTAAGGCGGAGGCGGGAGCCGGGGTTGGCAGAGGGGGGAAGGGGAGCAGAGGAGGAGCCCTGCAAGCCCTTGCGCCAGGCTGCCCAGGTCAGTAACCCAGGGCCGCCCAGGGGCAAAGCAATTTCAGGCCCTCCACAAAAAGCAGCTGCAATACTCCAGAATATGATAGTCCGGTGGGGGCCCTGCAGGGCCGGGGCAAATTGCCCCCTGCATGGAAAGCTTCTGCGCCTCAGCTGCTCTCCTGCAGGGAGGGTTATTCGCATGGGCCCTTAGCTACCCTACAGGGGGCTGGTTCCACCCCTGCGCTCCTCAGGTTGGTTACAGGGCAAGGAGCTTTCCTGGCTGGGCCTGGTCCCTACCCCAGCCGGGAGAGCCCCGCGCTTTGCGAGCTCGCCAGGCAGAGGCAGCTCACGCGAAGGTCCAGGGAAGTGGTAGGTGATTTCCCTCGGATCTACGGAGGGCAGCAGATAAATGCCTCCCCCCCCCCCGCAGCCTTACCGCTGGTGATGCGCGCAACTCCGCAGCGCAGGTTGCAAGACTATTGCTCTGTTGCACGGGATAGTAGATGGCACCGCGGATGCTGCTAGGAGCGAGCTACGCGCACGCTGGGGTTTTATTCTGCGGACTGGAGCCCGGGTTTATCTCCACCGGAGCCCAGGGCAGGGGGCTCCGTATTGCGAGTTCCCCCTGCGCTGCGGGCTAAACGGTCCCTAGTTAATCCCGCATCGAGTGGAGTTGCTTCAACGGTTCGCATCTTTCCTAAGGCGGCGGGAAGCTTTTAAACATTGCGAATGGGAGATCTCCCCCCAGCCGCCAGGCCTTGCTCCAGTTCGGGCTATTTGGAAAAGTGGGGAGGCGCGTAGATGCGACGGGCGGCCCCACTCCCAGAGACAGACTCGGGCCCTTTCTTCGCTGCGATGTTTTTTACGAGTCTTTTTTTTCCTGGACGCTGCAAACAAAAATCCCGCCGGTGGTGGTGGGACTCCGACCCCCCCGGGGACACCCGAGCTGCGCCCAAGCCCATTTCCTACCTAGCGAGGGAGAGGGAGCCCCCGTGACAGCCCCACTGAGCGGGGCCGTGACACGGGCCAGAGGGAGCTCCCCGGTCAGGTTCTGAACCCAGGCCGAGAAACACGTCCACACAGCGAATCCCGGCCTCGGAGCCGGTACTCCGGTTACAAAACCGAGTTGGGGGAATTCCTAGAGAGAACCGCCGCATCCTGCCACGTTTACTTTAACCCGCAAATCAAGGGCTTGTTTGCTTACATTTCTCCGCAGGCGCGCTGCGCCCTATTCCCGATTTTGAAAGGAAAGCGCCGGCCCAGGCGACCCCGGTGCCGATCCGCCGCTCACCCAAACCCCGAGAACGTCTCTGGACTCGGGGCTGGGCCAATAATCGAATCCAAAGAAAATTCGCGGATCGATTAAAACACAAAGGCACCTCGATCCCCGCCGCTTCGGCGTGATTATTCCCAACGTGCCTAGCGGGTGGGAAAGGGCCGCATTTTCGGGGGAAACACCCGAAATAGCCTCGCTTTTGAAACGGATCTTGTACTTTACCGTGGCTGCGGAAATAAACAAAACCCGTTTTCGGTATTCGATATTTCTCAAGCGCGACTCCTTGTTTCCAAGCGTTAATTCCTCCCATTCGAAGGAACAGAACCGCCTTGGCACTTACAGCTAATTAACACTGTGTAATTTACTACAGTCCCGTTGTATTTACCAACAGGAGCGTGGATTTACAATAACGCCGCGTTCACTATTTAGAAAAGCAGGGAAATAAAGGCAGATTTATGGCTCTGCCCCGATATCTAACGTTTATAAACAGGAACACAATATACGAGCTTATTTTCAGCACTCGACTGCAATATACAAACAGCGGTAGACAGCAGAGCGCAGCCCGTGCGATTTGTTTTTCTTATTAAAATCCTTGCTCGTAAATATTTGGTCTCTGCGCCCCTCCCCCCGTTCATCTTTTAAATTTATATTTATGTTTGTGAAGCACTTACCCGTGTTTCCTTTTGTGTTTCCCCCCTTCCCCTCCGGCTTTGTGTTTTTCTGCAGCAGCCTGAAGTCTACGCTCACCCCCTCGGCCATGGAGAGAAAAAGCTGAAAGGAAGGACTGGTTGGCCTCAGCAGGTCTGGGCTCTGGAGTTAAATCAGTGAGAAGGGAGACACACATCAAAGACTGAACTCATTTTTAAAACAGATTCAGAAGTCCCCCCCCCCAGGAGCGCGCTGGGAGCATAACCCAATCGCTCTTATCATGTGCAATGTTGAAGAAGGAAAAAGGGTTGGAGACGGGGAGAAATCCAGGAGGGGGGGATATGAAGAACTGGGCAGGAGGAAAAGAACTCGTGAAAAACAGGGCGACTCTAGTGTAAACGAAACAGCTCTGCTTGTCCTAAATGCTCCGGAATTGGAATCGCTTCCCTACCTTATTTTTCCAGTGGCCTTAATGTTCTCCTCGCTGAAGGCATCCCCTGGGCTCTGTCTCCTTTCGCCATAAACATGAAACGGACGCAATATGGATTCTCAGCAGAAACACACATAAATCCGGTAGGCAGGATCCTGTTCTGCCTGGGCAATCCGGGGCGGATTCTGATCCCGGTGGACACGCAGAGGCCCTAATATCGGGAGGTAGCCCTGTGAGGTGAGTGAATGCAGGATCGGGACCTATTGCACAGAGAGCCGCTTGCATCGAATGAGCCCTGAACTCATATTTTTTTTGTAACCTTTCAGTTCATTTATTTTGTACCCAGTGTTTGGTTGGCTCCTGCCCTTCCGCCCAGCAGTCTGAGGGAAACACCTTGTTCTTGTGTTTGTAAATACAACCCCCACGTTGTTGACATGTGTTGATGTATTTAAACTACCTAACGCGTTTGGGAAGTTTCCTGTGCCGGGTTTTCTACCTCAAATTTGTATGACCACTTGCCGAGAAAACAGGTTCGCCAAGCCAACTATTTATGTGGATTTAAAAAAAAAAAAAATAAAAGTTTTATGAAAACGGACTTTCCCCTTTTCGGCCAGAGCTCGGTGCCTCCAGGGCTGGCCCAGCAGCCCGCAGTCAGATGCTTTGCTGCGCGTGAAATTGACAAGGACAGAGGCGTTCTCAGAACCGCTAAAACCGGGTGTTTCTTTGAAAAACGGATTTATATAAAATACTAAAAGCAGAAGGAAAATTAGCATCGATCAATTGACCCCTTCCGTATTGTAATATAGATATGATAGTGCACTAGGAGTGTGTATCTAACAGATCAGATGTAGAAAAAGCTCCATGTAGATGCTGCTGGTTATGTTAGAGCTCTGGATAATACTGTGGGCTCTAGATAGAATTAAATCGACATATCTATATTATTATATGCACAGCTAGCATAAAACATATACAAGGATGTTACTAGCAGGGGCACTGGAACAATTTATATAGTGGGGGTGCTGAGAGCCATTGAACCAAACTCTAAACCCTGGATATGATGGAAACCACTTCAAGCTACAGGGTGCTGCTACACCCCCAGCACCCCTGGTTCCAGCACCTCTGCCTACTATTCTCTTTATATTGCAGGGGTGCCTGGAAGCATCACTTAGTTTGTGGCTTCGGTGTACTAAGCCCTGTACTGATATCTTTCCTGTATCCAAATAGATACCAACAGAGAGGAGAGCTATAGCTGGACAGATCGAGATACAGTGTATTAGATAGTGGATGTCCCTCCCACACACCTATAGTATATATTCATTTAGAAATATATCGTTACTATAGAGACTGACAGCAGATTCATAGATTTAAGGCCAGAAGTGTCCATTATGGCCGGCTAGTCTGGCCTCCAGCATAACAGAGGTCTAAGCTTTGCACCCAAAGATATATATGTGTATTTTTATTACATTTATGTGTGTATTTTTATTATATAGGTATCTAAATATTCACACAAAATACAGCCATTATATTACCAATATATCTAGATCTAGAACTAATATTTATTCTATGGTCACATATTATATTGATTTGAATATACATATAAACTCCTATAGACAGCACACATATTGTGCAGCGTATAGCTGTGTGGGTATGTACAGCACCTCTCTGTGTATGTACAGTCATATGCACACACAGATAATTACTGGGGGGAACAAGGGACTTTTCAGAGTCTGAAGAGTTAATCCCCTGTGTTTTATAGGGGTGGAAACTCCATTAGTGTTAATGTGGCAAGTCAAAGGAAACCTTTTTGCTGATTTCAAACGAAACATGGACAAACCCAAATCACTGGCCCCTCCGACTTGTGCAGGGGGATAAATAACCTTCTTTCAGCCAAGCCAAGAGAAGCGAGATCAAAAAGCCGGGCACATTTTAATGAGGAAAAACACCTCTGTAATAACGACTGCGCTGGGACCAGAGAGCGCCGGCAGTGTGTGACCCGAAGGGCCGGGCGGCCGGCTGCAAAGGCTGCTGGGACTCTCCACAAAGCCTCTGCTAACGACAAGCTCTGAGAAACACCACGATCAGACGGCTCCTGGCGCCCACTCCGCTGCCTAGACCCGGCAGCATGGGGATGCAGTCCTACATGTCCCTTCCCCCAGGCAACTGGCCTTTCCCCTTGAATCCAGGCCCTGTGCAGTCCACACACAACACCCAGATTACTGTGTATCCCTCTCTCATGACACCAGCTTGACCCTACATAACCTCATTGATTCCCATGCAGTTATTCCCGATTTACACCACTGTCAGTAAGAGATGAATCGGGCCATGACCTAGTTTGAGACTATCAAAGCATCAAAAAGCTCGAGCCCTTTGCCTAGGCGTTTTACCCTTTAGTTATTTGCTTATTTCGTGGGCTGCCAACCCAAGGGCCTCTGCCCTTTGTGGGAGCTAGCCAAGCCCCTTCCATGCCCCCCAACAGTGCATATGGGGAATGGGGAACACGACAGAGAAAGATGCTGAGCTCCTCCTTGGAAGGAAAGAGCTGCCTGGCTGCCTTTGTTCATCTCTCTAGAGATCCTGCATCCCTACGCAGAGAGGATGCCTCACACTCAGTGGTGAGAAACCCCGGGGAGCCAGTGTGAGGGCTGCCTTGATTTCGCCTCCTCGTGCATGAGGGACCCACATGCCACTTCTCTGCAGAATCTGTGCAACCTGCCCCATCCTGCCACACTCACCCAGGCAAAACTCCTGGTGAAGCCCATGGGAGTTTGGCCTGGGGAAGGACTGAAGGATTAGACCCTACAGTGATGGGGTTTCCTGAGCACGCTTGGGTCCCGATTCAGCTAAGCACAGCTGCATGTGCTTTTAGGCCCATCCCCAACCAGCACAGCACTTAGGCACATGCTTACGTCCCACTGATAGACTTTAATGGAAGGGAGGTGTGTGCTTAAAGTCAGGCCCAGCCTTAAGTGCTGTGCTGAACTAGGGAGGAGCGTTAACCCCGCGTGTCCTGCCTCGCTCAGGTGAGAAGTCTTATGGGGGACGACAACACAGCAAAGAAACCCCCATGGCAGCAACACGCAGAGCCCAGGCCAGCTGGCTCAGGTGCCCGCTACAGGGCTAGAAAGAGCCATGGGCTGGAGCTGAGGTCTGAGACTGTCCCCGCCTCGCTGGCTCTCAGAGCCCAGGCTCCAGCCCCAGCCTGAACATCTGCATGGCTATTTTTACACTCCGAGACTCGCTGCCGCAGGGATTTTTGGCTCTGCAGATGTCCCGTTAGCTCACTGGCTTCCACTCAAAGCCTGCACGGCCCCACAGTACACACAGGAGGGAGATTCCTTGTGGGATTTGGAAAAGAAGGAAGTTACCTCTCTGCTTCCATGCAGCACAGACACAACACGCTATTCTGATCCAGGAATCTCTAGTGCTGGAGACTAGCTCTCCCGTTCCGTCACGTCCCTATCTACCCAGAGCGTAAAATACAAACCCTGGCCCAGGAAATTTTCACAAGCTTAAACCCTGCTTTAGTCACCGATGCTTAGCAAGAGCGTGACGCTGGATTCCCCCCTCTCCCTCGTTTCACGTGCCCACACGTTTGGTTATTGGAGGGTCGTTTTGGAGGCCTAGCCGCACACACAGGTTTGGGGCCCAATCCTGCATTCCCTGTGTACTCCAAAGTGCCATTCAAATCAATGCCAGCGTGGAGGGGCCTGTGGAAGACAGGGCCGCACCCTTGTTATTGGAAGGCTGCTTATGACCAGGAACGCCAGGCCAGGCGCACTTGTGCTCTTGAGAGCTGAGCTGAGAGCAGGGCGCTTTCGATTTAAAGCTACGCAGGGCTCTGGGGCGCCCACAGGCTATGCACAATGGGTCGAGAGCGTCCTTTGGGTTAGGCCAGCTCCCACGGACATATTTCAAATGCAGTGTCCATCAAACCCATGGGCTTGGACACTAAACTGCCTTATGGGGGATTATCCCCACAGCTGCAGAACAGCACCATTTACAATTCAATAATCAGGTCCATTTCCACTTCCTCCGGGGTGAGGGGGGTAAGTGGTTCGTAGATTTTAAGGCCAGGAGGAAGCATTGAATCTGACCTTCTGTGTAGCTCAGAGCAGAGATCCCTGCGTCAAACTCAGCAGCATGTGGCGGAACTAGAGCATAACAGGGAGCAGCCAGTTATCCCAGTACTGATCCTCCAGGCAGAGAGGAGGGGATCACATGGCAGAGAATAGGGTGCCGGGGGCGGGGGCACAGAGTGAGGGAGGGGCCAAGGGACATGGAGGTGGCAGGGGAAACAGGAGGGTATGAGATGCCGGGGGCTGGGGAAGGGCACAGAAAGGGGGGCAGGGAAGGACAGTGTCTTTTATCCATATGAAAAAGTTTAAACAAAATATTTTCAATATAACACTTGAAATGCCCAGTTTTCCACCAGGATAAAAGCCAAATCTCACCACCTCCTGTGTATAACACCCCCCCTGCCCATTTCCCCTCCAAACCTCACACCATTCACACCCACCCATCTGAGTACAACTACCCCCATCATACCTCAGCCCCAGGGAGAAGTACCTCCCGGTACCCCCTTTCCCCTCACCTGCTGGATGTAACCTGCAGATATAACTGCTCCTGCCTTACGCCACACCTCACCCACTTCACTCCTCCCAGTATAACTGTCCCCCAGACCCTCCACACCTCCTAGAGTTTTCAGGAGGGGAGCCCCACTTTGGTGGGCCAGGTAAGATCACAGAATATCAGGGCTGGAAGGGACCTCAGCAGGTCAACTAGCCCAACCCCCTGCTCAAAGCAGGACCAATCCCCAGACAGATTTTTACCCTGGATCCCTAAATGGCCCCTTCAAGGATTGAACTCACAACTCTGAGTTTAGCAGGGCAATGCACAAACCACTGAGCTATCCCGCCCCCACAACCAGCTGCCTGCCTGGGTTCCCTCCTGCAGACCTCGGACACCAGCCTGATTTAAAATGCTGGTGACTCAAGGGAAAAAACAGGGAAATTCCTAAACAAACACCTTCGTTAGAAAAGAGCTAAAATGCCCCCCCACCTCTCCAAAGAGTTTTAAAGTCTGCAAATGAACAGCTACGTGATCTAGCCAGTTTGCCTCTGCCATGTAATCCCTCGTGAACAAACAGCACCCATGAGGCCCCTCCAGCTGAGTAGGAAGTTGGCCGAGTTCATGAGTGGTGAAGCAAATCATCATGTGCAACCTCTCACCTAGGGATCATGTCCACAGGCAGTGGGCTGTATATTTACTAGGGTTGTCAAGCGATTAAAAAAAATCCATCGCGATTAATCGCACTGTTAAACAATAATATCAATTTTCATGATAAAGAGATTGCACTGCAGTACTTGTACGAGGAGAACTGAGAAATACTATTTCTTTTGTTCATCATTTTTACAGTGCAAATATTTGTAATGAAAAATATTATAAAGTTAGCAGTGTAGACTTTGTATTCTGTGTTGTCATTGAAATCGATATATTTGAAAATGTACAAAAACATTCAAAAATATTGAATACATTTCAGTTGGTATCTATTGTTTCACAGTGCGATTAAAACTGCAATTAATCACAATTCATTTTTTCAACTGCGATTAATTTTTTTGAGTTAATCGCGGGAGCTAACTGCAATTAATCGACAGCCCTAATATTTACATATAGCTTCTGAACCATACCACCGGCTGGCAAACGGCACACAGAGGTGTAAGGCAACCTTTTCTCTGAGGGGGGGTTAGCGCTAATCAATGAATAAAGTAACAACTGGTGACTGTTGCTTTACTGAGCTTTGTGCTATAACTACATTTGTCCACTTTTCACAGAGCGAGATCAAGGAGCTTGTTCCACGCTCACTGTTTCCTTTGTTATGTAATCCCTATATTATTATTATTTTCATTATTTTCCCACCCCCCAGTGTCTACATCCATGATATAAGAAGTCAGAGCAAGGCCAGCCTAACGCTGAGGAAACATGAGAGCCAAGGGGGAGACCTGACTAGTTCTCTAGCTCATCCTGGGCGAGCTGACTCTGCCTTAGTATTATTTATTACTCAGATTACCGTAGTGCCATGGGGCCTTCGTTATAGACCAGAGCCGCAGCATGCTAGGTGCTGTACAAACGGCCTTGTGTTACTCTCTCTCCTGCGGAATGGATTGACTGGCCTCCAGCAGGGACCTGTCCAGCCCTCTTCAGCCACAGGGAGAGTCACCGTGACGTGCTACCTTTGAATGTGGGCAGATGAGGAATATAGAGGGATCCTCAGGGATGCCCTCACCCCCCAAAGAGCATCTTGTCCATTTAACCATGTGTATCACATGACTGCTGGCTCATTACTGTCCTATGCACAGCAAATGCCACTAGAGGTGCATGTAAGGGAGACAAGTAGCAGATGCACATTTCATGCATCACCCAGCGACTCATCTCTACATTCATGGGGCTTGGCTCTTCTATGAATTGCGTCTTCTTTTTCCTTTGCATTCTTCCCCTCTCCTTCTGAAAGCTGCTTGTTGTTGTTCTAGGTATTTATGGACCTGTTTATCTGATCTCAAGGGAGCCTATTCTTATCTCAGAAGCAGCAAGGGAAGGGTTAAAGCAGACAGCCCCTAGACAGCATGGAGCCAAATAAAATACCAATCTGACATTAAAAAAAATACACCCAGGAGTGAAAAAGGTAAATGAAGGCAAAACCTGAAATTAACAGGGAATGTTTTGCATTTCTGAGTGAACTAATTCCACGGCTCCCTCCGAGGGCTGGGCCTGGACAGGGGACACAAGCTAACTTGTTTCACTCTCCCCTGGTCTCCTTTAGACACGACAGAACCTACCTTGTCACTGGAGACAAGGAAAAAACCCAAATCGATACAGTAATGTAAGCGGCAGCCCTGGGGCTGAGGATAGGTCAGCCTGCGACCAGACCACATGGATGTGCAAGTGAGGAGATCCCATGAACACGAACAGCAGCCGCCTGCATCCAGGGGACAAGAGCCTGTTAAAGTGAATGAGAAGGATGGACGGACACACACACGTCTGTAGAGTTCCACACCAGCTGTGAAAGCCCCCCCCCAGGTGTCCCTACGTTATCATGACAGTAGTAAGTATTATTTTACACAGCACCTAGCGGCTCCAGCTAAGAGCAGGGCTCCACCGTGTTTGGCACTGATCAAACACAGACAGTCCCTGCCCTGAAGAGTCTACAAAACCTGACAGAAAATGTGGGAGGGGAAAGTGAGGCACAGAGGGGGGGATGTGACTTGCTCAAGGTCCCTCAGCAGGCCAGTGGTAGAACTGGGGACTAAAACCCCAAGTCCTGTGACTCACAATCCAGTGCTCTACTCACCGGACCACACTGCCTCTCACAAATGGCATTAATTTCCACTGGCAGCTCAGGGATAGCGGCCAAGGATGGACAATGCCACAGAGAGCGAGTATCATCTCTGCCCCTGCTGGGGTTAGAGTGTATTAATTCAACCCACGCCCTGCTACCTAGTCTGTGGCTAGACACATCCGACTCCAGAACTGCCAGGCCAGCACAAAAGACCGTAGGTTCTTAGGGGCAGCCTCTCTCGTTGTTCTCTGTTCAGCCAGCTCCTAGCACAAGGAAGTCCTGCTCCAATACTGGAGCTCGGAGGTGTTACTGCAATAGAAACAAATCCAGAATAAATCAATAACATCCGTAACACCTGGCCCTCTGGCGCCGGAGAGGGACTGGATCTGCACAGCGGGGGCCCAGGCGGCACTGTCCCAGCCTGGGGAGGTCTCAGGGCCAGGCTACCTGGGTGTAGGGACTCTCAGACTCACCCCTCTTTGGGAAAATCGATCCAGTGACTAGAGGCAAAGGCAAATTTAGCCACAGCATCGTCTCCCCAGGCTTGAGCCAAGGGGGGAACGGGGAGGTGGGTCCCTGGCCAGATGGGTTTGGGGTTCCTGGCACTGCCAGCCCGCCCTCCCCTCCTCCCTTCCCTAATACCCCTTGTTTACCTTCTCTTAAGGAAGTGCCTGACAGTTCTTGTCATTTAAGGTGGCCCCAGCCCTGTGGATCGCTCCTTTGGGGAGGGTAATTGGGCCACAATTTGTTTTCGATGTCAAGATGGCGTCAAAGATAAGACAAAAATCTCTAGGTTTGGGGGCTAAAGAGACAGGAGAAATCCTGACCCGGGGCCGACCTCAGAGTAATGGCCACAAACCCCAGCGAGTAACACAGCAGGTGAAAGATTTACTGCCAGGGGAGACTTTTGATCCCATGCCCGAACTCAGAGCCCCTCAGTCCAGCTGCTAGCTCCCAAATCAAACTAGTCTCCTATGCACCATCTCCAGAGGTAACCCTGCCTCTCATCTCCTTCCCCTCCTAAGACCTGCACCCCCGCCCCCCGACCAGTGTGCCCTCCCTGTGCATCCCAGTCAGACCCCTGCATAGCCAGGGCTTTTACCGGTGCCTTGCAGAACTTCCTCCTCCACCCCTGCAAACTGCCCTGGGCTGGTACACCGGCAGGGTTGGGGGTTAGGAGACCTGGAAGAGAAAAGTTATCCAGGTCAATCCTTTGGACTGTCCTTCAGGCCATGAGGACTTTATGCTCGTTAAAGACACCACAGTGGCAAGTCACCTGGTATTTGACATTTTTCTTAAAGCCCCAGCTCCAGGAGTCACGTGAGAACATCAGGTTCCATTAAGAAAAGGGCAAGCTTCCTGCTCCTGCGGCTGGGGAGAAAGCTGGAAAATAAGAGCTCATAAGACTCAGAAAGCAGGAGGCAAAGGCCCAGCATTTATTTTTAAAAATCTCCTGTTTTTTCTATGCTTGAGGTTGGCTGTGTGCATCTTCGGCCACACCCAGTTAGGGCTTTCAGTACAGATGTGAATTCATATTACTCAGGGAATCATCTGCAGGACCGAGGAAAGAAAAGAGCACTCGGATCAGTGGGCCATTTGGAATCCCAGGGGCAGGGTATGTGCGTGTGTGTGTCACTCTCATTCCTGGATTCCAAAGACCATTTGCGAAGTGATCAGACAAACTCATCTTTAGCTCCACGGCAGTTCGAAAGGAAGCCCCTCTTCCCATGCAGAGCCCTAGGCTGTCCGGGCTTTGTTGTGCAGAGGTCTCATTTGCAAGCTGCACAATCAATGTTTCGTGTTCATCTTTAATCAAAGCTCCCTGCCTTGGCAGCTGGGAACGGCCCCCATAGAACTTTATAGCAATGACTGGTCCACAGAAGGCAGCTGCCGAGGAGCAAGGTGGTTAGAGTCCCAGTATTGCAAAAGGAAACAAGCATTCCACGCGTGGTGTGCAGACATCGCTCAGCACTTAAGGTGTTTGCATGAGCTCTGCTTTATCTTGTGTCAGGTTCCAACCTGATGTGCCCCACCCGGACTCTCTGGCTGGGGTGCTCTGCCCTTGAAGGCACAGTCCCCAATACCACAAGTGAGTAAGCTGCCTCAGAGCAAGAGGCGGCCTCTCAGTAGCCAATGAGAGATGATGAATGGGGTGGGGCTAGGCCGTGAAGCCTCCTGAAAGCTTATGGTTGATGTGATAAAGGGGAGCCACTGGAAGGATTGAAAGGGAAGGACGACAGGGTCAAAAAGATGGGCTAGAATTCATCCTCATTTTACAGGTGGGGAAACCAAGACACAAACAAGGCAAGGGACTTGCCCAAGATCACATAGGGAGTCAGTGGCAAAGCCAGGGATAGAGCCCAGGAGTCCTGGCTTCTATTGATGCATCTTTACCCACTAGCCCCCATTCTCTTTTCCGAGGTTGAAATTGGCAACCCTCTTCTACAGCCACGATCATGCTGAGCCACAGCCACCTTGTGCATGCTGGCATTACCAAACCCCTGCCATGTGGCGAGTACAGTCGTATGACCTTGGCATGGGCAATGCGGCTGGTTTCCAGTCTTGCATTACACATGTAGCTGCAGGGTTTTAATAACTATATAGATCATGCGGCAGTGGACGTGTGTTTACAACACAGAGTTGGGAAGAGAGATGCACTAACCAGCTGTGGAGAAACATGAATACTTCCAACTCACAGCGTGTCATGTGCGAGTATTTGCATACCAACATTGCTAGAAATCAACGTTTCTTTTCCTGCAATGAAGCCCCTCCATTGTTTTCTCGCACATCTCGGTACATTCCTCAGGTTAAGCTGTGGCCTGGACGTCAGAGCGGGCGCATTGTTTTCTATACATCAACCATGTTTAGGTTACAGGACAGGAGAAAGGGGACATGCATCTCGTGAGCTGGGAATACTCTGGATGCTATTCTGCTCAGTCACTTAAACAGCACTGATGGATGCTGCAGAGCTCAGGACGTACTGGTAGAGGTGCTGCAAAACCGTAGCTCCGGGCTGCCCTGGAGGCTGCATATGTCTGGACAGACCTGGAGCTTATTGTTTGTTCAGCACTAAACAGCAACAACGTGCTGGGTTCTGCTGCAGAAACTGGCGGGACAGGCCCCAAGAGGCCTGCAATTCCGACCGACAAGCAAGACAATCCAGGCCTAAAATGGACTGGAAGCTGGGAACGAAGCATGGAGTGAGGTTATTATTTATTCTAGTTGCAAGTGTGATGGTATATTTACTGAAGTGGGTTAACACCGGGACCTGCAAAGTGAAAACATGTGCTTATGCCCGTCTGATTCTTTGTGAGGGATACAGAGACCGGGAAGGTTATTTGGCTTAAAAGTTTCTTTTTTTGATTGCATTTTAACATTGGGAATTCAGTTCTTGGCCACCCTGAAAGACTCCATGGTGACCGGAGAGCTAGTGGAATTACAGCATCGCTGGGGGCTGAAAGCTGAGGACTGAGCGGTGAAAGGGAATTTGAGGCTGCAGCTATCCTGCCAAAACCATCCGGGACATTCAGTTTGCCAGTTGTTAGCAGCTGTACTGTTCTGAACAGGTTGATTTAACTGCTGGAGCCCCAGAGCTTTCACCAAAGCTGACAACCAGCAAAACTACAGCTGTGGTGGATTACAGGTCTCATTGTACCAGTGCAGATGTCAGGAGTCTTTTGACTGTATTTGTTGACACATTTTGCTCAAATGCCTAAAGAACATTGTGGAGAAAGGAGGTCTGAGTTAAGTGGCAGGCGTACTAGTCCCCCACTGCGACAGCAGCAAAACCATGAAGAACCAGACTGGAGATTTCTAAGGCTTAAACCAGACCTCTTTTTTTTCCTTTTAGGCTTTCTTTGTACACAGCATAAAGATGTCAAAAAGGGATCTTTAAAAAGTCCTTTGCTAGCCACCTCTAACAGCAAAAAGGTGTGTTAGGGTAGGACTGGAACGAAGCGGGGGGAGGGGGAGGAGCTGGTGGCACAGCAAGGGGTGGGAAGAACTCCCAGGTAGCCTGGAGAAAGGGGGGAAGATGAGCAGGAGACGTTTCCAGAAGGGATTTACAAGGAATGGATCCAGTTGTCCCACCACAATGAGGCCTCACCTCTGGGGGTTATCAATTTGCTGTGACCGGCAAGGGAGTTTAGCATCTTGCCCTTTTCCTCCATAGATCTCAAAGCATGTGACAGTCTCCATGTTACAAATGGGAAAACAAGCACAGAGAGAAGGGACATGCCCAGGGGCACCCAGCTGGTCAATGGCAGAGGCAGGGCTAGAATGCAGGTCTCCAAAATGCCAGTCCAGTGCCCTCTGCATCTGAGGGCGTTTAACCCTAGTAGCACTAATAGAAATGCCAGTTTGAAATGTCATTAGGCAGGTAGGTTATTTAGCTGCATGAGCATACCCAGCTGCTGGATCCTGGGGCTACTGGTCCTCCAGCACAAACCAACAGCAACCAGGAAAGATCTGAGCAGAGCCTACTGGAGTTTCCACTTGGGCTAGCAGCCTCTGCAGAGCTAGCGGCCCTGCTCCCGTAATGGCAAAGCAGAGCTGGGAGGTTACTTCTTGGGGGGCCAGTTTCTCCCCCAGCCCCCATGCAGAGGGTGGCTGGGATGCATGAAGGCTCGGGGCTGGCTCCCCAGCATTCTCCTGCCTCCCTCCTCTCCAGCGCACTATGGGTGCAAGGAGGGCTGGGCCCTTGCAGTTCCTGACAGCAGTGATGGGTACTTCGGAAAGCAGCCCCAAGCAGAGGTTGCGGTTGCTCAGGGCTCACCGCCAGGGTGATGGGCTGCTGGCTTCCTTCCTTCTGGACAGGCAAGTCAGTTGGCAAAACTCAGACTCAAAAAGGAATTTACACCCAAGCTGCTGCAAGAGCTTTGGACACAACCCATCTCTTCCCCCCGCCCTCATGCCCCCCACTAGTTAGGGGCTGGCTGGGCCGGGGGCAAGACAAAGAGGATACCCAGATGACTTTCATAAGCACTGCCCCTTTGAATCCTCTCGGGGGTTTGTTACTCCCTGCTGCCCTGTTCAGGTCCTCAGTGCTGCCCCAGTCGCCAGGGTACCTGAGCCCCCGATGGCTTACAGGACGCTCTCGGATCATTTGGATCAAGCCAGACATAGCACATCAAGGGGTAATGGGTGTAGCCTCAGCCCAGGGCAAGAGAAAGAGCTAACCCAGCTCTGACAGTCCCAACCCTCTGGCATAGGATTTGGTGCCCTTTGGTAGAACCAGCTTGCACTGCTCCAGCCCTCGAGCTCACAGACAGTGAAGTTTCACACTCCAGCGGGCTTGGAGGGCACCTCCTGCATTTGCCTTACGTCTCTCCTCTTTAGACAGGTCCCTTCTTCACAGCGTGGTCAATCTACCCCTATGGCCTATGCTCGGAGTTTTGTTTCCACCTTGACCCTCTCTATCTATGCTGCTGAACTGACCACATAAAGCCTCCAGGGACATATGCAGGAGGCACGCCCTGGAAAACAGTTTTCAAACAAAGCTATTCTAGGGGTTCCTGTTACTTCAGGAAGAAGCCAGTCCTACCTGCTGGGATAATAGAGATATGGTATCCGCTTCAGCTCTTGGACAAGTGAGATTAAGTGCTGGCAAGGCTGGTTAGTCATCACTTATTACATGCGTTGGATAGAAAAATAAAATAAAATAAAACAAAACAGCTGAGGCTGTTACTAAATACCCAGCTTGTTTGATAATGGACGGAGTCTATAAAACACAAAACCATTAAATCCCCATTTACATTTTTTCCCACTCTGCTGATCTGCCCTTTATAATGGAGAGGCAGAGAGAATCAAAGCCTGGTTTATATCAAACTTTGTGGAAAGGGTGGAGGAAAGACTCCAGCACGGTGCAGAGTATTGTACATGTTCAATTTCATTCTCAACCCAGCAGTATAAAAAACAAACCCCTCTTTATGATATCCACATCCCCTAATACAGCATAATCCCACTTCCTGTATCTGACAAGTACAACCAGCTCAGAGCGAGGAGCCATCTTTGTGACAGGAATATGGCGCGGGTCCCAAGAACAGCTGTGGATAGTATTCTCTCTCCAATCAGCAAATGACCTCATCAGCAGTGGAGCTGCAGCTGACTGAGCATTGCCTGCTTAAATCTAGTCATCTGTATTATTTAGGGTTCAGAGTAGCAGCCGTGTTAGTCTGTATTCACAAAAAGAACAGGAGTACTTGTGGCACCTTAGAGTCCAACAAATTTATTGGAGCATAAGCTTTCGTGGGCTACAGCCCACTTCATCGGATGCATGGAGTGGAAAATACAGTAGGAAAAGATACACACACACACACACACACACAACATGAAACAATGGGTGTATGGTAACCATGTATGGTACCAGCCATTGTTTCATGTTCTCTGTGTGTATCAATCTATCTTCCTACTGTATTTTCCACTGCATGCATCCGATGAAGTGGGCTGTAGCCCACGAAAGCTTATGCTCCAATAAATTTGTTGGACTCTAAGGTGCCACAAGTACTCCTGTTCTCTTTGTGTTATTTAGGTAACACTGCCGCCCTATGGTGACAGGGAGAATAAAATGGAACAGTGGTTCTAAGTTTCTATCTGATCTGATGCTCACGCAAGATTCCAAGCTCGCATGTGAAGAAAATGCGGTGACCCTCTCTAGGTTCTGAGCTCGCTCTTTTCCATGTTTTCTTTCAGGGAGTCAGGCTGAAGACACACTAATCTGCATGTCTCTTATTACTTGTATTCCCATCATGCCTATGAGCCCCAGTCACAGACCAGGGCCTCAGTGTGATAGGCTGGTTATACAGTGCCTGCATTATACCATGCGTTAGCATTTGTGCCATTCTTCCACTGGGAGCAGAGCTTCTGCAACTGCTGTGGCTGACGCCCCCAGTTTTGCAGGTTTTGGAATGTAGATACCACAGCTTAATTTTTAATTAAAAAGTAAGAAATCATATCCACCATGGCGATGCAATGTATCGTGCCCACAAGCCCTGGTGAAGAGGAAGGTGATGGATAATGTTATGCTATGCTCTGAACATTTAGACAGAAATCACAAACACTCAGTTCCATGCCTGCTTCTGTCACTGACTCACTGTGACTCTGGGCTTGCAAAACTGATAGACACATTGTAAATGTAACTGACCAGGGTACATCGCACTGATGCAGTGCATCTACGCTGGGGGCTGTACCAGTGTAATTAGGACAGTGCAAACCATCTCTGTGCCACACAAAACCACAGAATAACCAGAGTTTTTGAGACGTCACAGTCTCTTTCCTAACAAAAAAACAAGAATAATCACTACTTCACAGGAGCGTCAGGAGGCTTTGTTAAATAATATTTGTAAAGCACTTTGCATCTCCCACAGGCTCCGTGCTGGCTAAGCGATCATTAACAACTCTTCGTTGATGCTACAACTCTGGCCAGTGCTCCCTAGCTGTGAAAAACCCTAGGGCTGGAGGAAGTAAGAGTGAAATGGGAAGAAAGTTTGATGGGATGAATGGGAAAGCTCCGAACAGAGATACAGAACACTTCAGGGAGGGGAAAATGAACAGCTCTCCAGATCCAGCTAATTCTCCCTTAGAATCTGGGGGGCTGCACCCCACCATTTCTCTGGATCTGCACACTGTAAAGATTGACACTCACCTTTCATCTGGTGAACACTCCGTTTAAAAACAGACCCAAGCAGATGGTGCGTAGAAGGACCATTTAGAGTATTCTTCAAAATGAAGACAAGCATGGTGCTACAACAGGCACATAGGAGTCAGTCACAAAATAAGAATGAATCAAATGGAAAACAGTGGATTTTACTGGCTGGCTGGCTGGCTATCGCAGGGAAAATCCCCCATGATGGAAGGTACATTATCCTCTAAATAGAAGACTTACAAGGCTGTCCAAGTGAACATCTTATTTAACAAAAGTTTTCTTTACGTACCATTGGGAACATTTCTTGGCTTATACCCACTACGCTACAAGAGGCCTTATGTCAGAGGAACTACTCCTCCAGCTAAGGAGTTGGTGGGACTCCTGTATTTGACACAGGGGGACAGCATTTTTCCTCGCCCCTCTATTTCCCCTCTCATCTCCGCAATACTGAGTCCTGGGAACAAAAAGTCAGCACTGGGAATCAAAGTGAACCCAGGTGTCCTGTGTGGCAGTGAGAAGCACATCTTTCTAGATCATCCCAGGAACCAAATCTCCTAAGCCAGTCACTGGAAGTGAATCCCATTCAGAGAGGCAAACAGAGGGAATGTGGGGCTTATTGCTAGATAGATCATTTATTAAAAGTGAAACTCAGGCATTTATATCTTTGTCTCACAGTACAGAGTTAAAGTCTCATACATGGTGGGAGCAGAACATTTTCTACATCCCAGAGAAAATTATACAGTTTCACTATAAGTTACTAGAGTTACGCTGACAATACACAGCTATCTTACATCAGTAAAAATACAAGCTATCCAAAACATTTGGCATAAGATCAGCACAACATGTGGGAGGCTGTAATGAAAGGGGGAATGATTTTTTTTCCTCCCAGTAAGCCCGGTACAGGAGTAAAAGGATTTTTTTTAATGTTATCCGATACGTGTCCTCTTGGTGTTCTGGCTGTGGAATGGGACAAGACAGGATGGGTGAAGACAACAAATGAAAGGCAAAAACGCAAACCTCGCTCTTTTAAAAACAAACACTGGAAATCTGTTAAGTCAGAGACCCTAAGAACCTATTGCAACCTATTTTATACATCAGACCTGATTGTAAGTGAAATTCAGAATTTAAGGCAAGAGCCCTCCCATTCCACGAACACTATTTAGTTACTTTCAAACAAAGCTGCGGGTAATGTGGAAGTGAGAGCAGGGGTTTGCTGCAGAAGTGAATGGACTATCTGCTGCCGTTAGCGTCCCATTTACAACTAGAAAGCAGAAACTGCAAACTGAACTTTACCACCTCTCTTATGCTTGATAAGCCCTAACTGACATGAAGAAACAATAATGAAAATGAGCAAACAATAACATTCTATTGTCTCTCCATGATGGGTCCTTTAGTGAATCCACTGGGCAGCAAAATGGCTCCCACCTAAACGTTTAATGTTCTCTCATCTCAATAGTGTTTAAACTTTAAAGAGAAAACGATGCTAGGTCACTGCAGGAGTAAGAATGGTTTGCTGTTTGAAACAAACGATTTTGTTTAAGTCCCCCTTCCCTGACCACCTCCATTTACTTACCATGATTTCCCACCAGTATTTACATTAGAACCTACTGACAGAAGTAAAGTGCATGGCTCACCCTTTCTCCTCCCCACTACATTTGTGTTTGGCATAAAAGACTCATTGCAAAATGTAACACTGGTTCGGTGACTCTTCCTTCTCACACATTTTAAAAAAGCCCATTTAGCTGGGTTTTCATTTGGACCATGTCCTATTTGGAATTCTCTTTGCTATGCTACCTAGCCTGAAATGTTTGCTGGGGGTTACTTTGGCTCTAGATTTCATAGCTTGTTTGGATAAGAAGCCATCCTACTGACATGTCTGACTTTCAAATGCCAGACAGGTTTTTTTGGTTGAGCTACACGTCAAAAGAGCCTCCAACTTTCCTTAGAAGCACGCCTGCAGGTACCAGAGAATTAGGTAAAGTCAGGACAATCTTTATCCTCCACTTCTCTGAATCTTAGGATATGTATACACCACAGCAGTTAGAATGGCACAGTGATGGTGCTGCAGTTGTGTTGTCTGTAGCACTCTAGAGTAGATGCCGCCGACATTGACAGGAAGGGCTTTTACCATTGACGTAGGTAATTCACCTCTCAGAGAGACAGTAGCTAGATTGACGGAAATAATTCTTCTGGTGATCTAGCTGTGTCTACAGCAGAGTTAGGTCGACCTAATTATGTTGCACAGGGCATTACATTTTTCACAGTCCTGAGCGATATAGCTAGGTTGTCCTAAATTTTTAATCTGGCTTTAATATCCAAAGTTTCTAGCAAAAGAAACATTAAATATTACTGCAACAGTTTGCTCAAGATATGCAGTATTCAAGATACAGAGACAAAACTAGGCCTTGAAAGATGAACACAGAACGGCTAAGGACAAAGTGCCCCCTAAGTTCTTGCCCGCTTTATCAGCTGCACTTTCCAGTCATCACAATGCCACGGCCCCCCATTTAATCCTATCACAGCACACTTCAAATTCTCCTGCTTTTTCGTTCACTGAGCCCAAGGCATGAAAAAGGTCAGTGATTTTTTTCTTCCCCTACAAATACTAGTGACCAGCATAGGACCACTACACAGGATGAAATTAACCCACTGAAGAAACCTGCAGGAGGGACTCTGAGTTCCATCCTAAGGGCATTAGGGTTTGGATCAGACCCTAAGAAGTTGACAGGAGTCTTTCATTGGATTAGGTTCTTATGTGGACAGGAGGGTTTCCTATAGGGCCTTCTGCACTGGATGAATTCTACCCACAGACTTGGAACAAATGATATACTACTATTAAAGTTTGCGCACCATGGTTCAGTTAGACAGCATTTAAGTCCCATCTGTGAAATGCAAATTCTAAAACAGGGGTAGGCAACCTATGGCACACATGCCGAAGGCAGCACGCGAGCTGATTTTCACACTGCCTGAGTCCTGGCCACTGGTCCACGGGGCTCTGCATTTTAATTTAATTTTAAATGAAGCTTCTTAAACATTTTAAAAACCTTATTTACTTTACATACAACAATAGTTTAGTTATATATTATAGACTTATAGAAAGAGACCTTCTAAAAACGTTCAAATGTATGACTGGCACGCGAAATCTTAAATCAAAGTGAATAAATGAAGACTTGGCACACCACTTCTGAAAGGTTGCCCACCTCTGTTCTAAAAGTATCAAGGTAAAAATGTTCACCTTGTGTGAATGAACCATGTCAATCAAAGCAATTCTGCTCTCCTGCATCTTAAACAAACCCCGCCAAAGTGCAGAAAAATTCTGCTACCTCAGCTTTCACACCTCTGAGGCTCAAAAAAATATTTGCTGTTGAGGATTTAAAAAACGTTGGACAGTATCATTAATTGGCATGCAGCATAATCAAGTACACACAGTGGTATTACACAGAACAATTGCATTGTTGCGTTTCTGGTTATTAAAATCTAAACGCTCTGAGAGCCACAGGCACTCTGAACATGGATATTGCTGCTGAATTGATGTGTAATGTCAGTTTCTAGCATGGGGAGTCACATGAGTGACCAGTCCCCTCCACCAAGACACTTGCTCTCATGATCAAGGCTTGTTACTCATTCTCTTGTTCTCAACTCAGCTAAAGTCATCTCCAAGTGTTTATAAGGCAATGGAATCCAAGGGATCTGAAAACCAAAGATTCCTCTGCTTCTCTGGTGTCCCTCCTCCAACCTCTCCACCTTATAAACTCCTGCTAATTGCTGGTAAACATCTTTCCATCACCACTCCTTAGAATGAGATTTGTTTTTAAGTATAATTGCTTAAGTGAAAACAACAACAATCATACATTTTATATCAATCGATTAGCTCAGAAAAATGTCCTGAATCCCACCTCCGCACAAAAACATTCCAGTGAATACACCCGAACAGATGGAACCTGCCACCGTATTTCCTTTGTAAAGAATCTATTTGCTGCTGAGCAGCTAAAACACTGCAACAAATTATTTGCTCTTAAAAAAAAACAACAACCAAACCCACCATCATATAAATTCCATTTTTTACAATTTTGGTCTGGAAGTCAGGATAAGGCATAACCTACTCAGAACTTGAAGACAGGTTTTTCCTTAATCACTCTCCTCCGGCTGCATGCATACAATCTCTGCAGTTAATCATGCAGTCAGAGAACATACCTTCTAAGCATCTGTCCTGAATTATATAAATCAGATCAACTGAGTGATACACGGTTTTTATTTCATCCTTCCAATAAGGAAGGGACCAGAATAATGGAGACTCTTAAACACTCAAGAAATATTGATGCAAGACATTTGCTTACCATTCCATACACTCCTTCACTGCTTGTGTCAAAGCCCCTTAGGATATGTCTCTATTGCAATTAGACACCTGTGGCTGGCCCATGCCAGCTGACTCCCAAGGGACTGTTTAATTGCACATGTTTGGGCTCCGGCCTCACTAGGGCCCCAGCTCCAGCCCAAGCCTGAATGGCTATATGGCAATTAAACAGCTCCCTAGCCCTAGCCCCACCAGCGTGAGTCAGCTGGCATGGGCCAGCCACGGGTTTTTAACTGAAGGGTAGACATATCCTCTGATCTAAATAGCAAAAGGTTCTTCAAATTCATACTGAATTGGAGTCTGTGAGGACACTTAAAACAATTCACATCCTTCAGAGATGCATCAGATTAAAATGGACTATCCCTAGCACTAGAAGTATTTTCTGCATGACATTGGACTTATTAAAAAGGCTGAAGTTTCTTGAATATCCATTTGGAACATAAGCAAACACTTGAAAGCTCTGCAAATAAACTCAGCTTGCTTAGAGTGGTGACCTTAATTATTTTAACGGACACTTTGGGAAAGCTTAAGATTTCAAGAAGTTATTGTATGAACTGTCTGACTTGCACAATAAGCAATACATACAATATTGAGCTGTGTCTCATGTTTAGCTATTCAAAGCTACAGCCGGTTTCTGCTTGTTCAAACCCACAACTGAAAAATTCTAACCTAAGTTCTCCACTGTTCACTTTGCTGCTTAAGGCTTGTTTGCATATATGCTCATCAAGTGGGGTCTTGGCATCTCAGAACAGAATAAAAAGACTAAAAAGTTAAAACAGCAGGGGCGCGGACTGGTGTTTTAAATCACAAAGATTACCTTGAATTGGATTTGAGGTCATTGGAAAATGACAGGTCACAACCCTCTTTTCACTACTTGCATCCGAAGAAGTGGGTATTCACCCACGAAAGCTCATGCTGCAAAACGTCTGTTAGTCTATAAGGTGCCACAGGATTCTTTGCTGCTTCTACAGAACCAGACTAACACGGCTACCCCTCTGATACTGAACCCTCTTTAGGCTCCCTTTGCCAATTTTGTTTAGGCTGTGAAGGAATACCTTGGCTTGAAATGACAAAAAATGAGTGATTTTAACTTTACTTTACTTTGAAAATATGCAGTCACAAAGGACAACTGTGTGCCATTCTATGATCAGCATTATTCCTAGGAAACGTAAATTTAATGCTTATGAAAAGTGAGTGTTTTTTGACTCTGTCCATGCCAAAAACAGTTCAGATGCTGTTCAGATATCGCATACACTCCTGTTAGTACACTGGTGACATATCTATTGCTCCTAGAATGGTTTAATCTGAAACTGAGACTGGAAGTCAGACCAATCTGTGTGTCAGTTTTGTGATGTAGACCTGCTGACGACCAGATTGAGAATTAAATCACTTGTGTGACTTATACCTGATCTGACCCAGAATAAAAGCTCATGCCATAAGCCATTACTTCACCTATCCCTGAGCCTAAAATTCAAGAGACACAACAGACTTATGTAAATTAATTGGGGCATTTTAACAACATGATCAAACCAGTGAATTAATTCACAATATTTGCCTAAATGCCACATATTTCCTTAAATGTCATAAGTCCAGAAAATGCAGATGTTCTCAAATGCTTAAAACAATTCAATTAAATAATGAGTTTTTAAATAAGGTGAAGCAGATGAAAAGGTTGGCAATATCGGTTTGGTTTCCATATAATATGACGTGAGAAATCCATTTTCAAACCAATCAAATAGCATTCACTGAGTGGATTTGGCGAACTGTAGCATTCATTCACAGAAGTTTGGGATTTGTAGCACTGACTCAGAGAAAGGTGGAATGTGTTCAGGTTGTGAGCAAGCTTCAGACAGACAGACTTCTGACCCATGCACCTTGATTCTGAATTATAACTCCACCGCTGTTCCAGTCCTGAATCAAAGTGTGCTGCATGGCGGTTTGGTGACGCAGAATGAGGCCACTGAATTCTTTTTACTCGTCACCTAAATCACATTCAGAAGCAGGCTTCCAGAAGTACTTTAAACACACTGCATCAATGAACTCCAAAGCCACGGAGTCCGACTGATATCTTTAGTTCTTCCTATGATCTTTATTCCTTCATTCCAATGTTGGCTTTGACTGGGAAGTAAGTCTTCTTAGGCATGTTGGATGCATGTTTTCAGATAGTCCTGACCAAGAGTTTCTATGTCATTCACACACACTGCATTTAAAACAAATTTACAATATAGTTTAACAGTCTTTAGAAGCTTAAAATGCATGACACCACCTGTTCCTTCAATATCATGCTTATTCTCATCCAAAGTCCAACTCATCTTCATTCTAGTTGCTTGCTGCTTTCTGATTTCTGGTCCAGCCTGCTCTTGTTACTCTTTACCATGTAGATGAAGTAAGCAAGCGTCTCCTTCTCGTTCACAGGGATATTTCTGAAGTGGCGGCTAATAGTCTAAACATTAAAAAAAAAAAAAGGCAAATTCTTGAATTAAATGCAGAAATAAGCAGAGCTAGTTTGGTCTTTGTTCATCCTGACATTGATTTAAGGCTGTCAAGTAAAACACACTTTTATGCAAATATGCACTGATTTGGTCAGTCCTCATTTATCCCTTCACTGTAGCTAGAATGTGCATATGAGCAGAGAGCTGTCTTGCTAAATCAACAATTTCAGCAGCCAATTCACAGGTGGAATTTGGAAGCCAGAAAGTCCTGCTTTCCTAGGAAAGCACTACAACAAGCTAGTTTATTAGTTAGCAGTAGAAACCATCCCCCCGATCCATTCCGTGCCAAGTTTGCTTGGAGAGAGTTTCCCCACAACTCAGTATTTTAAAGAAGGGTGAAGGAAAGCTATCGCCAAGCCATCCAAAAGAGAGAGAGACTTGGCAATGTAAACAATGCAGCTTCAATGGACCTTTGTCCACATTAAAACATGTTGGGGAAGCTTTCATCAAAGGAACTGAAGGGGATCCACAACAGAAAAAAAAGCTAGGGCTGCTACCTCAAACTTTAGTAGAAACCCTGGATGGTTAGGTTGCTTTTCTCATCCAAAGGATAAATCTAATGTAAAAAGGGTCTTGTTGGAGCAGGATTAGGAGATGTGCTTTCCCCTATGGTGAAAACATCTTTCAGTACCCAACACAACTCCAGAATTGGTTTTTGACGCAGGCTGAACAATATGAATCACTCCAAGAAGACTTATGGAAGTTTGAGTTTTCCTTACGGTGGGTTAGAAGCAGATGTCTAAGAGCCTCAGGCAGAAGTGATTCAAGCATGGGAGCTGGACGAGGATCCAGCGTAGGGTCAAAGCTGCTCAAACTTCACAGGAAATCTGGGAAGTGTGTGACAATTTTAAGTTAGGCTCCCCTTAAGGTTAATCTCTGCTTGCATAATAGTTTTGCTGGGGATATTACTGTAAATGTGCTTCAGTACATAGCTCTTGCCAACAAGAGGGAGTTGAAAGACTGCATACTAGTTAGGTAGAACACTACAAATATATGATATACCAATGAGGATCTACATCCCACCCGTCACCTTCCTACTCCATGCCATACACTGTACAACATCATCAACATTCATTCTGTACTCTACTCTGAAAATGAGCAAGAAAACATTTTACAAAGCTGCCAGAACTTTGGGTGCTGTATGGTGGTAAGAGTCCAGGGCCTGCAAGAAACACACAGTGCAATTTCCACAGAGGTAAGGTTAACCTGATGAGAGTAGAGCTTCCCTAGGAATATGTTCAGGTGAAATCAGGGCAGGAGTGGGGATTCTGTAACATTGGCCTGAAGCAGAACTGCTTTGAACATTAGACTATCTGTTAAAGACACTACATCTATCTGCAGCATTGCTTGTATAAAAGAGCTACCCAAACTCTTGTCTCAAGTGGAGGACTGAAGGAGGAGACAGCTCTTTAATGGCTTATTAAGAACATAAGAACGGCCATACTAGGTCAGACCAATGGTCCATCTAACATGGTATTGTGTCTTCTGACAGCAGCCAATGCCAGGTGCTTCAGAAGGCATGAACAGAACAGGCAACCACTGAGCGGTCCATCTGGTCACCTACTCCCAGCTTCTGGCAGTCAGAGGCTCGGGACACCCAGAGCATGGGGTTGCACCCCTGACCATCTTGGCTAATAGCCACTGATGCACCTACCCTCCATGAATGTACCTAATTATTTTTTAACCCAGTTTTGCTTTTGACCTTCCTGACATCCCCCGGCAATGAGTTCCACAGGTTAACTGTGTGTTGTGTGAAAAAGTACTTCCTTTTGTTTGTTTTAAGCCTGCTGCCTATTAATTTCATTGGGTGACCCTTGGTTCTTGTGGTATTCATGCTTTTATAGTCCTCTATCATATCCCCTCATAGCCATCTCTTTTCCAAACTGAAAAGTCCCAGTCTTATTAATCTCTCTTCATAGGCAACCTTAATAATTTTTGTTGCCCTTCTCTGTATTTCTTCCAATTCTATTTATCTTTTCTGAGATGGGGCAACCAGAACTGCATGCAGTATTCAACATGTGAGAGTACTATGGAAATATATAGTAGTGTTATGATATTTTCTGTCTTATCTATCCCTTGTCTAATGGTTCCTAACATTGTTTGCTTTTTTGACTGCCGCTGCACCCCAAGTAGATTTTGGTCTAATGAAAGAATCCCTTTCCCTCTTTGTCTCTGTTAGAACATGTGTCAGGAGTTTGGTTTTACAGCTGTCACCAACTAATAACTTGAAAACTGGTAAATACGCAGGGCAATAGGAGAATCCATTTCCTAATTCTATTCACTCTGCCATCATTAATCATTCACTTTTTAATGAAATAGCAGGATGGGAAGAAAGGAGTACAAACAACAACTACTGCAAAATGTTCCTCAGGATCCTTCTCATGGGAAGGAGAATATGCTTATAGCCTTCTGCTGGGGCAATTCACTGGAAACCAGCAGCAGAGCATCTGGTATGTACTAGTGATAGAGTCAGTGCACCCACTAGTGTCCAGAAAATGTATGTCAGGTTGGGGGAGCAAAAAATACATTTTTTTTCTGTTATAAAAAGCAACTCCCCACACCCTCGCTTACTTCTGCTAGCTGAGCCTTATTGAGGCCAGGCCTGGTCTGTAACTTGTAATGTCTTTTGTACCGTCGCAGCGTGTTCACTTGCAGCTGGAACAGGTCAACCTGGAAAACAGATGCAGGATGACTGGGGTGCAGATGCATCTGAGGAGAGTATCTCAAACTGGCACTTACTAACTCAACAGGACGGCTCTGTCTGTATTCAGAGCCGCATATGCTTGCTTTAGTGACAAATATATGTCTATTTTTTATTCTTGTTAATGCTGCAGAGCCAAAACAGTCTCAAGGAAGAGAAATTCTGTTCTGGCTCATACACCACCACAGAACTGTTAGCCAATTTCCAGCTGTAAGGCCAAATTTTGCTCTCAATTACACCTCTGCATCCTCAGCAATCCTTTCACTTGTAAAGGGAGTGAATGATAAGCAGGTCATTTACATACAAAGAGTCCCCCAGTGCCATTTTTAGAGTTGTTTTTCAGAGAAGAACCACACTAAGAATTAGAGAGTTACTAACAGAAATCACACTCATTGCCGTTCCCCCAGAATTTAGAAACTTGTGGCTGAATACCATCTTATTACCCACTGAGCAAAGGGCTCCTGTCACAAACTGTTGGGTTTCAGGGCACTGTGAAGCAATGAACTCAACCAGGGATATTTCAAAATCTAAACGTATAATTTCTACAGAGTGAGTGTGAGAAAAACCTGCACAAAGGGCAGTCAGAAAGTGTACACTTCAACAACAGACCAGATGAAGGGAACTTTAAATGGAAATTGCAAAACTCCTTCTTATGTTTTAAACTATGTGTTGAATGTCACTTAACTTTTGTTATCTGCAGCATATGGCACAGAAATTTAGTTTTGTTACTAATGTTTTTAGGAACTATGACGTCCTGCCAGCTGGATTAACTAAGCAACTTTCTAGCATGTCAGGTATGAGAAACACCACTAAAGCAAATGAGCCAGCCCAGAAGGATTCTGTTAAGTAATTATTTCAATTTATTATTGTACCACACTAAAAGTGTGCTCAATGCCCAAAAAAGTACAAATAATAATACCACCAGTAGATCTCAAAGCACTCTACAAAGGAGGTCAGTTTCATAACCCCATTTTACCGACGGGGAAACTGAGGAATAGGGAAATTAGATTAAATAAGATAATGTGGCTCTTGTCTTAAAGATTTTATAATTTGTTTCATGGTTTGAGAAATATTATTAAATAATGCTACACTGGGATGTAAAAAATATTGTACATATTTCAAAGCTGCATAACATCTTTGAATGTTGGTTAGTTAAGCCCACATACCATAGTGGAGATTCTGAAAGCTGTGACATCCTAGAATGATGTATGCTGGGTTGTGGCACCAATCAGGAATCATGCAGTAGGACTTGATGTGCATTAATTTTTTTTTTTGAAGTGTGTATATGCTGACTACCCCCTTACTTGTTGTTTAGGCATTCTCTATTAGAACTGGATGAAATTTTTCAACTGAATAATAAATTTGCTGAAAAATGTAGTCTCAGGGCAAATGAAACTATTCACGATTTTTTTAAAAATGTAAAAGTTTTGTTTTGAAATTTGGATAGATTTGTTTTTTAAAAAGCACTAAAAATAAAAGCAAATTAGTTTAGGGTCTAATGAAACATTTTGTTTGACCCAAAACCAATTATTTTCATTTTTGTTTTAGCAAGAAAAAAAACAAACACACACCACATTTCTGTTCAAAACAAAATTAGTTTTATTTATTTATTTAGCTGGGTTGGCCACTGAATTGAAAAATCAATTATTTTCTCAGTTCTACTCCCTTAAGATAAAATTGTAGGCTTGGCCTTCTTTTCCACAAATCTTTGCAATTCCCCTTTTATAGAAAGTTCTAAGTGGACACGTACATAGAAGAAATCTAAGAAAGCCAGGAACTGGGTCATCCCAGGGTGATGAAAGAAAATGGAATATGCTCACGAAACAAAATCAGAAAAATCTCACTCAATATAAAAATTATTCGTGAAGACACTGTTACTTCCATAAGAATTTAGACAAAGTTTCAATTTCGCTGAAAGAAAGACAGTCTTGGCAGCTATATGAAAGTGCTCAAATGTCCCTATTTCATAGATTTGGCAATAGCAGCCAACATTCGCTTGTGTAAGACACTTACCTCTGGGACATCCATCTCATGCTCAGGAGAGTCTCCTCCATCATCGCTAGTTTTCCTCTTCCTTTTGTTTCGCACACTCTGAATGAAATTCTTGTGGAAATCACAAATGTACAGATGCCTTACCTAAGAGTAAAAAGTGAGGAAAAAGCAAAGTCTTTAAGGTGCCACAAGTACTCCTGTTCTTTCAACCAGAGTAGTTATTGTATAAAATAAACCTGTATGAGTACGATTATAAAGAAACAATACACAGTGCTAACGAGGCCAATTCAATTAAGGTGGAAGTGGCCTATTCTCAACAGTAGATTACTTTTGTAGTGCTAACAAGGCCAATGCAATATAGGTGGACCTTAATTGAATTCGCCTTGTTAGCACTTTCCCCCCTGCTTGGTAAGGCAACTCCCATCTTTTCATTATATATATATATATATACACACACACACATATACACACACACACAGCTTACTGTATTTTTCACTCCATGCATCTGATGAAGTGGGTTTTAGCCTATGAAAGCTTATGCCCAAATAAATTCGTTAGTCTCTAAGGTGCCACAAGGACATCTTCTTCTTTTTGCTGATACAGACTAACACGACTACCACTCTGAAACTTTTAAATAGAAACTTTCTCCATAAAGATATGGCTGTTGAGCTCAAATGTATCTTCCACCCAGCGAGGGACTCATTTATAGGCTTGACTGACAGATGTCACTTAGCATTATCACTAATTGGTTGGCAGCAGATAAGCCTGCTGGATGCCAACCAATAAAAAAGCTTGCAATTTTTTTCATATAAAAATGATTGTGTCAACTGTTCAGTTAGATGTGACAGTTTTTAAATTATTGCCTCATGGGAACAGTTTGAAGCTTTACTTATGTAAATATCTCCCAAAGGGTTGGGATCTGTGGAATTAAAGTTACCTCTTTAGTAATAGCAGGAAAGAATCCTGTGGCACCTTATAGACTAACAGGATTCTTTGCTGCTTCTACAGAACCAGACTAACACGGCTACCCCTCTGATACTCTTTAGTAATGACAGCATTCACAAGTACCTAAGTGGTACTACTGCCTCCAAAACTAAGAGAAAGTGGCCTTTTCTCTATCCTTCCACACAACATGCTCACTGGAATGCAAGATGCTTCTCTCCTAGCATGTATCATCTGGACGTCCTTTTAAATCTCTCACTACTTTACTAGCTCTACTTCTCAGTTAATCACCAGTTGATCTCTCTCTCTCCCTCTCCTTCCAGACTGTTTCTCTGTCCTCTACTTCTTTTACGACATTAGTAGTTATATTATTTACATTTGTAAAATTGTTTGGAATAAAGCCTGCAAAATAAGTGTCACATTAGGTATACCATACACACAGATCACTACTATTCCTATTCCTTTGAGAGAGGGAAAGAACCCTAGCCTCGTCAATCCGGTGGCTTCAACGTTGCCAATGTGGCTTCGATAAACACAACTTGCACTGTTCAACGCACGATGTCTCTCTTCAGTTTGGTCCCAACTGCCATGCAATGTCAGGTAGAACTGCAGGCTGATACCAAACTGTTGCATAAGGCTCCTGTGCACTGTAAAGCAGATGCTGGGTTCCACCCCAGAAAAGACCACACTGCAGTGGCCCATGAAGTTGGCAGAGCGCTGGCAGAAGCCTTCGGGCTACAGAAAGGCAAGGCAAGGCAACCACCGGATTCACAGCCAGGCTGCAACTCACACTTTTGTCAATGTCCAGCTTGAGCTTCTTCTGGGAGATGCTCTTCTGGATCCTCTTGCTGAAGGAGGCATTGCCGGCCGGGCGGACGCAGCGGTCCCCGTCATCAATCAGGCAGCAGCTCTGGCCGTAAAAGGGGGCAGCGGGGGGCCCATCCCGGCTGTCCTCCTCGGTGCTGAAGCCATTCATCGCCCAGCCCAGCCAGGACAGTAATGGCAGGGAGACACCCGATGCCTCCCAACGGCTGAGACTGTGATGCTGGCAACGAGAGCGCCTCTAACACCCAGCGCCCCCCAGGGGGGCCCCTAGAAACTGCCAGCAGGGGCCAGCCCCCCCGGGGCCCTTAGAAACTCCCGGCACCGTCCCAGCCCCCCCCCACAGGGGCCCCTAGAAACTGTCGACAGGGACCAGCCCACAGGGGCCCCTAGAAACTACCGGCACCGTCCCAGGGGCCCCTAGAAACTGCCGACAGGGCCCCCTAGAGACACCCGGCACCCTCCCCTGCCCCTTATCCCAGGGGCCCCTAGAAACTCTCAACGCCCCCTAGAAACACCCGTCAGCGTCCCGGGCCGCCCCAGGGGCCCCTAGAAACTACCGCCTGGGCCACCCCGCCAAGGGTCCCTAGACACACCCGGCAACGCCCCCGGCCCAGCCGGGCGAGGAGCCGGCGAGCGCCCCCCGGCTCTCCGGAGGCGGCGCTGCCGCAAAGCGGAGGCCAGGCCAGGCCGGGGCAGGCCCCGAAGCGCCGCCACCACCACCGCCGCCGGGACCCCGCACACAAAAACCCTGCCCGCCCCGCCTCCTCGGCAGAGGAAGTACCGCCCCCGCGCCCGCATTGGCCGGCGGCGCCCCCGGGGCGGGGTTCCGCCACCGCTAGCGCACCCCATTGGCGGAGGTGGCTGCCCGTCCCCGGCGCTTGGCCGCTTCCTGCGGAGCGGGACGCCGGTTTCTGCGGGCGGCGGACGGGCCTGGCCTCGGGCACCGTCCCCCCCAGCACCGGGCCCCCCCCCGCGCTCAGGGTGACAGGCCCAGCCCCCCCCTCAGAACCGGCCCCCGCGCTCAGGGTGACAGCCCCAGCCCAGTCCCCCCTCAGACCCGGCCCCCCGCGCTCAGGGTGACAGCCCCAGCCCAGCCACCCCTGAGAACCGGCCCCGGGCCCCCCCGCGCTCAGGGTGACAGCCCCAGCCCAGCCCCCCCCCTCAGAACCGGCCCCCGGCACCAGGCCCCCGCGCTCAGGGTGACAGCCCCAGCCCAGCCCCCTCAGAACCGGCCCCCCTCAGAACCGGCCCTCCCGCGCTCAGGGTGACAGCCCCAGCCCAGCCCCTCAGCACCGGGCCCCGCGCTCAGGGTGACAGCCCCAGCCCAGCCCCCTCAGAACCGGCCCCCGGCACCGGGCCCCGCGCTCAGGGTGACAGCCCCAGCCCAGCCCCCTCAGAACCGGCCCCCTCAGAACCGGCCCTCCGCGCTCAGGGTGACAGCCCCAGCCCAGCCCCCTCAGCACCGGGCCCCCGCGCTCAGGGTGACAGCCCCAGCCCAGCCCCCCCTCAGAACCGGCCCCCCCGCCGGAAGACAGCACAGCCCGGGGGTGCTCACCGGGCACAACGGGGGGGGGGCACAATTCCACCAGAGCCCCGAGCTCAGGCCCCCACAGCGTCTAACTGGGGGGGGGAAGCAAACATGATGTACCAGCCCCCCCCCCCTTCCCTCAGGGGCCCGCCTAACGCTGCAGCGCCCGGTGACCAGGCTGAGGATGGTGCCAGACGCCTCGCTGGCCCCAGCCCCCTAGCACGGGACAGCATCGAGCGGGACCCCCCGTAGCCACCTGCCCGGGGCGGGGCAGCCTGGATCGTGGCCTGTGTAAGTGGGGACATTCCTCTGCTCTCACCCTACACGGCGCCGGCCCCTCTTGGCCACACCGCCGGGAAGAAACCTCTCCATGACTCACGGAAGGGAAGAGGCTCGGCGGGAGTACGGGATTATGGTTAGGGGGAAAGAGACTGTTCGGTGCAATCTGCGTGCCCACACTTGCCTTAATACCCTCCCACAAACATGAACTGGAAGAAGCCGACGGACAAGTTTATCTGCCTGCTGAGTTAGTGGCAGCTTTCTCCAGCCCTGGCTTCCACAAATGGTCCAACTCACACATAGCAAATTACAAGGATTACGCAAGACTTCCAACCCTGGCCAGCGTATGCACCATTACACATGATCCTTACGCCGTTTGGGTTGTAGCTGCTGCTGGAGATGAGGGAATGAAAGCCCCTGAGCCAGCCTCTTTAAATAATTCAAAAGCTTAACCAATTAACGCAGTACATTAGATCATAAGAACAGCCCTACTGGGTCAGACCAAAGGTCCAATACCCTGCCTACTGACTGGCCAATGCCAGGTGCTTCAGAAGGAATGATCAAGTGATCTGTCCCCTGTTGCCCATTCCTAGTTTCTGGGAAACAGAGGCTAGGGACACTTCAGAACATGGTTTTGCAGGCAAGTAACACATGCTAAACTACTTCAGATTGTTTTTCTCCCAGACTCCTCATTCCTTCTTAATTTGGTTTGAATCTTCACTTTCTTCTATACTGCTCTTTTATCAAGAGCCAGCCTATAGTTGCAGAATAAAATTTTCACTCATCTAACACATACAGACCAGGATTTTCTCCAAAGCTCTGTGCAATGCTCTCATTATGTTGAACCTGGGTTAAAACAGAAGCATTACAGGAGGAGGCTAGTTGTATCCTTACTTGTAATTTTTATTTCTCTTAATGGTGTGAACATTGCTCTTGGGTCCATTCTGTCACAATGGAGATAGTAGCTTAGATTTTTCCTCACTTCCCTCCTTTGAGTTTAGACTCATGCACCACACTCTGATTCCCAGGACTTCCAAAACTGAAATGACATAAACCAGGTAGAAAACATCACCTCCACTGTAGATAATAGGATTAACAGAATTAAAGGTATAACCACCTACAAACTTAATTTTACCAAGAACATCTGAATATATACTGGGGCTTTGTCCCAACCAGTGCATGCCCTTCCCATTATGAGAAATAGAAATTACAGGTTAAGAAATCTACTTTTTCCTCATCCACAGGTCTGGATGGTACTCACGGGAAATAGCAAAAAGTAAGAGCTGGTTCTTAGGTCAGTCTCACTCTGGAAGAAATGAAAATGAAAAAGTTGCATTTATATACTTTTCATAGTTTTAATTTGACTTGCATGTTTAGGTTAGATAACGGGTAGGCGTGACATCAGTCTTGCAGGCTGTGAAGGAAAGCAAACCTCAAGGGCACACATACACTAGAGTTTTTAACTTTGAGTCAGTTGACTGCCAATTAACTCAAGATAGCTGACATGTTTGTAAAAACTACTCTGGACTCACTCCCGAAATTTTTGTTCCTGTCTACAAAGGTTGCAGTTTACTCTAGGGATCGGCCTTTGTAATAATTTATAGGGAAGACAGGCTCCTAGTGGCTGCATTGCAAAACTCACTATACATCTCAGCTTAAGCCTAGGAGGAGTCCTTTGCAGATACCAATACTAAAGAGGTTTTCTTGTTTAATTAAGCATCACAGTTGGTGCAGTTATTGGACTATGGAAGTACATTTGCTTCCAAGCAATTTTGCTCACCCTTTATTTTGAAAGTAATCTTTTTAGCATCAAAATTGCCCTAGGTTGGAGACAGCTACTAAGATAAAAGAGGATTTCTGTGAACTGATGCAAGTTTGTAAGTGCAAAAACACCCCCTTATTTCTTTCTTTAGACAGAAAGGTTCTAAAGCAGGCATCAGCTGTCTTAGAATCTTGAAATCACGTGCAAGAATTAATATGCTTTAATCCAAGTTGTCGGAGTTGCACACACAAATGTTCCAAGTATACTCAATCTGCTCAAGGCTCTTGTATTGGTTTATCAGATCTGACTGTTTCCTGGTATTCTCCTAGGCATAGGAAAAGGCATAACATGCTGTATTATAGCCTCTGGGTACCCAAGGGGAAGATGGGGGGTCTTAAAATACAGCCTCAGGCCAACTTTCCATTCACAGCCTCTGAGATATTGCAGATACCAACAGGTCAGAGCCCATTTCTCATATTCCTCTCTAATAGCTGTGCAAATGCCTCCCCTCCCCACCCCTGCTCCCCTTCATTGCTGGCAAGTTGCCACCAAGCATTTCCTATCAGTCTCTCCTGGAAGATACAAGGACCATCAGACCATTGACTTTTCCCAGGGTTCTGAGGCACCTTGCCACCACTTGCCCTTAGCATGAAACAGCTGTGTCTGGTATGGATCAGCTTCCTGAAACCACCAGCCTCTGGCAACACAAGCACTGCCTTTCAGGCCTCTGCAGGGCTCATTCTCTCTGTAAGGGTTAGCAATGCGCACACACCAACCCACAAGTTTTCTGGGCAGCCCTCTGGGGAGCAAGTCTGGCTCCAGACCCCAGCGCGCCAAGCGCGCGCTTAGGGCAGCATTTTGCCGGCAGGGCGGCAGCCTGCGGACCTTCCGCAGTCACGCCTGCGGGAGGTCCACCGGAGCCGTGGCTTCGGGAGACCTCCCGCAGGCATGACTGCGGAGGGTTCACTGGTTCCGCGGCTTGGGTGGACCTCCCGCAGACGTGCCTGCGGAAGCTCCACCGGAGCCGCGGGACCAGCGGAACCTCCGCAGGCACGTCTGCCAGAGGTCCCCTGGAGCCGCGGGACCGGCACCGACAGCGCGCCCCGCGGCACGCCGCCCTGCTTGGGGCGGCGGGATTCCTAGAGCCACCCCTGCTGGGGTGCCCAGCCCTGTTCCATTGACCTCTCACAGAATTCTCAGATCTGCTATTCCCAAAGGAACAGTACTCACCAGCTTGCAAGATTCAACTCAGGATCACCACTCTACTCAACACACAGTATTGAGATATAGATGTTTGGATAGAGTGGAAAGAAGAATACATTTATCATCAAGGAACAGAGATTCAAGTGAAAGAGTAAGAATATTGGAAACAAATCGTTACATATAAAGCAAAATCATATGTTTTCTGAAGCCTAAACTTAACTAACAAGGCATTCCCCACCCCCGACAAGATGCTTACCTCAAGTCTTCTTTCCTGTGTTTTCAGTCAGTTTGGCTGAGATCCCTTCTCATACAGTCAAGCCCACTGGAGGCTTGTCTTCACAAATGGAAGGAAGAGCAGGGGGAGGGGGAGTTCATCTGCACCCTTGGTATAGTTTCCAAGTTTCATTGTCTAACCCCTGCTGGTTTTATTTTCCCTGCCATCTCCGCAATCTATTGATCACCATTTTGCTCAGACTGTAAATGGGCGTCGGTTGTGAAGCACACAGTACTTCATTTTCAGGTGTCCAGCCAGAGTGAGAGAAGCATCTCTTCCCCCCGCCTGCCAGGGGGCTGTGGATCACCTTTTGGTGCCTTGCCTTAACTCAGACCCAGAGAACATATTTTTTAGTATATATACACCTAACTCTACACATTTTCCTGTACCTACATCTCACAATGATTATGATAACCAGTGTGACACAGCGTTTCACTAAAAGAACAGGAGTACTTGTGGCACCTTAGAGACTAACATTTATTTGAGCATCAGCTTTCGTGGGCTACAGCTCACTTCATCGGATGCATAGACTGGAACATACAGTAAGAAGATATTTAAACCTACAGAGAACATGAAAAGGTGGAAGTAGCTAGACCAACTGTAAGAGGCCAATCAATTGAGATGAGCTATCAGCAGCAGGAGAAAAAAAACTTTTGAAGTGATAATCGAGATGACCCATAGAAGGTGTGAGGATACTTAACATGGGGAAATAGATTCAATTAGTGTAATGACCCAACCATTCCCAGTCTCCGTTCAAACCCAGAGCTCTGAGCTCTCCGGGTAGGGTTGAAAGCGTTTGTCAAAGTAACACCCATATGGCCTGGTACCTATGTACCTGGAAGACCACTTCTCCCCTGCAACAAATGCCACTGATCCTCATTATTAAACAGAGGGATCCAGGCAGGCTGTTCTCCTGCGTATGGCCTCGAGGCAAGGGCTTTTCTGGTATTTTTTCTTTTCTATTACTAGCTGGCTGAGGAAAGGTTATTCTATTACATGGTTGCTGGCTGGCAGAGAATACTTCTGTTCTTGTTGCCAAAATAGAGAGTAGACCATATAGGATAGATGATGAAGCAGCAAGCAGTGGACAGAGGGAATGTCAGCACAGGAGCCTGGATTGCTTCCTTGTCTCCCTCTGCTGGCCAGAGAATATAGTACCCGCTGTGTGCCCTGACATAGGAGGCTGTTGGAGAAAGAAGTTCAATCAGTGCCAGGCATATGTTACTTTTCCTTTTGCCTTGGTGAAACAATATGAAATGTTTGTTTCACGTGCTGGCCCCTCAGCACTTGCTGGGGAAAGTAGTACTCTTGCTATCTCTCTGCTAAATTAAATGTTAAGTACCTGCAAATGCAATGCTATATTGATTGAAAATCTTTCTGGAAAATCATGGTGGCCTTGTACGATTACAGTATGCTCCAGCATATTTATCGTCATGAGCTTCGTCACTCTGCTAGGCTAAAACTAGTTGGCTGTAAAATACCTGGCTTAATGGAGATATCCATCCTTTATTGGGTGCACATCACTACCCTGATCTAACAGCTCCTTGTGCAAACAGCAATGAGGCGAGAAATGATGTTTCATAAACATATCAGAATGGAGGCAGCTTAGTGCCTTTGGAGGTGTAATAATTGTCTTCTCATCCAGGCCGCCCTATCTGCACGGATCTCTAAATCTGACTGGGACACTTTCATTTAGATGCTGAATAATGGCCAAAAAGATACGCCTGCCCCACAGCTGCCTTCCCTGAGAACTCATTGTTTTAATGCACTCACTCAAAATCCTTGGGACACCCACTCTGCTTTTCTAAGGTGCTTTCCTGTCTGAAGGCATGTCTACACGGCAAGCGGATGTTGTCAGTAGCTACCGGTGTGGTGCTCTGCTCTTGTTCGATGATAACAGTTGGCTGTGTGCGTGTTCCCTCTGTGTGCTGCCCCAGCTCTGCAGATCGCTGACACAGCAAACCCCGAGAGAACCCCCAAAGACCACAGCCTCTAGTAAGCTACGAAGGCACCCGAGCCAGATTTATTGTCAAACGAAGCACAGTAATAGTTTCCTATAGACTCTACAAGACATACTACGAATTTGTGCCCCCTTGACTCATTAGGGGCTGTCTCCCTTTGATCATGTCGGTTCAAACAGATCTATCCATCACGTTGTCCTTTTGACCCTGTCTTTAAGATGCACCTGCCTGTTCCTTGTTATCTCTGTGGAGTGTTCTGATGCCATCTTGGCACAAGTCTCTCTGATTAGCACCTATGCGTGGATGCACCTGCTTCTAGCAGCCCTCTTCTTGCCAACTTCTGTGAGTGGGGCCTGCCTCTGGCTCACAGCCCAGCTTTTGCTTAGCAATGCCTGGAAGTACTTTGGTTCAGGCTTCAGGCCTCAGACTGGGCCTCTGACACAAGAGTATACGTTTCAGGGTCTCATCTTACTACAGCAGAAACCCACGGCAGACATGGGGCGAGGCTACGGCACTAAAAATAGCTGCGTAGACTTTGGGGCAAGAGCTCTGAAGCCTAACGAGGGGGCTGGGCTTCAGAGCCTGAACTGCAGCCTGAGCCCGAGTGTCTACACAGCTATTTTCAGTGCTGTAGCGTGATCCTGAGTCAGCAGACCCAGGCTCAGACTTGCTGCTGCGGGTTTCTGCTTGCTCTGTAGACGTACTCAGGGTTTGCTAGGCAGGGCCTCACATCCTGCTCACTGTCATCAGGGGAAGAGCCCCTTTGACCTCAGTCCTGTCCCAAGATCTTTCCAGTTTCCACTTCCAGGAGACAAATTCAGGGCTTGTGCTGGGAGAAACAGGCTTTGAAGAGTGGGATAACAAAAAGGGGTATTGCGTTCTCACCGGCCCCACTCACCCCACCCCCAGTTGCAGCAGTCCCTACTGTCCAGGCCTGGGCTCAGTTATAGCACATTGTTAAACTTATTGAAAACTCAGCATCGTTGAGGATTACCTGTCTGCTGCCAACTTGTGCCTGCACTTCCATTCCTTTCTGGAGGACAGTAAGATACTTCAGGTTTCAGAGTAGCAGCTGTTAGTCTGTATCCGCAAAGAGAACAGGAGTACTTGTGGCACCTTAAGATACTTCAGTTTCCATACTGGATCTCTTCTGGACTCTCTCTAGAACCTCTCTTCATCTGTGACAATCTATTACTGTGGGAAATCACCACCACACATTGCTTTTATTGCCCAAAAAGGAAACGAAAACAGGCCCCATGTACACAAAGCATTTGTTACAACAAGCAAATAAATCTTGTGTGGATCTGTTCTGGAACCCAAGTGTCACTCAGGGTCAGGTTGGGAATTACTTGCCGTTGTTAAAATGGTTCCAACTATGCAGAAGAGGTACTGGACAACACAACTCTTGCCCCACTGATTTTACGTGAGACTCCAAACCCACTCCCATAACTCTGCTACCTTTGATAAGGGCCGTCCCTGTAAGATGGATCAGCTGGTCTGATGGGTTGTAGGCAGCAGGTAATGCATTGTAGTGTACATAGCCCCAGCCCAGGCTACACTAAAATGGGAAAGTTAGGGGCTGATGGGCATAGGACCCCAGGGTATTAAACTAACTACACTTCACTGAGTCATTAAGTATTGCTTACAGAAGGCTTCGTGCACAAGGCCAGTGAAAGGAGCGGTGTAGTGTCAAGCGTCATTGGAAGAAGCCTGGAGCACGAGGGGCAGTTGTGAGAAAAGATGTGCTTCGGATTGAACCCTGGGCTGGGAGTTCAGTTCCCAAAGGGGACTGTTTTCCCCCAAGCATCTAGATATGATGGCAATAGCTGCCCTAGGTAGGGATATAGAACAGAAGGCAAACTTGAAGCTGCAACGCACTGTCAAACTTGATGTTCAGGTGGCCCCTCTTCCTTTTACACTCTTCTTAAACTCCTGTGCCTTCCCAAGCAGAATCCCGCCTGAATCTGCTCGGTTAGCCTCTGAAGTCTCAGGGGAGGCAGCTGATCTCAGAACTCTGGGACGCACGGCGGCGGCCCGCGGCAATAGCATCATCCGGGGCGATGCGCCCGGGTCCATTACGCTCCCTACAGTCCGCGTACAATCCACCTCCCCACCACCAGAGTCTCACACACCCTCCAGGACCTCCTGTTTTCTGAGAAGGCTGTTCAGAAAAGGGATGGGGGAATCCAGTCCTCGGCCACGGGGAGGGGAGCGATACACGCCAGCGCCACGCACGCGCGGCCGCGCGCCAGCAGCCCCGCCCACAGCCCTTCGCCTTCCAACAGTCACCGCCGTCGGCGCCAGCTTCCGAACAACCGCCAACCGCCGCGGGCCGTCAGGCGCCGAGGAGGGGCAAGGACTCCGGCGCAAAAAAAAGGCTCGCAAGGCCAAAAGCCGGCCTTTGATTGGGGCCCCCCCCGGCCCATCCCCTCCCCAGGATCCATATCCTTTGTTTCCAATCGCCTTGCCCGCTTCCTTCCGGCTGGTCTGCAGCAACATCGGACAGCTGGGTCCTCAGCACCCGCTGCAGTTTCTTTCGCCCCCGCCTCTTTCGCCCCCCCCCACCCCTCCGTCTCCCTCAGGGACCCTCCTCCTCATACAGGAGGTGCAGAGGTGCAGAGCGGTGCTGGGCGTGAGTGCGTGTCTCCTGCCAGGTGGGCAGGGGGCAGCAGGGATTAGATTCTATATCCTCTCATCCCTGTGAGCAGTCTCCTCCCATCTCTTCTCCGGGAGCTGAGCAGATATCTCTGCAAGCAAGCTCAAGTTGCAAGGTTAACCTGGATTATCCTTCCTTCGATGGATCCGTTGATTTGGTTTGCAGCCTTGACATGAAGGATGCTTACTTTCATGTGGCGATGTACACCCACGCCCGGCCCTTCCTCCGCAGGACCCACTACCAGTTTGCGGTGTTACAGTTTGGCGTGTTTACGCCCGCCTGTCCACTGCCCGTGGTGGGTGCATGGTGGGTGGGCAGCTCTCCGTCGCAGAGGAATCCGTATACCCCTATCGATATCTCGGCTGATCGGCTGGCGCTCTCACGCGCTGGCTCAAGCTCAGTGTCGAGTACCTGTCCTGACCTCCTCTCTCTCTTCTTCTCCTCGGCGCCGAGAAGTCCCAGTGCCATAGAGTTCATAGGAGCGATTGGAGTTCATAGGAGCGGTCCTCCACCCCCGCCGCCAGGGCCTGCCTCTCGTTTCGGCTCGGCCTCGATTCTGCGCACCTGCTTCCCTTCCCTTCCTCTCCTCGTCCTGCCGCCGCCTGCTGCTGCCGCCTGCTGGGCATGGCACCTTTGTGACCGCGTTGTGGGCGCGCGAGGCTGAGGTCTGGCCGTTGACAGATGTGGCTGACCCCGGTGCACCGCCCCACCGCCCCTAGATCTGGTGGGGGTCGGTCCACTCCCCGACACCACACCTGCTGGCCTGAGGGGGAGGGTCTCTGCGGGGCCGTTCGCCCCCTCGCCCGGCCGGTCACCCTGACCACAGACGCCGTCTTGTCTCGCCTCTTGCACACACCTCCCGGACCGCGCTGAGAGCGTGTACACGCGGACAACACGACAGCCATGTTCTATCTGAACAAACAGCTTCCTGCCTCAGGATCCCCAACAACCTGTTTGTTTTCCAGGACCAACTCGGACTCCATCTCTCTCGTTCGTACCAGGGTTGGGCTCGTCCTCGCTCGGGTCCCCTTCTACTTCCTCTCGCCTCTCGGTACTGGTCGAGCTCCGCTCGCGGCGCCGCCACGGAGAGCCAAGCCCCGCTCCGGCCGGCCTGGCGAGGCAGGCGGTATACCCTGCTCCCCTCGCTGCTGGTATCCGGATCGGTTCCCCTACTCCTATGGCGGATCTCATCCCTCCTCATCTCCCACGATTCTCTCACCCGAACTGCCCTGCAGCTTTCGCATACCACCGCCTGCTTCCTGGTGGTTGAGCGACGCTGGGAGACCTGTTGTTCGGCGCGGGAGAGGACCTGTTCGCGGAGCAGCAAAACCGTCTAAGCACGCTCTACCGACCTGGCAAAGTGGCGCTTTGCCCCCTCGCAGCGATCAGCAGGTGCCCTTCCGGTCGTCGATCGATAATCGTCTCGTCCCCCTCTGGTACCTGACCCGGCCAACCTCTAGCGCCAACCCTGAGGTCCCGCGCCCGCGGCCCCGCCCCGGAGGGTACTGCTGTAGCGCTGCCGCTCGCTGTTTCTCACCAACCCCATGGCGCCCCGCTTGCCGCCTGGACCGACGCCTCAAGCCAAAGTCCTCCCGCGGCGTCCGCGGGGGATGCGCCTGGCTCTCACCCAGAGCTCCGCGCGCCCGCCCGCCATGCCATGGCTCTCCTGGCCTCTCTCCACCTGGAAGCAGGCCTTCCTGGGTGGGTAATCACATCCGGGGTCTGACCAACAACCTCCCGCGTGGTCCCGGCGTACCCATATACCGCCTTCCCCGCCGTGCAGTTCAGGCCCTCCAAATCCCCCTTCCGTGGTAAGGTGGTCTTTCTTCTTCATCAGGTCTTCTTTTCATCTCTTCTTTCCGGCCTTCAGCGCCGCCTCACCTCGTGAGCAGCAGCTCCACACCCTCGGCGTCCGTAGGGCCTAACTTTTTACATTGGCCGAAACTTGTCCTTCCGGCGTTCCTCCTCCTGGCGAGCTTGTTTCAGGGCGCATGATTTCAACGGATTTTTCATCTCAACGGATTTCTTCCTGGGTGACATCCTGCATGCAGGCGTGCTCTTTAAACTTGCTCGCCCCCCGTGCCGCGCCTCGCTCGACCGCACGCGCCGCGCCACGTCCACGCCGCCCTGGGCCCCCATCCAGGATCAGGATCTGTCGCCACCGGCTCTTCTTCAGTCATACCTCACGCCTCCCCTCTGGCGTTGGTGCAGCAGTCGAGACGCGACGGCCCGCGCCTCTGGTATTACACTTCGCACGCTCATTCCGACCCCCCCGCGAAGGTAAGGCTTGGGAATATGGGATGGATAATGGCAATCAAAGAAGAAGAGAAAGAAAGAACTTTACTCACTGGTGTAACTGGGAGATTTGTGTGTTGCTCGTCTCCATCATCCCTCCCTCCTTCTCCTTCCCCCCCGTCGAATAGCAAAGGAGAAGAGAGGAGGGCGAACGGGGTATACTGGGGCGCTGGGCGCGGGCGCGCCGGCCAGGGGCGCCAGGGGCCCCGCGGAGTTGCTAGGTAAAAAAAAAAATGTTCGAGAGCGCGCCCGGCGCGCCACACACACATGGAATGGATAGGAGCAACACATCTCGAAGAACACCAGTTACTACAGGTGAGTAACCGTCTTTTCCAGCAGTTCTCAAACTGTGGGTCAGGATCCCAAAGTGGGTCATGACCCCATTTTAATGGGCTCACTAGGGCTGGTGTTAGACGTGCTAGGGCCCAAGGCCAAAGCCCAATCCCCACTGCCTGGGGTGACGGGGCTCAGGTTACAGGCCCCCCCCACCCAGGGCTGAAGCCCTTGGGGTTTGGCACTGGCCCACCGCCTGGGGCGGCAGGGCTCAGGCTTTGGTTCCCCCTTCTGGGGTCGCAAAGTAATTTTTGTCATCAGAAGTGGGTCGCGGTGCAATGAAGTTTGGGAACCGCTCATTGAAAACCAGTTGAGAGTCTCTTGTATTTTGGATTTTCGCTACATTATTCCCTTTAGAAAACAAATATTTACTCTCTTTAAATAAGTGGATTTGTGGCCTCTATCAAAAAAAACAGCCTTTAAACAGTTTTGTTTGGCTAACTTTTGCTGTCTGCCACGTTATTATTAGTATTACCATAGGTCCTAGCACCCCAGCAATACCTATGTTAAGCCTATTGATTTGGCAGGGAAGGAAAAAATCACCATGGAAGACACGTCTCGGGAATTCCTGCTTTGCTCTTCATTTTGTAGCTGGAAGTTGGACGCAGGAGTTTAGAACTCCAGGTTTATTTACATGACCACTGGGGAGGGCAGAGTCCCTGCTTCCCAATAGGGCTCAGCACTTGCTTCTAGTCCTACAAGGTCCCAAGATCTGACTTTAAATCCACAACCCTTTATGTTTAGAAAAGTTATTGCAAGTCACTTGGTGAGGTTTTTATGGGTCTCAGAGCCCTGGACACTGGGACTTGTGGTAACGAAGACACCTGGTTCTGATCAAGGCCCAACATCATTTTTGCAGAACAGGTTTTCAGCAGCATATATGGGATACAATTAAAAGCACACCGATGCATGCTCTTGCTGCAGCTATGATCAGCAGAAAAGATAGAACAAGACCTTCCTCACTGTGAAAGAGGCACTGGGAGGCTGAGCTTTCTCCTCAAGGGACCCAAACTGTGCTCTCCCACAGAGTCTGTTGGTCTCCAAGCTATGCTACAGTGCTCTTTTTTGGGAGGGTGGGGTGAGCGAGAGGCAGAGGGTCTTTGCTTGCGGTGCATTTTCTGACAAGGGTGGGGTATTCTTTAATTAACTGATTTGCTTTTCTGTTGCTTATGTTTAGTGTATTGTCCAGGGAACCCAGGCTAGGCTCCCTAAGCTCTGTACTTGAGTTTGGACAGGCATCTTACCCACTGATTGTGAGGCCAACAGTGCGTAATGCAGGTCCCAAATGAGTGTCAAAATATATACACCTCGCCAGCACCACAAACAACTGACTTCAATAGTGAAGAAATACACTGGTGTACTAGAACCCATCATTTACCTTGTATTCTGGCTGTATGACATTGTTTTAGCAGGGAGGTACAGGAAGGGGAGTAAGTCTTTGGCCAAGTGCTACTTTTTGGAAAAAGGTCTCTCATTTGACGCAAAAGGGTCCCATTGGTTGGCTCCAGAGGATCTTGTTCAATTTTGAAAGCAAATTCCTCCATTGGTATTTTCACAAATTGTTGACAATGGTTTGGGAAAAGTATTTAACAGGAAAAACCCAATTAATGAAAAAAATTCAGTCTAGAAATCCTCATCTGAAAAGTGCCAGGCCTAAAGTCAGTTTGAACCACAAATATGAAGTGGGAGATTTCTACAGAATATTATTCCATTTCTAAATCCATCAGCATTAGTCATACTTTGGTCAGCATTGCCAATTTGTAGGCCCACTCCACACAGTCCAACACCTTTTCAGCACATCAGCAGATGAAGCAGGCTTCTTGGTGGAGAAAGCTTGCCTAGGAGAATATACTAGGCAGATGATTGAGGTGGCTGATAGAGCATCTAATGAGCAGGAAGTGGTTTGGCCTCAAATCAGGGAACTCACTTAACCTGTTGCTGGATTTTTAGCCAGGGTTTTTCTATGCATATTAAGCGTTGGTGACCAGTACAACTGATAACCTCAATCTGAAAAAGAGCAAAGAGCCTAACATTGGCTACCTACATCTGCGTGGATAAGGAACTGGAGTAAAAATCCAGAATTGCTGCGTTCAGTCAATATCCCAGCTAACTTTTCATGAAACTTGTCAGAGTAATGCATCTAGTTTGATTGTATTGCTGGACTGATCCCTACTTTGGAAATTGTGCATCTGGAATTTTATCAGCTATGGATCTGTCTCTGTGGCCTATGTTCTGCACAAGGTACTGAAGTAATTTGCAGTCATCTAAGTTTGTTTGTGTGTGTGTCAGTGGTGGCTTTTTAGTCTTTTATGGCAAGGATAGCTCAGGCAGTGTTTAATTTGTAATGGAAGAGATACTTGGGCTCAAGCAATTAAGTGCCAGGGCTCAAGCAATTTTTTTTTACATTCATAACTGATGCAGCAAGTCCAGAGGTGTTTTGGCTATGAACTGGGAAGCCTAAGCAGAGCTCAGGGTTCTGATCTCCGTACCAACAGTTAAAGAAGCCAAGGAAGATATTGCCCATGCCATGTGTTTTAAAAGTGAACATTGGGCATAAGAGTCCCCTGACTCATTTGTATCAAATGAGTTGGGGAAAATATACCACCCTCCTCCACCTGCATGAGTGAGAAAAAAATGGATATCAGAGCAAGACAGGTGCTTTGTATCCTTAGCCTCCTGCTAACCCTGGAGAAAGCTTTCCTTCTCCAGACCAAGGCTGTGGAATAATCCTGAAAGGGTAAAATTCCTGGCCATTTAATGCAGTTTAGCTAGTTTGTTCCGGTAGGTTCTTTGCTTGCCCTGAGATTAGAGCATGTATGTTCCGTTTAGGTCTGGCTCCCTCAAAGCACAGTTCTGATGAGTGGCGAGCATGCTCGATTGATACATTTTGATGTGCTTTCAATAGGGAGAAGGCTGGGGGTTGGGTAGGGTCATCGCTTAAAGCCTTACTAAGTCAGTGCCTTTGACAGACACGTCCTACGTGTAGATTATTCCATGCACCCGCTTGAGGGCCAGTGTGCATACATCCGGAGACCTATTCAGCATAGAAAGGGGGCTGTTTACTTATCCAGGTAGTATCTCTTGCATGTTGTCTGCTATCCCTTTGAAAAACTTCATCCCTCTTTTTGGGAGTATTTGCATCTGAGGAGAGTGAGGGAAGATACCTGTATTATATGTACCTCAGCTTACTTGCTTGATTTTATTCTGTCTGCCTGCATAGAGTTAAATAAGAAGAGGCTGTTAGAAAGAGCAAGCAGGAAACAAAATGTCAAGAGATAATTTATCTCCAGAGATAATACCAAAGGTCCTTAAGAGAAAAATGAGTGGGCTATTAATCGGGAACTGCCCCCCTGCCTGGTTCCAGGCAGGGCATATTTTCCAGGGCTGGGGCCTAAAATCAAAAGGACATTAAGTAGTTAAAAACCCTTGTCTAGAGAGGAAGGGAGCAGGAGTGAGTTGGCAGCAGCCGCTGGTAGGGAGATGATGCAGGAGAGAGACAGGCAATGAATGCAGGAGGACAGTCGGCGTCTCTCAGCCCACAGGAGGGGTATCTGGGTTAAGCAGAAGCTTCCTGAACTAGCAAGGAAAGCATGACGTTTATGTCAGGCCAGATGTGCAGGCGTTTGTTTTAACCCTCTCCTTTGATGGCTACGTACCTTTGGGTGAACAACCACCACTTTTCTTTTTAGAACTGTTTTGTATCACTTTAATCAGCTGCTGGCCACATGTCCCAGAGGGAAGTTTCTCACAGGTGACAAATATAGTTAGGTCTGTTATGTTAACGTGGCTGGGAAACCAGAGGCCCAGTGTGAGTGGCTGAACCATGGGGTTCCACCTTGAAGGAAGGAAGCTAAGTCTCATCCGAGGGGTGCGCTGGAATGGTGGTTGCAAGAGAGTCTAAAGCACAGTTAACCTTCTAACCATGACAGCATCCCATTCAGTTTCCTTTGTGGGACTCCACAGCATGCAGCATTCGAAACCCATTTTTAAAGTACTCCAAAATTAGCACCCCCTGATTAACAGGAAAGTTTGCCAGCTTAAGAGACATGTAGCACTTGTCAATGGAGAGCGAGCCTATAGCTTGGCAGTGGGCCCATGCATGTGGGGCAGACTGAACTCCAATGTTGCTCCACAGGAGGGCAGCTTAAAGTGACTATCCCAGTAGAACAGGACAGGAGTGCACAGCGAAGGAAGCACGTGGGGTGATGGGAAACTAGCTATGCTCCAGGTAAGTCCTGAACCAGGATAATTATTTTGTTCTCACAAGAAGTAGGGGGGAGGGGAAAGGAAAGCAATTGTTGCAGCAAAAAAAAAATAAAAATAAATAAAAAAAGAGTAATTTCTGCATACACAGATCTTCAGAAAAACATTAAAAATTTATTTTAATTATAAAAGGAATTCCATTCAACTTTTAAAAACACTATGCATTATCTCTGATTGACTGCAGTTATGAAAGCTACTACATAAAGTGCTAAACATCCTTTACCGTCCCCAGATATTAGGAGTGGGGTCCTAATGTGCCCAGAAATAAATATACACTGGTTTACGAGGCACCATCCCATCCAGTTTTAAAGTAAATAAGTTAAAATGCACGCAGTACAAGGAGTGAATCAACTCAGACCTTATCACGGATACCTTGGGGTTCTCATCCTAAAAAAGCTAGAGCTATTTGTTACTGTTATTTTAAGGGCTAATGTTTTAGTCTGTTGAACTGATTAGTTTCTGTGTCATTTTTGTAAGCCAAGTTCACATTTGCCTGCTTGCTAATTGGGATCAGAGCTTCCTTCCTAATGCGGAATGAGCAGTTTTAAAGACCTGCATGGCTCCCAGTGGCTTCCAATGAAAAACCACACATCTGTTGGAGTCATTGAAGCCTTCTGGGTAATACAGAAGCATCAGGAAAGCGCAGAACACAAAGTGAATAGAGGAAGAGCCTACTCAACTAGCAAAGGAAAACCTAGACAAAGGTCTTTTATTATGATTTTCATAAATCTGTCATTGTCTAGTTTTATACATGGATACCACTACAAAGGAACTAGTGGAGTGTGAGTTCAGTTAGTGTGGGTGACATCTAGATAAGGCAATCTGACTGGTTAATCAGTAAAATGACTTCATTATTCCCATGCTGGTGGGAATCTTCATCTCTCAACTTTCCAATACCTGACTCACTACCCTATTTCCCTAAGGAAATGTAGTATTTGATTCAAAGCTTTGTCTGTGAAGAACTGTAATGTGTCTTACAATATTAAGTTGTTCTTACATAATGCTTTTTATCTGTAGTTATCAAAGCACTTTACCAAAGGTATACATTACCCACATTTTACAGACGAGGAAAACGTAGCACAGGGCAAGCCAAAAGTCAAACAGCAGGTCAGCAGAAGAGCTGGGGATAGAACCCAGGTCTCCGACTTCCAGTCCAGTGCCTTACCCACTAGCCCACACTGCCTCCCCTGTAAAAAACAGGAGTTTATTTTATTTTTAAAAATACACTGGATATCACAGAAGTTAGCCTCAAGCTACTCATTGTTGGTTAACAGTGCTTTGCCAACTCGCTTTCCACAATATTCATCTGGTTAAAATGAAACAAAATATAAAACATTAAGAACACTTGATGCTAAACAATCCTTTTGTAGTGGAAATGACAACCGGTTCGCTGGTTTTTATATGTCAGGTAATGACTGGCTTGGGTACTTAATGGCCCATTTGCTGTGGGCTGTTAACTCTGAAATGTTGCTTGTGTATTTCACTACTTATCTGCTTCTGAGAATGTAGCAGCCAGGTAGAATGAAAGTGTGGCATGACACGCATGTTTGAAAGCCAATCCTACAGCCATTGACTGTTCTAGATCTCTTAGTCTTGACAGTTTTATTTGATACCATGTATTACTGGCCGGCTGCAGCAAGCTGTCCACACACCCCAACCACAACATTTCAACATCCTGCTCATATCTCAAAAGAAAGATGTAAATGAAAACTGGCCCCCTTTCACCCAGTGTCGCAGTCTGACTTTTCACATGGCTCTTACGTGATCTTCCTCACTCCTAAAAGGACGTGCAATTACCATAACGATACGTTGGTAGCTACAGGAGCACCGAGATCTACTGTTAGTACCAATAACCAGTTACTTGTGAAACCTCAGTGCTCATTAAAGTTCCAGTATTAACACTACAGACTTCCAGCGAGGCAAGGGGGAAAACCTGCTGAACTGGCATTACATAGGTATAAACTACCACAGAACATAAGAACAGTGGCTAAGGAATTGCTTTCTTGCTACTTCTGTATTACAGATTTGCTCCCCACTGATCCATGGTGTTGAGTTTATGGAAGTTACCACATTATCCTTTCACTTAGATTCTGATATCCTGTTGGAACCACTTATGAAAAGCTCTGTATCGGAATACATTGAGTATGAACTGTGAACTCCTGGATGCTGTTCCCTTGATTAAACAGATATTATACGTGCCTTTATCAGGGATTAAACATACAGCAACCAGCCCAAGAAATCCTCTGGTCTAATATCAGTTGAGCTCCTACTCTATGTCCCAAGCGTAACCCGCAGAGGATAGACCATCACTCGAAGAAGAATGAGGCTTCCATGTCCAGACTTCATACTGACTGTGAAGAAAAGTACAGCCATTAATGGATACTCTTAATACAGAAACCCCGGAGCCCCTGCATCTACCTTCTGTCGTCCGAAAATTTGTACTTAAAATCAGACATTTAAAAACAAAACCACACAACAGAATGGTAATTGCACACTGCATCAAACTCTCTTGTACATCCTGCTCCCCAGTCCACTTCACTCTTGTCCAGCAAGGCACTAGGAAATGGTTCAAGTTTAGGCATTTGCTGTACATTTGCATTTAAAAAGGCACATCTTTATTTTAACGATGCTGTATTCCCCTTTCATTAAGCCTCACACAGCATTCCACTGGGGGGGGGGGGGGGGGGGGAATTTGTTGCCAAAGCCTACAGGAAAACTCCCTGCACCCAGGTAGTTGGCTCACAGAGGTCAGACATTAACACCACTATGAAATAGGCAAGAGATGGAAGCGCATTTTGGGTACTGAAATGTATGTGAACACACCACACAGCAACCCACTGTACTTCAGAATTCTTATATGTAGTCTTGCCACAAACTAGAGAATTTATGAAGCCGGGGCAGAGATTTTTTTTTAAATTACAGTTTTGAAAACTACTGTATCTGGATGTGAAAAGCATGCATTTTCCATTAGGTAACTGATGGCATTTGGAGACCTGATCTTGACTTGCATACAAATGTGAGGATTTGTTTATGGATTCATGCTTTGGTGATTTTTGCTTATAACTAACTAAACATAATTGGAATAATTAGCCTGATTGCTCAGCAAAAGCTCAATTAAAGATGAAGATTGAGAAATATAATTTCTATTTCTCAATCAGTAGGTGGCCGACTATGGTAATACTTCCCATTAGTCAGCAAAGCCTCTGGGGCATTGAAATGTCTAATGTAAGTAAAATAGCAGCTCAAGGAACACCACTGAGACAATCAATCAGACATAGGCACACTGAATTCATGGGACATTCATGTTTTGAAATCTATAACTTTGTGAAATGAACCAGATTGACAGCACTTCAACTGACCTGGAGAGACCACCCTTAAACGAGATTCCTGGCCTCTGTGCTGAGCCGGGCAGCAGTGGTGCCGGTTGTGAGAGTGGTCCTGTGATCAATATCTGTCAAGTAGGAACTGCATTAAGATCACCTAGTCTTTTGGTGCATGTTGCCAAACAACTGCACTTGAGCCAAAGTCAAATCACTGACCTAGATATCAGAGGCTCCCTATCCCATTACCAATCATCTCAGAAGCTTGTGTCCAACATGCTGAGCAGCTAAAAGTGTCCAAAACTTTGCTCACAAGGTGAGCCCAAGTACAGAGAAAGCCATGTATTTTAAACAGAAGCTGATCCCCTAATGAAGTGGAAAACTAAAATGCAGGCATTAACGTTACAGCACTGCTAGCTGCAGTGGAATGATCAACAGCTCATGTACTGACCTTGTGTTCCAATTATAATAAACTCGTGCTCTTCACGTACAGCGTCTTGTTCCACAGGTATTAAAACATTCATAAAGACATCGAGTCAGGCCATTTAGTGAGCCACAGTCAGTACAGCCAGACTAATGAGAGCATTAATAACTTAAGGAAAACATCTGACAGCTACTTGCCAAGTACTGGAAACTGGCGCTTCTCCCCATGGTATTAAAAAGTGCTTCTAATGAGAGACATGTTACAGATATTTAGAACATATAAAATTATATTTTAATCAAAGAATGTTAACCCAGTGTAGCATTGGTCTAGTTTGTACAACAACTCTTGCTGTGGTATGCTGGCATCACGTAGGGATCACAGAAAAAATATGGACTATCCCAAAGGGCAGTCAAGTCTCTGTCCTCCCACCCCTCCAAATGAAGCAACGCTTGACTTCAAAGGACTATGTGAATCATTTGCAACAATGCTGCAATGAGCAACATCAGAGAAGTCAAGTCTGGGTTTACTACTTTTGAGATTCTGCACGCCATGCAGCAAGCCCACTGATTTATGTGGCAAAGCTGCATCAAATTCTGCACCATCATTAAGAGATGACAGAGTCACCTGATAACCACTGGAGCAGCAGGGAGCAGGCAGCAGCAGAGAGGCTGAACTACTATCTTGTGGTGAGCAAGAGGAGGCCTGGAACACAAGGCAGCTGTCACATGGGCCTCTTGAACCTGATCAGAGCAAAGGTCTCTTGTGAAACTTAGGAGCTACACAGCAGGGAGGATGCCTGAAGTGTGGCGCTTCATGCCGCTGCAGGAGCGGAAATCCATTACTGTGCTGCTTAGGAGCCCCTGAGAGCAGCCTGCTCTTCCCAAGACAGTGCTTTGGTCGCTTCAGCCCCTCACGCTGCTGCATGCTTCACAGTCCCAGAGCTGGCCACATGTACAGTGCCTATAAGGATAGGTGGACAAGCCAAGCAGCTGGGTGATGATAGGAAAATGGTTAGTTCGGTAGATTTATGCAGCATCTTAGCAGAAGGATAATTATGCAGTCATTTGTGAGAGCATAATGGCCTTGTGCATGGGCTTACCCTGGGGTTACCTGACAGATGACCTGCTGGCCACAGAAGACCACAGACCAAATTAAACCCTGGGTAGCTGTCTCAAATCCATCAACGTCAGTGGAATTGCAGCTGCTCGTGCTAAGAGTGTATTTGGCCCCAGGTCTCTAGAGAAAAACTGGAGATTTTCCCATGCAGTAGATTTTATGGCAAGGATCCTTGGAATGTTTCTATCCTAAAGCCACCCTGAACTATAAGTTACTGTGCATTGTGATATTAGCCATTGAAGAACCTGTGGCGAGAGTCACCATAATTATTTTAGCTGTAGGCTGTCACCTTACTGGAAAACTTTTTTTTCTATTCCTTCATATTGAAGAGACCCAACGATGGGTAGCTAAGAGCAAGGTGCATGGACCTAAAATTGGGTTTTTTCTACCAGTGACTTGTACTCACTGAAACATTAGTCTCAGCTGCCCTTAGTTCACTCAAACTGTTTTCTGTTAAGAGATCTATTCCTTTGGAAGGCATTATGAGGCAAAGCTGCTTTAAGCATATTTTGGTTTGGTGCACAGAAGAGACATACACTTTTCATTTTTCTATTGCATTTTAAGTTTCAATGCATTGGAAGTCAGTGTATTTGTCAGGTGCTGTTATGTTGACTTTGCACTGTAATTTTGAGTGCAGGTTTTGCTTGGATTGATTCTTGGAGGTAAAGTGACTATTTGGGAATGCTTTAGCATCTGGGACAGTACCACACGTGATCTAAATGCAGGTTGAACCAGGTTCACAATCCTTTAAAAATAGAGTTTCTGATCCCATCTTGATAGGCAAGTGACTCGGGTAAAGCCTCATGGAATTCCATCATCCCCAAAAAGAGAAAGATGCAGCATCTTCAAAATAAAGATTGGCCAGCTGGTCACACCCTCTCCTGAGATTCTCCCTTTTACCTTGTTTGTTTTAAAAAAAAAACCTTACTTTTTTTGTAACCCTCCCCGGTAAAAACTATAACTGTAAAATATATATATAATTATATATATATTTGCAGTCTTTAAAGATCAAGATTTCTGTTAAATTTTTCCAAGACGGTTGAGTTTGTGTGTTCAAATATCCACTGCTGTGTTGGAGAAGAGGGATTGCAGGTATTCATAAAGATCTTTCGGTCACTCTCGCTGCAGTCCATACAGCTGCTGCTTACTGGGTGGTAAAGGGTCTTGTCCTGAGGAAGAGAAATTCAAAATCAATTTGCTTGATTGGGGAACATTCTGGGGGTCTATGGGGAAGTAAAGGGCAAGTCCCACTGAGGAAACAAGGCTGAGCCCATTTTACCCATTTGCTGCCCTATAGCATCTAGATACAAACCTTTTAATGGAAGTGTGTGTGCGTCATTTGGTCTCGCCCCACTAGATACATTACCCATTGCTTACTTTTTTTCACCCTTGACTCCTACTCCTGACTTGCTGTTGGTTGCAGACAACTCATGGAATCATGAGCTAGAAATGGAAAGGACTTATGTATCTAATGAACTGTAAGCTCTTCAGGACAGAAGGTTTCTTACTTGTGCATGGTGCTCTAACCAGTTATTTATGGTATTCCGCAAATTAAGAAACAGTCCATTCCCCTTCCAATGTAGGATTGTTCCTCCCCTTTTATAGTGCTTTGTGCAGTCTGCTTTTAAATTTCTCAGTGAGTGAGGTTCCAACACTTCCCTGGGGAGACCATGACATCCCCCACCTCCCACTTCTACAGCAAACGCTAATGTTACTTTTGCTGTCTGCCTCTCTCAGTGCTATCTGGATGAGCAGAATGTATCACTTCTGCAACAATGAGTGCTGGAACTGGTTCAGAAATCAACATTTCCTGGGGAGCCCTGCCTGCACACTTGAAATGCTAGCGTGGCATGAGTCTGGCTGTGTTTGTCTACATTTCCTCTCCTTGCCACTGGCACCCAATCCAACCCTTGCAACATCTGCCAGGCAAAGCAAAAGCAAACTCAAGCTAGATTCTTCAGCTTGCAGGCTCATGTTCTGCTGTTTACCCTCCAGTCACACTGGGCATTACAGATGGGAGGCTGTGTGTGTGTGTGAAGGGGGGGGGGGGGAAGAGGGGAGATGAGCATTCTAAATAAAAACCTCTTCACCTGTTGCTACACAAACATTGCTTGTAGAGAATTAATAAGTCACATCTGCTCATGGCAGGAGCATCCACATTATTAAAACATCAACCTGACACGCCCTAGTACACCTTTGTGACCAGGTTGTGCGTTGCAGGTATGGCATTACTGCACAGCCAGAAGGCTGTGGGTGGAAGCTGCAGCTGGTTTAACAGAGGCTCTCCTCGCTTACTCTCTCTTGTTGGCATGACACTTAATGCTGTTCCTTCCCATTTCTAAACGGAGATGCAGGGAGCCAGCTCCATCTAATAAGGGCATGTTAAGGAGACACTAGGAGCCTTGCATGTCTGTGAGCAAGCGGGGCAGGATTGATGGCAGCCTGACTGAAACCAATCTGCAATCAGGTAAGAACAGAAGCTGGTCTTACGCTGCCTCTCGTATATCCAAGTACTGGGCTCGTGTACAAGCCCACACTGAACCTGATGCAGAGCTGGTACAAGCAGATGCAGTTTCATGGAAGTCACTGGAGTGATGCTGCTTATGCCATCAATGAAATGTGGCTCTTGTGCCAACACTAACAAGACCTTGGGCAGGCTCTGCAGAACAAACATGAGAAGCAGGCTGCTTTTGCTGTCTCCTAGTGGTTTTTATACCCTCTTCTTACTCATGAGCTGCTCAAGAAATCCGTTTCCATTCACATAGGTGAAAAAAAGATATGCCTACCCCATCTTGCCCATGCTGCTTTTATTAATGCTAGATGACAATGGATTCCTATAAATTCTCTTGCCACAGCTACATGAATCACAAGAGAACACCACGAGTCATGTTATTACAAGGAATCTCAGGTGTTCATGGAATGATATGACATCATTAAGTAAACGCACTCACTTTCCTGTATCTCCACAGCTGGTTCCCCTTCATTCCGTGACAGTCATAGAGGGTCACAGGGCTGCTGTGGGAAATGGCATCGAAACAGAACTTCTTTGTGTGCTGAGGGTCCCCAGGACGGATATCTTCCCGCCAGCTGAAGGTGAATACCTGCCAGGACAAACATGACCCTCTTAGAATGGGATGAATGGGAGTGAATGAAGAGAAGCCATCCACATTGAAGAGCTGAAATTCTTCTGTTTCCCCACAGGGCGTAGCACTGCTCAGCTGGACGGCACTTCTCTGGGGATGGCAAGTCAAGAACTCTTTTAGAAACAAGCCACTTCCACTGTCTGGTGGCTCCTCAGTTTGGTATGTGGATCTCTCAGTGGGAGTATTACACTTATAACTAACTCACTGATTAGGACACTTGACAGTGCAGAGGGTAGAATCAGCAAAGAGCTACAAGATACCCCTGTTAATAATGGGTCTGTGATCTGCCCTGGTAGCCTGCACAGAGCCTCAGGGAATCTAAGATCAAGCCCTGTGCTCCCCAGGCCACATGGGGCTCCCTAGGAGCAGCATGAGCCACCCAGTGGGAGGGTAAAGAGGCTTCAAGACTGAACTTGATAAGTTTATGGAAGGGACGGCATGATAAAACTGTCCACAATGGCACATAGCCAATTTGCAACTGCTAGCAGCAAATATCTCCAATGGCCGGTGATGGGACACTAGATGGGTGTGACGGGATCCCCCAGGGTGCAGCCTCGGACTGTGGGAGCCCCACACCCAGCTAGATTGCATGAATGCTCCCAGAGCCACTCATGAATCACCCAGAGAAAGGCACCAAAACCAAATCTCCCAGCTCCGTACCCCAGGAATATAGCGTCTTGCACGGCTCAAGATGAGCATTGCAAATTTATTAATTGGTTCACCAGTTAAACAATGGAAAGTGAACATACACCAGCCTTTGAAAACGTGAGCAGATTCACCACACTTCATACAAACTCACTGGTAAAGATAAACAAACAAATGTACACCTCTACCCCGATATAACGTGACCCGATATAACATGAATTCGGATATAACGCGGTAAAGCAGCGCTCCGAGAGGGGGAGGGGGGGCTGCGCGCTCTGGCGGATCAAAGCAAGTTCAATATAATGCAGTTTCACCTATAATGCGATAGGAGTTATGTATTGCTCCATAATAGATACGTTGTGTTCTTGATCTTCCTCAACTCGGCTGCTACATTTTAAGACTAATATCCCCCTTCCTCCCCGCCGTTACAATAAAGCTGTCATTTCTCGCATCTAATGCATCAGGAGGGTGGATCGAAAGCCCAGCCAGGTTAATCCCTCTCCCCAGCAATGGCTGGGATGTTAATCATGCATTTGCTTCCTGTCAGAGGAACGATAGTAAGTGGTTATTGAACATGCTTGCAGGTTCATCAATATGTATGGTGTTCCTCTTTATCACTTCTTTCAGCAGATACTTTGAAGTTAATATTCACTTTGTTACATATCACAGTTGCCTTGTTATCTGTTTCTTTTATTGTTTTGGTATATTCTTTCCCTGTTATTCTCTTCTGTTCACCTCAACCCTTCAAAGACTAAAAGGTAAAAGCTCCACAAGGAGCCTTCCAGGCTCCAGTTCCTTTCCCTCCTGCTATTTGCTTTTACACTAACAATTGCAGTCTACTAGGAACGGCATCAGTACATTTGGTACTTAGGTCACAGACCACATTTCACTCACCTTGCACAGCATTACCCAGAGAGGTGAAGCCATTGTGATATTTGTGGGTTCTAATTTGGATGATCGCAAAGGTGTTTATTTTTAATGATGCTTGTCCTCACCATGATCCTTCTAAAAACAAATGTGTTATGAGGAAGACTCGATTACCTGTATGTTGTTCCAAGCCGCCTCTCCTCTGCCTTTCACACAGATTTCCAGCCTGAGTGGGGAGCCCAGAGTTCCGTGTTTCGTATCTGCACACAGACCAGTTCCTATATTACGGATCTGCAATATTAAATTGTTAATTAGTTATGTTACACTTTTGTCCAAGTGACAGCTAAGAGGCAGAATGATTTAAGAAGTTACCTCAAATGGTAGCTATTAGTACAAAGGTTCAATGTCTCATATTATTATACAATTGAGCTGACATTGTTACAGCTGGAAAGAGGCACACAAAGTTTTTAAGTCAAAATAGGGATGACCGTATATAGCACAGTAATCTGCTGTAAGTGCCCTGCATTTAACTTAAAAGAAAACATACACTCGAGGTCGGCAGAGCCTGTTGTTACAGGGGGTCCCTGGTATACGTTGGCGTTGCATTCCTGAAAAGGGCAACTGATACTGGGGAATTTTCCCCCATAAGAAACAACAGCCTGCCCCACTTTTTCCTGCCCCGCCACACACCTCCGTCCCTTCCCTCTCAGCGCCTTCTGAATGCCGGGGAAGCACCCAAAGAAAAGCCACGCAAAAGGTGAAGCGACGGATATGCGGCTCAGGACCAATGTGAATCAGACCACGTTCCCCTATGGATGAGCGACGGAGATGCGAAATGACAGATAAGGGGGAGACATATACTGGGGCCCCCCTGTATTTAATAATAATTAGGGGAAACAAGCCTTAACATGTATGGGCTTCTTATCCCTTTACAATGAGGAGCAGTACCACCCTTATTTTTACAGATGGGAAAGATGAGGTGCAGTGAAGCTAACTGCCTGGCCCAAGGTCTCACAGAACATCTGGGTTTTATTTCTATTTTGATTCTTACTTCCCCAATCCCACGTCCTATCCACTGGATTATGCTGCTTCCCCTAAAACATGGTGCACTAATTGAAATCTTACAGAACAAGCCAGCATACAATTTCTTTTTATGATCATGTGCTAATGGAAACTGCCAGCCAAGGGGTCTGCTCTGTTCCTGAGCAGGCCAGTACAATGAAGCATACAGGAATTCTGATCTCTGAAGCACTCAGCACAGAATCTTTATGAATAAGGACGTAATGTCTGTTCGTAGGAATGGAGCTAATAGGTATCAGGGCTCATGATTAGCTCTATTACTTCAATCCAAAATGGCCTGGTAGATCTTTCTGGCTCGTCACCCCAGCAGTTCCATAAATGAACTCACCTCTCCCCAGGCAGCAGCCGGGGGCTCCACTGGTGGGTAGAATTTTGGCAAGTCCCAAGCTACCTCACTCATGAACCATTTGAAGCTCTTGCAGTTGAGATTGTTGCGAAGTTCCTTCTGAGCAGTCACATCCCCCGCGGAGAGATGCCGGTACTCAGGTCTACGCTGGTAAATGTACTCTGCGTATTCATCCATCCACACTTCAGCCACACGCTTCAAGTTCTACATAGGTAGCAGGCATGCGTGGAAGGAATGGGGAAAAAAATGTACATAAAAAACTGTCCATTCAAACTCTCTGCATTAGAATTCAGAGCAGGTCTCCTGTTTTTGCTCAGAAAGGATTTCCATTAACACAGGCGCTCTCTTGGGCTGCTCCGAGCAAGATAATTTTTAGTGTTATTCTCTACTTCCAGGGGAGTTATAGGAAAAGGTATGTTTGGTTGATGTCAAAAGAGAATCCTTGGTGGCTGGCCATTACACGTAGTTCCTTGTGGTTGTGGAAATAGCACTTACCATATTTTCCGGCGTATAAGATGACTTTCTATACTAAAAAACAACCCCCAAAAATTGGGGGTCGTCTTATACGCCGGGTATAAACAGCAGGCAGCCCAGAGCCCTCTGATTCCCGGCCGCGGCTGTGATTTAAAAGGCTCTGTGCTCCCAGCCGCAGTGGGCATCCCAGAGCCCTCTGATTCCCGGCCGCGGCTGGGATTTAAAAGGCTCTGGGCTCCCCGCCGCAGCGGGCAGCCCAGAGCCCTCTGACTCCCGGCCGCGGCTGGGATTTAAAAGGCTCTGGGCTCCCCGCCGCAGCGGGCAGCCCAGAGCCCTCTGACTCCCGGCCGCGGCTGGGATTTAAAAGGCTCTGGGCTCCCCCCCTCGGAAGGGGGGGGTCGTCTTATACGGCGAGTATAGGCCAAAACCTATGTTTTAACTGTAAAATTAGGGGGTCGTCTTATACGCCCAGTCGCCGTATACGCCGGAAAATACGGTAGCCAGAACTTGTTTTAAATACAAGTCAGAGAAGAGACAGTGATTTTAAATACCACTGGGCACTTTGAGGTCTGAGATGACAACTTCCCACTCCTTCTCTGATCCACCCTGCCACATCCTTTGTGAATGAGATCTGCAGCCCCCAGTTTTGGAAAGCATGTTTTTACAGAATTCTCTCCTCTCCACTGTTAATTCTGTTATATACAAAACTAAGAGAAACTTAACCTTGAGGCACAGGAAGTGGGAGACTACACACACTAGAGATGCAGTCCCTTCAGAACATCCCCCACTGTTTGCTTCCTGTTTACAATACAGGTATCACAGGTTTGCCTCTGACCAAGTCACTTAAAAAAAACAATAGCAAAGCCAACTCGATTTCCATACTGGCTCTAAAATGGGACTCAAGTCTTCATTTGGGAGAAAAACTCAGATATATTGATAAAATATCAAGCAGGTAACTGCACACATTGAATTTTAGTTTCAATACATTACTAAACCAGCAATTTAATCATTTCAGTGCAAGAGTTAGCTAGCATTAAATCCACAATGTAGCTATACACACCCAGTATATCCAGCGCAAAGCACCTGCTGTGCTGCCTAACATAGTGAGTACAAGATGTCATTAGTTGCCAGGCAGCAGTCAGGGAGCATTAGGCTCTCTCACTGGAATAAACTCGCTGGACTGCCGAGCACAAGTACACCTGACGTACCAATTTCAACGGAATGCACAACTGGCAGCAATGCATTTGCCATGGAGGATTAGAAGCAAAACCAGCTGAGGCAATGGCAAGCAAGTGACATTCTTATCCAGCTCCAAATACAGTCCAGCACCCTCCCTTCCCGAGGTGCCACTTTATGATCTGATTTGCCACCAACTAAATGTAAACCTTAGCCTAAATGTTCTCCAAGTCTGGTGATTCCAAGGTTTCCAGCAGGACACCCCCCCACCCTGCCCCTAATTCCCTCTGACATCCTGGAGGATGTAACAAGGAATCGGAGGATTCTAACATTACAGGGGAGATGAACAGAACACTGCATCTCTCTCTGAAGTCATTACTTTGTCACTTTAATACATTCCAAATATATAATTAGGGCACAGTCTCGTTCAAGTGAGATATGTTCTGACCCTCTGATGTAGATATAGCAGGTAGGAGCACTGTTTCTTGGTTTAGTTTTGTATCCTTTGTTTCTATTATCTTTCCCCACCAGAGGGCACTACTACTCTTTTTCAATTTACTTGGAAACCAGAGGTAGAAAACTGCAGCATACAGTGCTAAGGATGACAGGTTTCACTTTTACAAGCTGTACTAGCCAACAATCCATTACCCACCAAAAATCTACCCTTTCCTTCCTCAGTTAGGGCTTCCACTTTAATCTGCTTTAATCTGCTCCTGAGAAACGTTTTCCTGACCAATGAGATCTTTCTGTGCTTGATCTAATTCCAGATTCACTTCTGAGACATTAGACAGACATTCAGAAACTCCATTAATAGACAAACAGCTTTTTCCCACCAGGTTAGAATCCCCCTCTCCCTGGCCATCGCAAAACTGGTTAAACACTGAAAACTGCTCAGTGTAATACAACATATCAGAGTAGTAGCCATGTTAGTCTGTATCAGCAAAAACAACGAGGAGGCCTTGTGGCACCTTAGAGACTAACACATTTATTTGGGCATAAGTTTTCGTGGGCTAAAACCCACTTCATCAGAAGGTGCCACAAGGACTCCTCGTTGTTAGTGCTAAGGATGTAATCTTCCTTCTTTCTCGACTACAATACTGAAGAAATTTGACTGGACAGGCCTTTCCTATAACTTACTTCACACTGTACTGGAAGAGTATGAGGATGAAGGGGCTGTTTTTTTCTTTAAATATTAATTTCTGAAGTTTTAATAGGTTTGTAAAAATTTGCCATGTAAATATCAAACACAAAAACAATCATTACAACTTTGTTTGCAGTGTTGTAGCCGTGTTGGTGCCAGGATACTGGAGACACAAGGTGAGTGAGATGATATCTTTTGTTGGATCAACTGCTGGGGTGAACGAGCCAGAGTTAAAACACAGCTCTTCTTCAGGTCTGGGAAAGGTACAGGGTGTCACAGCTAGATACAAGGTGACAAATTATTTTGCATAAGAGAGAAAAGCGATGCAGGAGACCATTTAAGAGGAAGTAGGCAATTAACACTTCTGTAGTCACAGGACAAAGGAGGCTGGTGAGTTACCCGACTGTTGTAATCATGAAACCAGTATTTCTGATAGCATGATTTTATGAATTCAAGTTCCCAGGCTCGTCTTTTGTAGGTGATGTCCTATGACTGAAGACGTGCCAATTGCCCACTTCCTCTTAAATGGTCTCCTGAAACGTGTGTTTTACTCTTTAGGCTAAATAAACTGTAGCTGGCTGGGACACACTGAGTACCTTTCCCAGACCCGAAGAAGAGCTCTGTATAATTTCAAAAGCTTCTTTCACAAACAGAAGTTCCCACACACCTCGTGGTTCTCATATCCTTGGACCAAGACAGCAACACCACCACTGCAAAAAAACCCTGAGTGTCAGTCCGTTCCATGCCAGGGTGCCTAGTTACTACGATGGGTGCCCTAGAAATACCTCTTCTGCTTTCTTTCAGTTAGTAACGCTAGTGCTCATGCTGTCCTGTCTCCTTACCTCACTCACAGATAGTGCCTCTTGCGTTTATTCTGGTGATCACAAATTGCTGCGCTTCTCTAAGCCCTCCTCCAGAAGCATCAAATATGGACACATTCCAGTTTCCACAGCACGACACAGGTTGCATGTTTTACAATAAGTCCAAATACTCCGCAGTTGCCACCTGCATGATTAGTGTCTGTGCTTCCCTCCTGCCACCCCGCCTCCTACATTAGCAGCACGTTTGATTTACGTTTCACTGTTTGCCCCGCTGCAGGTGCTCAGCATAGGGCACAGCTGCAAAGGGGTTGCATCTGACAATGTTGCTAGTTTTATGGCTCAAATTAGCACTCATTGTGAGCCTTCCCTGCTTATTCTGAGCATGTATTCAGGCAACTCTCCAGCAGCTCACATGTTTGCCCACAGTGAAACAGGCCAGGCATTCTACTGCTTTCTCTTAGGTCAGTGCAGAATACTTAATTCTGGAGGGGCTCGGCCTCTTTCCCTTCTCCCACTCCTGTGAAAGGCAGAGTCGATCTCCGTTTACCACCTAGCATTGGGGTCTCTTTTCATCCCTGGCTACCAAATGAAGCCTGGATCAGGAGGCAAACTAGTTTCCTACCAAACACCAGCAGGAAGGTGGAAAACACCCCAGACGGGGATACTGGACACGGCTGTTGTCGCTGTGTCAAATACTCCAGATGGGGGGAAGGAGCCTCACCGATGATGACTGCTGCACTAGTAGGGGACGGCTCTGTGCAGAGTCACACACCATTCCAAATTTCTTTTTGCTATTTTAACCCCCCCCCCCAGAGAAATAAGTTGCAGCTTTGGGGGTGGCTGATGCTCACAGTAAGTGGGGCTGAGATCTACTCATTTGCTCTTTCCTATTGCTTCCTTTGCTCTTACCTTCTTCCTCCTGTACAGAGAACTCCCTGATCTGTCCAATGCCCCTTTTCCCTCCCACCTGCCTCAGAGACAGCAACCCACTCTCCTCTCCACCCACTTGTCCCTTACGTTCCTATTCCCCTTGTAGGTAGTAGAAGGGTGGTTTGCTCCATGAGGCGATGTACTTCTCTAGTAGATTGTCCTTGTCTGGTGAAGGTGTTTTTAAGTGTGTTGAAGTGTAAATCCTGGATTTCCTCCTGGGAGCATAGTCAGTGGTATCTGTGTGTGAACCTGTAGCTGTATCTACACTGCTACAATGATCAATACTCTGCACAACACGCCCTTCAAGATTCATGCCTATCAAAACATGTGGTGCACTTCATCAAGTGCACTAAACACCCCAGTAATAACTATGTGGGTGAAACGAAGCAATCACTATGCCTGGGTGAATTCACACAGAAAAGTGATAAACATCGTATCTCCCATGGGTGAATACTTTTCACAAAATGATCACACCATATCTGACCTCTCAGTCTTCATCCTCAAAGGAAACCTGCACACCACCTTCATAAAAATGAGCCTAGGAGCTTATATTAATTATATTGGAATATAATGATGAGATCCCTTTATTTAAACAGAGTATTACCATATTATGGAGTGAGAACACCTATGACATGCTATGAGGCTGAAAGGTCTTTCTATCATTGAAGCAGCACAATCACCATCCTGTACCACATTGCCCAGAATGTCTTCTAAGCTATCATGACATTGAAATTTTACACAGTGATAAAAGCATACCGTACCTTTTACTGGGATTGTATTGCCAACAGCCAGCCAAGCACACAGCCCCATAACTCCAAATGCCCTGACAATTTTGGTCAAGATCCAGAGTAGCTTCTGGTTACTATTAGATTTCCTCTCTATTGGAGGGGGCGGGGGAGAATGAATGTACCTTGCCCTAACAGAGACAAATTTGCTAAGCCAGTAGGTCTTTTTCCATCTCTAAGCATGATACAAGCTAGGGAGAGTTGAGGCTTGTGGAGTCCTCAACATGCCTGTCCCTGGGCCTCTAAAGTTGCAAAGGAAGATTATTTAGAAAAACACTTACCCTTGCCAGACTGACTCCTGTTGGAACCTTGTAAGGAACATATTTCCTGTAGATGTGACCCACTCGGGAGCAAGGGATGTCCTCCATGCGACCCCCACACATCCACACCTGTAGGATGGCAGAGAGGGACAGACACAATCGGAATTCACTTCAGTTGAAAAGCAAAACACTTTCAATATAGGAACATTTGCAGAAGCTTTGTACTTTAAAGACTGATTCAGCCTGTCCCTCAAATACTAACTTCAAACCTGATTGCTGCCTGCTCACAGTCGGGCATCTTTCAGTTTAGCCAAAGGATTAGCATATTGGCTGTAGAGATGCTCTTTAGATCCTTGGCCATCGGGTGGGAAGAAGCAAAGGACTCTTTCTGAACAGCACAGCTCTGACACACATTATTTCCCAAGTTAAGGTGGAATGGTGTATTATTGCTCATAGGGATTAAAAATTGGATCCCCATGCCAAATCCTGTGCTCTGCATCAGGCAAGAGCTCCAAAAGTAACTTGGGGGGAGAACACTATAGGTCAGATCATGTGCTACTGTGGAATTATTCACAAGCCTGCCTAAGCTTCGAACCAGAAAATACTGGCTCCCCCATGCTTTTGTACTGTCGCTGGGTATCAGAGCAAAGTCTAGGTCTAGGAGATCAATGCTGCGCTTTTAATGCAGAGACACACTCCTAGCTTCTGCAGCCCTCCAATTAGTGGAAGTCCCTGTCTGGTGAAAACAATTACATTTAAAAAAAAAAAGTAAGAGAAAGTCAATGGAACAGAGCATTAGTTGCAGAATAATGACCTGATGCTTGATTAGTGTCAAGGTGAGGCCAAGAAGTTTATTTTCCATGCAGAGACATTGATTCTGTGCCAACATCCTTTAACATCTTTCTTTCATACCTAGATTAATGCGGATGTAATCTTTTTGCCTGACTAAGTGAATGAAATAGAGTGAATGCTGCTCTCTGTACCAGTGAGTAAATGCATTCCAGTAGGGTTGAGGAATACATTTAGGGGCTTCAGCCAATCAGAGAACATCTAATCTATAAGTTAAAAATAGAATATTGTACTTTTATTAGAGGACTGGCTTCCGACTCAGTTGGCTTTAAAAGGCTTGTCTTAGCAAAGGAGGGGCAGACAAACATTTAACTACCTGACAGAGGCTCCACTAGGTACATTCCTGGTTCCTATTGATCTTCAAACAGCTGCTTCTATTTTCTCCTGCTTTCATTTAGTAGGACACACTTGACATTGTCTTGCCCTTGATTTGATACCCAAATCCCACCTCAGTACCCAAAAGCTCTATATGTGAGATACCCCATAAGTCTTCATGGGAATATGCTTCTGAATGTGTATATGATATAACTGGAATACGTTGTATGCTACATAGGCCATGTAACATCTCTCTGTAATGGTTATGATCTACTGAATACATTCCTCCTATTTGTAGGCATGTATCATTTTTGTACTTGAAGTTAGGAATATTTGCTGTGTACTTGCTCGATAACCTTAGTGAAGCATTTGGGCAGCTTCTTAAGAAAGGAATGTGCAAATTAACTGCCCAATCAAGAACCACGTAAGCCAACAATGAACTCGAAGACACCAATCCACATCGGAGCTTTCCCAGGAATGTGGCTTGGCTGGTAAGAAACTCAGTCATGCATGGACATGTGACTTGCCCATGTGGTTCCAAAACTCCATCTTGGAGCTGGACTTTGCATAGGAGAGCGGAGGGGGTCTCCACCCACAAGAGAAAGTCTATTGAAGCCTGTGGGAGACCCCTCCATTATGTCTTCAGCTGGCTAAAGAGAGAGCCTCTCCACCCCCAAGGATACCTGAAAAAAAACTGGAACAAAGGACAGTAACTACAGGGGGTGCAAGTGATTTCTGGATCCAGATTAGCAGGAGACTAGTCTGTAGAAGGAAGCTTACTGGAACTGGTGAGGTTTTATTTGTATTCAGTTTTCTTAGACATAGACTTGCGTGTTTTATTTTATTTCACTTGGTGATTAACTTTGTTCTGTCCGCTATTACTTGGAATCACTTAAATCCTATTTTCTGTACTTAATAAAATCACTTTTTACTTATTAATTAACCCAGAGTGTGTATTAATACCTGGGAGGAGGGCGCGCGCATCAGCGGGTGTAGGGGGGAGGGAAACAGCTGTGCATCTCTATCAGTGTTATAGAGGGCGAACAATTTATGAGTTTATCCAGTATAAGTTTTATACAGGGTAAAACGGATTTATTTGGTGTTTAGACCCCACTGGGAGTTGGGCATCTGAGTGGTAAAGACAGAAACACTTCTATAAGTTGCTTTCAGCTAAGTCTGCAGCTTTGGGGCACGTGGTTCAGACCCTGGGTCTATGCTGGCGCAGACTGGCGTGTCTGGCTCAGTAAGACAGGGTGCTGGAGTCCTGAGCTGGCAGGAAAAGCAGGGGCAGAAGTAGTCTTGGCACATCCCAGAAACCCCCAAGGGGTTTCTGTGATCCAACCCATCACAATATATATTACAAGATGGTGACCACTGGCCTGCAAGCTAAGGCAGCGTTATTGGTCCATGTCTTCATCATGGTTAATTTGGACTCCTGCAATTCACTGTACAATGAGTTTAGTCAACAGCTTCATGCATAGAAGGCAATTCATTAATATTCTACAGATACAATATTAAATATTTAGTAAGGGAATGAAATATTTGGCCAAGGCTGCTGCATAATTACTAGTTATAACACTAAAGTCCTTTGGAGTTTCATCTCTATCTGCTGGCCCCTAGCCATTTAATAATCATTGTCATTTCTTGTGGGTAGCTTAATGAAGTTTCATCTCTTTATATTATCACCGTTTCCTGAGACCAGAATTCCACTACCCCAGAATATTTTAATCAAATGTTTGTTGTTGTAAAGAATACAAAAAGGAATTCTGACAAACTCTGCTCTATGGATTTTTGTTCCTTTAGTATTTAATTACTGTTGTATCTTGAGAGGACAGGATAGTTACTGTAGATGAATACAGTCTGTACTGTGCTTTAATTTTTGGAGTGCTTTCAGTTGTCCTTTCTACTGGTACTATTAGAGTGCTGTTCCTTCCTCCAACTCCTGTGCAATACGAGTTACATTAGGGGCAGGTTGCAGCAGTGGCTGGAATAGGATTTCACTGCTTGGACATATCAGAATTTCTATTGACCTAGGGACCAAGAATTCAATATTATACAGTAATATTTTAAGCCCACATGATGCAGCTCTGCTATGGGGATCAGCAGATCTGCAAGGCTTTTGGGACAGAAAGCAGGATTCAATGTATGGAACTTGATTGGGAAGCAAGGACGGCTGCAGGAGCAGCGAGAGAAACCTGGAGTTTAGGAGTTCTCAGTGCAGATAGTCTGTGTAGGAGGACTGCAGAGTCTTCTGAGCCAGGGAAAGCCTGCAGAGCTCTAGTGATCAATAAGGCTGAAGGTTCCACTAAGGCCAAGAAATAATGGCACCTTGCTTCTACCTAAGGCACTACTCCTGTGGGAGGCTACACCAGCTGTGCTCTTCCTCATCCCAGGGCATTAGCATTGTGTGCAGATAAAAGGACTGCCTAACCCAAGTTTAAAATGTACAAGCAGTCTCTCCCACCCGCAGCAGCGCAGTCAAGGTTAAACTCAAGTAAATGAGTTTACCCACTTCTCATTTAGGGAATATGGCCTCCAAGACACAATTATCCTTGGACTCCTAGAACAGATCACCCACAACAACAGTAATGTAAGATTTCTCCAGCTGGACAGAAGACTGCATCCCATCTTGTCAGACACAGGTCTGGCCGTGGTGATCATGCACATGCCTGCCACATTAGATTGTTATAACTAACACATCATACTTGTGGGTGAATCCACAGGCTTTAAGGAACCTCCATTGGTTCAGAATACAGCTGCCACCTTATAATATGCAGATTGACAGGAGCACATCACTTTGGGGCTTGGATCCATGCACTATCTGCCCATGAGCTACCAAGTCCTGGTCTTCATCTTCAAGACTCTCAATGCACTGGGAGCAAGCTAGCCAAAGACACACTTCCCCTCTGGGACCACGGACTCAGGCAGCGTGCAGTCAGTAGGAATAAGATCAGCTGCCCTGGAACACCCTTGCTAGATGAGCTAAGGCAGGCCATAGATTTACAATTTTTGGATAGCACTGATACTATGGTGTGAACAGGGTGTGAGAACCTACACAGAACAGAGAAATAGGCTTAGACTGAACATCCATAGTCATTCCTAGCTCTTATACAGCACTTTTCATCAGTAGATCTCAAAGCACTTCACAAGGGTGTGAAGTATCAGTATCATTCATGTAGGAAGTCACCTGGCATCAGAGAAGATTACAATCACAGTAGAAGATATCATTACAGAAGATCAAGACGAGACAGACTATTAAGCCAAGTAAATTGCTGAAAGAACATGGAACATAGAGATAGTAATTTCTACATCCACTTTTCTGGCCACAATTTAAAATATTTGTCTGCCTGCTGACTTTTGTGCAATTGCAGCACTCTGGGAATGAAGCTGCAAGCTTTGTGAGTCTTACTGACATACCACAAGGCACTTTCAAATATATTCAGCTCAGCTTTTGGTGTCTTTTAAATATTTCGTCATTCTGTAAGTGACAATGTTGCACTCAAGAAGTACAAATCTAATTTTAAAGCATGCTTCGCATTCATTTTCATTGCTGCATTGATGTGTTTTATTAGCAAGCTTCTTTGTGTGATGACAGAATTCATTACAGCCTCCATGAAGACAATTACCAGCTCTTATCTATAAAACTGGAGGGAAGGGGGGAAAGTGTGACAGGAATCAGCAAAACATGGCTCACAGAAAGAATTAGAAAGTTAGCACTGAAGGAAAAACATATATACAGTAATCAAGGATTCGTCAAGTAATAACTGCAGGACAAAGAAATTCAAAATAGCTGTGTGCCAGCTGAGAGAATGGATGAAATCAATTACCCACGTTAGGTGGTTTTAAGTAAGGCATACAGTTAATCTGCATGAGCCATAACACTAAAAATACACCATTTTAAAATTAAGTGCTGAGTCAACTTTCCTTTCCTGTAAGGCAGGACCGTGTGCCTTCACAAGAATGTTTGTCATGATCTGTTGCCTTTTTCCATATTAAGAACAGAGATGGGATGGTTCTGTGTTTATTCTGAGTGGAACTGATATAATGTGGAGCTTCCTATCTTCCCTGGCTACCATGACAGTACATATCAAAGTTTAATTTTGATGAGATGAGCTTCAAGGTTCTAGTAGCCATCACTAAAGCTCCTTGAGGACTACAGATAAAGGCAGTCAGGGCAGCCAGTAGTTCATCTGGTGATCTAATCAGATCTCTTTCCGGAATAATGGAAATATATATTCACAACTACTGCAATCCTGGGTCTTGAGGGAAGGTGGTCTGGAATCAGGAGAACCGGGGTCAAATCCTGGCCCCAATGAAGTCAATGGGAGTTTTGCAACTGACTGCAATGGCACCAGGATTTCTCATTCCTGGCTGTGTGATCCTAGGCAGATTAACTCTACAACAGGCAATATTATCCCAGTCTTCTCTGGTAGACTAATGCCTGTTTCATTCACTAGCTGCAATTTAGAACTTCTGAAGGAATGTGATAGGAAAACAAAGTAATATTTCACCCCTTCTCCACTATCCTCATGTTATGCTAGTACATTCTCTGCCTGCTGCTCTAAGTAGCAATGTTATACAAGACTTTAGGAAAAAACAGTTCTGTTAGAGTATAATTCCAAACTATCTGGATGTACAAAGTCTACAATTTCCAGAGAACGTGGCAGAATGACCACATGCTGCCCCATGGAGAACTGGGAAGCAGCAAAGGGATCAGCCAGACCTTGGAAAGAAAGCCAACCTTCTACTATCTACAAGGGGAACAGGAACATAAGGGACAAGTGGGTGGAGAGGAGAGTGGGTTGCTGTCTCTGAGGCAGGTGGGAGGGAAAGGGGGCATTGGACAGATCAGGGAGTTCTCTATACAGGAGGAAGAAGGTAAGAGCAAAGGAAGCAATAGGAAAGAGCAAATGAGTAGATCTCAGCCCCACTTACTGTGAGCATCAGCCACCACCAAGGTTGCAACTTATTTCTCTAGAGGGGGGATTAAAAAAGCAAAAAGAAATGTGGAATGGTGTGTGACTCTGCACAGAGCCATCCCCTACTGCAGCAGTCATCATCGGTGGGGCCCCTTCCCCCACATCTGGAGTATTTGACACAGCGACAACAGCCGTGTCCAGTATCCCCTTCTGGGGTGTTTTCCACCTTCCTGCTGGTGTTTGGTAGGAAACTAGTTTGCTGCCTGATCCAGCTTCATTTGGTAGCCAGGGATGAAAAGAGACCCCAATGCTAGGTGGTAAACGGAGATCGACTCTGCCTTTCAAAGGAGTGGGAGAAGGGAAAGAGGCCGAGCCCCTCCAGAATTAAGTATTCTGCACTGACCTAAGAGAAAGCAGTAGAATGCCTGGCCTGTTTCACTGTGGGCAAACATGTGAGCTGCTGGAGAGTTGCCTGAATACATGCTCAGAATAAGCAGGGAAGGCTCACAATGAGTGCTAATTTGAGCCAAAAAACTAGCAACATTGTCAGATGCAACCCCTTTGCAGCTGTGCCCTATGCTGAGCACCTGCAGCGGGGCAAACAGTGAAACGTAAATCAAACATGCTGCTAATGTAGGAGGCGGGGTGGCAGGAGGGAAGCACAGACACTAATCATGCAGGTGGCAACTGCGGAGTATTTGGATTTATTGTAAAATATGCAACCTGTGTCGTGCTGTGGAAACTGGAATGTGTCCATATTTGATGCTTCTGGAGGAGGGTCTTAGAGAAGCGCAGCAATTTGTGATCACCAGAATAAACGCAAGAGGCACGATCTGTGAGTGAGGTAAGGAGATAAGTCAGGATGGGCACTAGAGTAGGGCCATATCTACACTTGTGAGGTCGCAGATGCAGCTGTTCGATCGCTTGTGTAGCTGCTCTATGCAGGTGAGAGAGAGCTCTCTCACTGACGGCGCTGTCCACATCGGCGCTTCTGGCCATGTAACTTACGTTGCTTGGGTGTGTGGTTTTCTCCCATCCCTGATGGCGACATAAGTTATACAGACAAAAGTGGTAGTGTAGACGTAGCCTTACTAACAAAAGAGAAGCAGAAGAGGTATTTCTAGGGCCCTCATCATTGTGATCACCAGAATGGGAATGGCTGACCCGGTGGGGGTACTGTATTATGCAAGTTAGGAAAATTTGTATCCTCGCACTCTCATTGGTGGTGGGTTGGGGAGAAAAAAAGAAGAACAGAAAACAGGAAGGGAGATCTATATATTTTTTAATGAACACTTTCCTCTTGGTTCCTGCAGGAGATTGAATATTGGGATAGACAGATGGCTCCTTGGCCTGTGTGTAGCAATTCCTGTTTGTTTTAAGGGATGGAGGAAGTCACAGGAAAAGGAGGCCAGCTAGGAAGTCAGTGGGTGATGTTTTGACTGCAACCAGGGATCTGACTGGAATGAAGGGCAACTACTTCCTGCTATTTAATATTTGTGCTTTTTTCACTATTTAAGAACAAAAATCCAGCCAACCAGTGGTGTTTTTCACCAAACAAGCACAAAAAAAGACCAGTTTCCACTCCCTTTTCCCTTATTCTACCATCACTGTGTCCATGGGCCTGCTCTAATATCTAGCCCAACAAATAAACGAATCTGTTGAAATTATAAAAATAAAAAGCATATTCTGGCGCCCCTAATAGTAAATAACCCCAAGGTCGAGACCTTAATTAAGACCCTGATTTTAAAGCTGTTTGACAATGTCCCTTTCGCCAAGAAATTTCATAGCTTCAAAATTCTATCTGCATGTCTTCTTCTTATGAACAAACCTTCTATTCTTGTAATTCCCGCACAATTATTAAATCAATGAGCCACAGATGAATGTATCAATTTATCTTAATTGCTGAAATACAGTGAGCCTCTTTCAGTTAAAACTTCATTTTCTGTCACAAAGAAAGAAAAAGGGGTCTTTGCTGAGTTTAATTAGGGTAAATTTAGCCCTTCATAAATTACCCTCTGGACTGACATAAAACACACTGCGTTTCAGAGAGAATAAGCAAACGGATGAATGAAGTAGTCTCGTTTCCTGTAGATCAAGCAGTGACACTGTCTGCTGCAGCATGAGACACACAAAGGGACTCCATAGCCACTGTCATCGCTCTTGGAAACCAGCATTTTCAAAAGGGGACCAAGAGAAAGAAGATGAATACGGCCTCTGCCCTCTCCTGCAGAGAATTACAATATTACACAATTTCATTACACAACACTGAAAGGGATAAATGGATCCAACTGTAATGGAATCTCCAAGGGGAGCTTCTCCCCCCCTCCCTCTAGTAGAGAAGACAAGAGACCTCCAATATGGCTTTATTACTTAGCCTTTTGTAAATAAACAATGAGAGGACGATATCATTTATAGTGTGGTAACTGCCAGATGAACAGAGTTTGATAGGTCTTTAAACAGCATAAAGTCATGCAGATTTGTGAAATTACTTGGTGAAAGAAACAAACAAGATATGAACGGAAGTAGGGACTCTGGCTGCCTAAGCTGAACTGTGCACTGTTTCATGGTCATTGCTGCAATCTGTTGGACCCATACTGATGCCAGGTAGTTTCTTTCAGTTGCGCCTAAGACTATAAAAATCAAAATGCTAATGCAATCTGTTAAAGGAAAATTGCAAATTAAACCATAACTGAGTTAAACGCAGATATGGGGTTGAATACCCTTTAGTGCATAAGGGGGCATTCTGTACAGAAATACATTTTAACTAACCTTTAAAAATTCATTCCCTCTGTTTATGAAATCCACTGCCACTTCCAGATTCACTGAAGATATCTCAGGATGCATCATTTCATGGCAACACAGATAACAGGAGTCTCACTGGTCGCAATGACACCACTTTTGCTCAACAAATTCATGCACCACGCAGACCTATGTCTTGGGCTCAGGCAATCAGCAATGATTAGCAGAACCTTCCCCAAGCCAGGTGAGTCATCACCATCAGCCACTTACTTTTCCAAATGTTTGGGGCTTATAAATAATGAGAGCGGTCTTAGTCTAGCTCTTAGCAGTCAGGACTCGTTGGTTAGAGACTAAACCATTCTCAACTCTGGCTTCTCTAATTCAGGACTGAAACCACCAACTGGTAAGTGTGGAGAGGTCTGCATAGCCACTGCCCATACTGTGCCCATTCTGTGAAAAGAAGCCTTCATTCATCAGAGTCTATTGATCCAACATTTTTGATGAGTTCTACAGTGAGAAAACAAAATGAAGCAAGAGTTCTGCAGATGTCAGCAAGGAGAAAACATATCAATGTGGGAGGTGAGAATTTTCACACACTTCCGTGGCTTCAGAAGAATGGAATATTATAAAAGATAGAGGTATCTCAACAGCATTAAAGCATGGCCAATAGAGTATTTCCTTATGTCATCCTCAAATGTCTACGTGTTTAACAGTCACAACTGGGATAAAAAATAGCCTCATTCACATGAAATGAGCATTGTCAGAGCCTCAAAAACATATGCACTGCTATCCTGGATTAGACCAGTTCTCCATCTAGACCAGAATCTGGCCTTTGGCAGCAGTCGGGCATTTCAGAGGAAATGCAAGAAACCTCATAGCAAGGAGAAACGTCTTCTTAATACACATCAGATCTCAGTTTGTGCCCTGAAGCATGACAGTTTATATTTATTTAGAGGTAAAAAAAATTGCAATATAACTATGTTCTTACTGTCCATATATATACCTAACCCTCTTAAGAATCCTACTAAACGCCTGTTCAGTATTTTCCAATCCAATATTACACACACACACACACACACACACACACAGAGCGCGGTTGCAAAGCCAAGCACCCAGGAGTTAGGAAATGCCAGAATTAAAGTTGCCTGTGCAATCTCAGTTCAGCCCCCTTGTGTTTATGCATTCTGTTAGTCTAATTACATGATCACATACTACTTTTTCCACAGGATCTTTGCTTCATTCAATGCAGATGATGGGCCCACTCTAGAGATGAATCAGGTTAGATCCAGGATCGGCGCAGGACGAGGGATGTGCTGCCTGCCCTTCCCGCAGCCCCCATTGGCCTGGAGCAGCAAACCGCGGCCAGTGGGAGCCGCGATCGGCCGAACCTGTGGATGCGGCAGGTAAACAAACTGGCCTGGCCCGCCAGGCTGCTTACCCTGGTGGGCCACGTGCCAAACGTTGCCGATCCCTGGGTTAGATAGTAAATGAGGCAGTCTGCAGGACTAACTGCGTCCTTTACTGAAAAAGTTGGAAGGTTCCCCTTCCTTTCATCCCCCCACTGGTTGCAAGTTCCAATCTCCTTGTCCAGCCAGTGCCATTCTCCACACTTCTCCTCGTCCAATCTCAGTGTTCTCACATTCCTCCTGCATTTCTCTCACCAGCTCCCAGTCCTCTCCCTCCCCCCCGATCTCCTCCAGTCCCAATCTACTTCCTTCCCTCTCTCCCCTGGTTCAGCTTTCGTCTCCTCTGCATTCAACACAGATGGCTTTACTCTCCAGCGGGGGGTACCATTGAGTGCACAGGAGACAGACTCCCTGCTCTCAGTTCCAGTGCAGAGCCCCATTTTGGCCTGCAGCAGCTGGTAGCAACCATTACAGGAGAAGCCCAGCTTCGCTCCTGTGGCCCTGGCCTTGAGGGAGCACTCATCTGTTCTGTGAAGATGGTACATATGCAGTGTGGTTAGCACTAGAAGAAGTGAGGGAATGGAGCATGGTCAGTGAGGATGGAATCTTTGGAAATTTTAGCTGCTAAATACCAAAAGTCTGAGACGTGTGATTTTTCAAAGGCTTCTAACTTGGCCAAATTTGTTTTCCTTGTGAAAATCCACCCAAAAAGTATATCCAGTAAATCCACCCCTCAAGTCCTGTTCCAAAGCATGGGGACACTAGAGCTTTTCAAAGAAAATGTTGCCAGACACCTGTTTTAAACAACATGGGCAAAATGTATTTTCCCCTAACCTAGTTCCTGAACGCAACTGAACTATTTCAGCTGGAATTTTCCAGAAAGCATCATCCTAAGGAAGATACCCTGGCATGGAAAATTCCAGCACAAACAGTTCAAGTTTGAAAAGTTATAAGCAACTGAAAACAGGACCTTGTAATGAGAAATGTCAAGCAACCTTACTAATAAGGTGGAACTACAAACCTCGCTTATATTGAACACTGGTCCTAAAATGGATCCTGTGGCACCCCACAGGTAATATTCTGTCACATTGCAAATTGACTATCACTAAAGCTTTGTTTTCTGTGTCTTAGCCAGTTTAATTCATGACAGCGCTATCCCTCTTACCTACTTACAGCCACCCATACCTTTCAAATGTCTTGTTATATATACACAAGAGATAACTTGTGCTCCATGCCTCAGAGAGCTGCTTAGTTTTCAAGATCTTTTCAAAGCAAAAGTAATTTTCAGAGAACATAGCTCACCTTAAAGGATATTTCATACTGTTCTCCTCCCCATATCTCCAGACCTGCATCATACCCTCCCAGCTCCCAGAACCACTTTCTATCGACTGCAAACAATCCTCCAGCCATTACAGGAGACCTTAAGGAAAAACCAGACTCCGTATTACAAACATATTCAAGATACAGCGTTCCAGCTGAACATTAAGAAAAACAAGATACCATTAATATTTCTCTTACCACCCACTCCTAGTGCCTCTGCACCTCTGTCAGAGCATCTACCAGTTGTCCTTGCTTTACAACCCTTTCCCACTCCTTGCAACCCAGGAGGATTGGACAGGGCTCCCTTCGGAACCAGTCAACGCCACTCCTCATATTGGCTACTTGGTTCACTGTTGAGTGACACAAGGAATTCCCTCTTCTGGAGGGACCCCCAACATGTTACATATGCAGTCCTCCTTGCCCTGCCAGCTTGGGAAGCAAGAGACTGGAAATCAAGTTTCCTAGCATGATTGCTAAGTTATTGGGCTTGCAATCAAAAGGTGGATCTTCAGTTTTTTGATGCAGAAATTTGACACAATTCTATTGCCCTTTACGGCTGGCAGGCACAGCACAACAAAACAGTTTGATCCCAAATGATTGTTTCTGTAATCCACAACAATCATCAAAATTGGTCTAATTATTCTACGGGGTTTTACCTGAGAATGACATATGAGCTATTTGTTAGTTGTTAGTATCCCTAATGTCATGTCACAAACTTATGTTCCAAGGATCTTGGTATCAGATGACTATATTAGACATTCCAATTTTCATTAACTAAACTTCTGCAGAGACTAGGTCTCCAAAATGTGTCCAGAGTTCTTGGTCTAAATGAAACGTATTACCCAACAAAATAAATAGCTGCTAGCGGAGGGTGGCTTACCACCAACTTGTGACTCCCAGTACAAACAAGGCATAAACAACCTTATAACAGGGCACCTTTCGTTAGCCATCTATCATCACTCTGCATTTCAACAACTTACTCAAAGGGATCACTAGGATCAGGTTTCTGTAATTCAGGAGGGATAGGGATCCGCTTGTAATACATCTCCCAGTCAAATGCCCCTCGCATCGCATCTCCAGCTTGGGTCTCATATCCAAAGTGGTCATGGTCAATTACGTCAATCATCGGGCACACAATAGTCTTGCGGTTCCGAGCAATGCGGTCTGAGGATCACAGAGAAAAAGTTAGCAAGCATGTAGCTAGTGGCCCCTTTCACCAGTAGTTACAAGGAAAGTATCTACAAGTATGAAGCCAATATTAAAACAAGAGCCGACTATCTCATCACTACAGAACAACCACCATACAACTAGTTATAATTCTAATACCAAAGTCCAACTTTAATGTACCACTAAACACCTTCAGATCTAGAGAAGCTGTCTCATTACAGAATGGGTGATTTTTCTGCTTTGTTGTTTTTATTTTTTCCTTAAAAACTGCATGTCAGTTCAGTATATTTGAGCACGAGGAACCAATTATATTGGCCAGAATTAGGTTAGAATTCTATTTTCCATGTAATGTGCATCTCAGTTCTGACCTGTGCTATCGCTTCCCCTCAAACTAAAAGGGCAAGTCTGCATTGCAATCATAGGATGAAACTGCAGCTTTTGTAGCCACACCTGAGCTAGCTTTAATCTAGCCAGCTTGGGCACAGGTGGCAGTGAAGATACAGCAACACAGGTGTCAGCATGAGCTAGCCAATGAAGTAATTACCCAGGGTTCTGGGTGAGCACGTACAGCCCATGTTGAAACCCACACTGCTGCAGCTTCACTGCTACCGTTACCTGAGCTAGCCAGGTATATCTATATGAGCTGCAGTTGCATCGCATGACTGCAGAGTAAACACATCCCAAATCTTTTCTTGGACAGAGGCTCCATGTTACACCAGATAATGGTGTGATATGTATTTATGACATCAACCAATTCTTTATCCTAAGTTATATCTACATGATACAGAAAAATTAGGCACTCGCTCCAGTAATAGCCACCCTATGGTTTGAGAGAAAAACGGAACACATTCCAAATGGAAACAAAAAACCTAAATATCTCCCCACCCTTCTCAGTGGTTCCCTGCCACTTAAAATGCCAGATGAAACAGACGGACTTGCATGTTCTAAGGACTTCGCAGAATCCACAAAACTCATTTTAACAAGTGACCTGGATGTGACCCCCTTCTGCACTGGTTGAAAGCTAGTGCAATAACCCATTATGCCACCTAACCCCAATAAGCTTTGAAGTGTCGTGCCAGAATCTGGCAGGAAGTGATTCAGACTAATGGCATAACTAATCTTGGCAGGCTCTAGAAACGTACATCTGTGCCTCCCCTCAATCTTTAATTCCAGCTGGAAAATACTGAGACAGGATTAGTTCCAACCTAGACATCTGGAACTTCTTCAATATTCATTTTAACAACAAGTTTTCTTAACTAAAAGTTAACTTTAAGAACCAAAGTGACAGATAATATATTTTAGATTCCAAGGAACATTTGGAACAAAAATGTTTTATGTTTTTAAACTGAAGCATACTGTACATGTTCTCATTTAAAAGGCATTTGGACTACTTTTGTTTCCATTCCCTGGGGCTCAGGAAGTCGCAAATGTTTTACACCATGCAGAATTAATACCAGACACACAAATTGACAGGCTGTGAAAGTAACAGCATTGCTCTATGAGAACCCAGCAGACAATTTTTCATTTCAGCTTGTGACTGCATTTTTCTTCACCTCTTGGTGTGTATTGTCATTATTTGCTAGACAAATGCCAAGTTTCACCCCAGAGGTGGCTGCATTCCAATGGCACATATGTCACTTGAAATAGGCTTGTAGAGCAGTCTGATATTCTTCAGGATTAAAGATGCTACATAAACAAACAGCACTGCAGCCTTAAGTAAACTGGATACTCCCAGATGCCCACTGGAAGTCATGTGGCTGATTTAGTGAGCACAGTCCTTCTGGTCCTACAAGTGTCCTGAGTCCAAATCCTGGCACATGCAAAAAACCCAGGTTGAGTGGTCTCATCCCACTTTGTATCTGGGCATTGCACAAAACTAACTTGCAGTTCGGCACAAGTAGTCTCTCATCTAAAAGTAGGTCCAGAATTAGATTAGTAGGGGAGTGGGGTGCTGCAGGTCAGAATTAAGATGCACAGGAAAAAAAGCCAGTTCCCTTGAAAAAAAGAGAACATTGTTCATTTAATAAGATACATGCAGACGAATTTACTTTATGAAACAGCAATCCTGTTAGAGACTATTTTAGAGTCCACTTTGTAAAGGATCACACACATTCTAGGTGTACATTGCAGCAGTTCATATTATCCACAAAAAATGACTTTCCACATGCTTGCAGATTAAATATATTTCCATAGAAACAGTCAAGAGCTATTTAAAAACTACAAGCTTAGCTTTATGTCCTACAACTAATTTCTCTTTATGAGCTGCTGAATGACTACATGAATGGTTTGCTCTTCCAGCAAACTATAAATTATGCAAGAGTTCTCTTAGTGGGGGGGTAACAGAACATGATCTCTGCTTTTAATTAAAAAAACTGTTTTGAGGGAAATTGTGTGTTTTATGACTCTTGCATAGAGAAATGCATTGTACTGAAGATTACAGGTCACTGACAGCTCTCCCAGGATTTTCTTTAGAAAGTCAGTTTTCCACATAGTCATTTATTTTCTCCTTTGGACATTTCTGAATGAGAAGACAGCAGCCTGGACATACAATAAACCATATGCCGACATCTGTCACCAGCTTTTTACCAGGCTGAAGATCAGTGTTGGGAAACACTTCAAACAACCTCCTTACCTAGCAGAGGTGGCAGCCAGTTCACATTGGCCTCGCAGTGAGAATCCAAGAATGTGATCACATCTCCTATTGCCACAGAGGCCCCCAGCATTCGAGTTCTTATTAGCCCTTCTCTCTTCTTGGTGCGCAGGATTCGGACATTTGGGAACTGGGCCATGTAGTCTTCCAAACGTTTCTTCAGGTGTTCTGGGTAAAAGAGTAAAGTTTAAGAAGGTAACAATCACTCCTTAAAATGCAGCTCCTTCCTTAGTTGTTAGTTGTCTTTTGAACATGGTATTGAACAGCCTTTAACTAACAGGAAAGAGTGTCCAGGCAAGATGGAAGAAGTATGAGTCATCTCTAAACTGTGGGTTCAAAGTTTGCTCATGGATCTGGATCTCTGAAGTTTCCATTAACTCAGAAAGAGATCAAACGGATGGAGGAGATTAAGACTAGAAAGAAGCTGCGAGACAAGAGAATACACAACAAAGCAAAAGCTAATTAACAGAACCGTGGGATAACAATGGAACTATTGACCAATAGCAGGGATGTTCATGAAAGTAGGAGCCCAAGCTTTCTCAGGAACTGGATCTGGATTAAGTAACTCACTATGCCACAAAAGCACAAAAAGAGCACTCTCAGAATTGTATACAACAACATTTACTGAATTAGTTTTTCCTGAATTTCTTCAAGCACTCAAAACACGTCCACTCTCACACAAATACATACAAGCAAAAAAAAAACAACAAACCCCCCCACAACCTAGTGATGTTGATTCTACAAGCTGGAAAGGTTTAGAGATCATTACTGAATACACTGCCCCTATGTTCACTACTTTCACAAAACTAGGATACATTTTGTACAAAATGTGCCTTGTGAGGTACCATTTGAAAACTCAATCTATTGAACATCATCATCCTGGTAAAATGCATGTAGCAACGTTGTACGTAAAGTTATAAGATTCTACTGTATGACGTTGCTGAGACATGCTCCAAGTTCAGAAAAACCAGCCCAAATCAGTTTTTCCAGAAACAAAAGGTTAGCCAGTACCTGAGCCAGGTGTCAATATAATCAAGTGGACTATTTCTGGGCTTTTGGCCAGGAAGAGGGGTGGGGGGTGAGACATCTTGGCAAACAACCTTGCGGTCGCCTGAACACCAGCTGGAGATGATTCTCAAAAGAAGAGAAATACTATAAGAAGGGAGAACAGAGGATACAAAATCACCTCTCCCCCCTCACCTCTACTCACGGCATAAACAATGTTTGAAAGACAAAATGAGCATCAGTGAGTTGGGGGAGGGATCCTGGCTGAAGAATCCAGCCAGACTGCTGTGATCACGTGGTGAGGAAAACCTTTTTGCTTTAAGTTCATTCAGCTTGTTAAATTAGGTATTAGTTTGCATTTACCTTTTATTTCTTTGTAACCAATTCTGACTTTTATGCCTCATTACTTGTAATCACTTAAAATCTATCTTTCTGTAGTTAATAAACTTATTTTATTGTCTCATCTAAACCAGTGTGCGTTTGGATTGAAGTGTCCGGAACCTCCATTTGAGATAACAGGGTTTGTGCATATCATGTCTATTAATGAAATGGACTTTCTATGAGCTTGTACTGCACATAAGGAAAGAGCTGGGCACATTTCTAGGGACAAGTCTGGGACAGGGAATTTGCTGGTGTCATTCTGCAATATAATTCAGGAGTGGCTGGCTAAAAGCATTCATATAATTCAATTGGGACTGATTTTGCATGCTAGAGTGTAAAAGGCACCTCAATTGGAGAGTTGAGGGGACAGTTGTCCAACAGTCCTGAGGAATGGCACAACAAGTTCCTATACGGATGAATCAGCTCAGCTAGCCAAGGATTACGCCCCCCCCACCCCAATCTTAATCTAGTTATACTTCTTACAATTTGGTGCCCAGAAGGCAAATTTATTCCCTTGGTGTACCTTGGATTTTATTTTGGGGGTGGGAGGTCAAAGGTGGAGATAATCTTGGGAGTTACAAAATACTTCGCATCTCACCTTTGATGCCGCCAGCAGCTGCAGTTACTCAGAACTAGCCAAAATCTGCTCTTGAATTCATTCCCTTTAAATATTTTGAGTATTCCTTGTGCAAAACTTGACATTTTTCTTTCTTCAGAGCCCGATTTTAAATTCCAACAGCTTTAATAAGACCAATCTCATTTTGGTGTGTGTCTGATATATCTGTACAGCTGGAGCAATTAAAATAATTTAAAAAATTAAAAACAGGTTGGTCTGCTTAGTAAAACCTTTACTAATTATTGCTTTCTAGCTAAGGCTAATACCCTTCCCTCACCCTTTTCAAGTAACTTTTGAACAGATCCACTGCAGCAACCAGGAATCAATTTTCTCTAATTGAATGGATAAATCTTTCAAAAAAGGAACTCTCTGGGAGACCAGACAAGATATTAACACTCATTCCTCATGCAGCATTGCGTAGGCAGTGACTGTTAATTAAAAAAATAGTAAAAAAACCACAACCATCACTCATTTAGTGGAGCCGTATCATTCCTTGCCATAATTGGAAAGAAAAAATTCCCCACTCTATGTCCAAAAGAGTTACCCAAAACCAAGTTCAAGGTATAAATTGTACCTTGGTTCCAGTACTCTAAAATCAGAGTAAGGTCATCATCATCCAAACAGCTGATTCTTTTATTACTATGTAACTCAGTAAGGAAGAGAAAAGCAGGAGCTATGCATCTGATCCTCCCAATATTGACTTCATAGGACTGCAGTGTTTTCATAATCATGCCCTATGGTAATTACTGCATCTAAATCAGTTTCCTCCGCAAACCATTAGCGGGTCTTGAAAAACTGCTGAAATTTCATAGAATCTTAAATGTTAAGAGGTATTTATACAGTGTCTCATTATTTATGATGAGGCACAGGTGACTAAAACAAACATCTAAAGAATTTGTGCCTGCTGTTTATCTCCCACTGGCATTCCAATGCCTTGTATGCACTAGCATTTTCTTCATGTCTTACAGTTGTTCTACAAATCAGTGCAGTTTCACCAGCTGTGGCACTTGCTGACACACTAGTGGAGACCAGCTTCCAGCATTTCCACACCACATCACCTACAATGCTGAGAGACGGATCCATTAAAGGCAGTCAAGTCTATTCTAGCACTCACTTTGGTGGAGCTGAACTAGGAATTACAGCAATCACGGAACAATTTAAAAACACAGCATAGGCATATTTCTCCATAGGAGATGTGATAGTTGTTTCTATAGTAAACATGAAGTCAAAGAGAGATAGATAATTAGCAATAGCTAATAAATGAACAGTTAAGAATTAAGAACACTTTATGTGACGTTACTCTACCAGGATAAGAAAGAGAAAGGATATACAAGTAGCCAAATTTCCAGAAGACATCAGCTGTTCTAATCCATCTAGATTCCCATACTGCACCCTCACCGTAACATCAAAGGGTCAAGTTCTTCACCCCCCATTTAGTTCTCAGGATAAAGAGCCTCGAGCTCTTTACTCCTTCTGTGTCAAATAATATAAGCAGTGAAATTTATCTTTTCCTAAATGCAACCAAGATGCAATCCAATAGGTGACATTATGGGTAGCATTATCTGAATGAGTGACAGACATAAGTGGGCTTTGAAGAACACCACAGTGTCCTGCTTGTTTGGCTGCATTCATAAGAAAAGCAGGCTTGCAGGAGACCATGTTTGAAACACCTTCCAGTTGTGTTTATTGTCCTCCCAGCATGTGACTGGGCATACAAGTGTCTCATTCCCCACGATGGAACAATAAAGTGAAAAAACAAAACAAAACAAAGAACAGTAGCTTAGAGCTATCGGCTCATTACAAAGGTGCTTTTCTTCACTGGTTGTAACAGTCCCTCGGAAACAGACCACTCGGGAAGGCTCTCTCTCCATTTGTTATACATCCTTAAAGCTACCCATTACTGTGGGGTTGGTCATAACTGCTTAGCTGCTGGTACCAGAACCTGAACTACCCTTTGTCAGGCAAAGCACTGTAAACTAGATGTGACAGAGATGGTAATTTCCTGGACAAATGATATTAAATGAAGTTTAAGTGTCTTAGGAGTTTATTGCATTAAAAATGCAAAACGTTTATGTATTATTAAAGGATTGTATGTAACGTCTCAGGAGGGGGGAAGGAAAGAGGCATTATGAGCTTCAAAAGGACTCAAGAAATCTCTAGGGGGAGGTGTATTGAACATACCCTGTCCATTTATGCAAGAACTCAGCTCCCCTGAGGAGGGACCTTTGTCTGCTGATCACCTGTACATGAGGACCCAATCAGAGGTCCAAACAGTATAAAGGAGCAACTCACAGATTCATGGGGATGCTTGTTCTGTGCTAACAGCTGTTATGAACTGCTGATCTCAGAAAACCCCTTGGCGGGTTTGGAAGGACTGATCACCTGCCAGAACTCTTGCTGGAGCTGGGGTGATCTCTGATAAGCTTTTTAGCATTTGTATAGCTTATTTTATTGTTTTTAATGTTTTCTTTGTAATGTTTTCACCTTAAGAATAAGTGTAACAGTGGGCAATTATGCTGTTTATAGCCTCTGAGGAGAAAGAGAAACAGGCCTGCTTAGCCAATCTGGCTTGCTGGAGAATTCACAGCATAGGCAGGGAACTGTGCAGCTTGGAAATACCCCCCGACAAGTGGAAGTGAGACACCTTCCCAAGAGAGATGGCAGCTGGAAGTCAGAGTGGGTGCCCTTGGTGGACCACAGAGAAGGAATACAGGTGCAGTTGCTGTGATGCTAGGAACCTCCCTAAACTGCATTAATGGATGGGAGAGGCACTGAAAGTTAATGCTGCACAATAGCACATGCAGTATTGGTGAGGTCAAACAAGATGCAGTACTCTCCCCTTTCCCAACTCAAAGAGATGTGTCACAGCTGCCCCATCTCCAACAGCCACAGGAAACTTCACACATCAGCATAACATTTTATTGCAAGTGTAGGACTGGGGTTTATTGACATGTAAACTAGTAAGGGTTTATTATGCCTATGGATGTGTTTTCCCCCACCAAAAAAGTGTTGTCGAGTTAACGACAACACTCATGAGCAACCCTGCAATAAAAATTATGTTTTTCTAAAGGAAAAGAGGGCAAAAATAGAGAAGGGAATAAGGAAAGAACTTGGGCATGCTCTCCTTTGCTCTACTTGTTGGACCACACGATGCTCAGATACGAAAATTTAGAATAAGACAACCATCTTCTACCAGATTATGACAATACTTTATATTTTTGTTTTTAAAAGAATATCTAACTTGTTTGTTTGAGGTTATCACACAAATTGCTACAAATATGGTGCTTAAAAATGTATTATGACATCTTGACATGGAGCGATTTTTATTACAAGGGCAATTTACTTTAATGAAAGGTAAACTAGATGAATTCCAGAGACAACACATTATGTGGAATGTAATTTAGCTGTATAAATAATAAGATTATATATAGATTAAAAATAAAATTGGAAGCTTGCTGGCAGACTAATATATAATTAATATATTAACATTACTAGTCAGAACTACTTAAAATCTTTTGCTTTCTTTATTTTGAGTTGTAAATAAAGATCTATACTAAGGAGGAGGAGCTCTGATAAAATTGTTGTTTTAAATTATCACTAATAAAATGCTGTCTGATTAATGTCTTCTCTTGGCTCAAATTTTTGTGGACTCCTCATCCCAGTGTACAAAGTATCTAAGCATAAGAACTGCTTCCAAGTAACATGAAGTTGCTGACTGCTTGCAATACTGAAAAGCCTCTCCAGGATAAAAAGATTCCTGAGTTTACATATAGGCTACTGTTTCTTTCCTCAGTCAAGTGGCCCATAGCTATGAGGAGGAGGGAGAATTTCACTACTCAGAAATGCCACCACTCTTCAGAAAAAGAATTCATGAACTTAGTGCAGAGAAAAGTAGTAAAGTTTTGGGATTACTATTTTTATTGCTTTAAAAAAACCAAAGCATACTAGAATCAATGGCAATGTGAATTATTTCTGTCCTAAAAAGTGACTCTTACAAATGGCATTATAGGTTTCAGATTCATTGGATCTCAATTTTATAACTTGATAAACAATTTGCTCAGTCTGCCAGTAAATATATATATATTTTAAAACCAGTGATTGCTCAAACTCTCTCTTCCACAGTTGATATGGATTCTTTCCATCTCATGCATCAACACCATCCAGGCCAAGTTATGCCCTCGGTGACACCTGTGTAAATCCACCAATTGATTTTACAGCTTATTGTGGTGTGACGGGGTTTTCAGAACAAGTTGGTTTCCTATAAAAGCAGCTGGAAGAGATAGCCAACAATCCTTAGCCTTATGATGTGGGTTTAAATACAATTCTGCCAGATATTCTTTAAGTTAGGAAAGCTATTCCTCCTCACAAGGACTGCTTGGGGCTACAAAAGGACTTTATTCACTTTAACTCATGCAGATCAGGTTAAATCAACTTTACAGACAGGAGCAGACCACTGTAATAACACAGCTCATAGCAGTAGAAAATGCCTAGCCCGTTCTTTATACCTCATTCCACCACACACCGAGAGCTGGAGACCAATAATAATAAATAGCATGAACACATAGCAGCGACAATAAATTAGCCAGTTACCTGTCTGATGTCCATTTACTCACGTCTCCTCCCACCACACAGAACATGCACACCCTGTTTTTAGAGTGACCTGCAGTCACGCCACCTTAGGGTGCAATTATTTTAAGTCCTCTTAAACTAGTGTCAGGCCTAGCAAGTGCTTAGGATATTTCAAGGAAGAGGCAGGCACTTTAGAAAGTGGAGCTGGTGACTCAGTAGGTAGTTCTCTTCAGTCAGCACTGACTGGGAGACAGCAGGCTCTTTCAGAGGAGACTTAGAACAGAACAAAATCTCAGAGGACAGTTAAAAAGACTCCCAATGGAGAAGGGGGAGGGCAAGGCCAGAAGGGGGAGGGATAGCTCAGTGGTTTGAGCATTGGTCTGCTAAACCCAGGGTTGTGAGTTCAATCCTTGAGGAGGCCACTTAGGAATCTGGGGCAAAAGTTGGTCCTGCTAGTGAAGGCAGGGGGCTGGACTTGATGACCTTTCAAGGTCCTTTCCAGTTCTAGGAGATTGGTATATCTCCAATTATTACCTTTTTTTATTACCTATTTTTTTTACTGCAACTGCAGGGATTCCTGAATATTTGGAATTCTAAGACTGCCATAGACAAGGAATCACCACAACTTGCTGTTTTTGTCCTTTGAAGGAGGAGAGTTAAGTGCTCTGAATAATGTGTCATTGCTCAAGCTGTTGGCCGTTAAAGTTAAATCACTAATGGCTTCCACCACGGAAAGGTGATGAATTTATTCATTTGTGCTCAACCTATTAATTTTAAAAAAAACCCCATAACCGAGCGCACTTAGAAGTTGCCATAGACATTGAAGTCTAGTCAGGAAAACATCCTCTCAGATGGGGACACAAAACTGAAAGGATCAAGACTGGGCCTTCTGGAAGCATTTTAGTTGGGACAAAGTTGAAGCACACATGCAACACTGACATTCCTTTGCACTGCACATCTGCTCCATTTGACAGGAAACATGGGACTGAAATTTACAATAATCTTGATCTTGAGTCAGAGCTGGTCTGAAACCTTGTCTGAGTTAGTTAAGGTATTAGTTATGTTGTAGCTTTCTGTGAGAGATCTTAGTTTAAAATCAGTTTTAGTTCATCAAATTTGAGCTTCAAGGTTCACCCAATAGAAAGCATGGAGTGCATGATTTTAGTACGTGCTCGCGCACACATGTACAAAGAACGGTCCACCCTTTTAAACCAATTCAAACCCACCATGAATATTCCACTTTGAAAATTCAGAAAATTGCTTCTCCATGCAGCTGAAGAGCATCAAGGACACAACTGAGGTAACAGAACAGAAAAGGTTCCCAATTTGTGGTTAAAACCTCCACTACAGTTTACCAGAGATATAATTCCCTTTTAAGTAACTGGTACAGAAAGCAAGCTCAGCTGTATTTTTTCCAGAGGTTATCTTGGCCACATTCCAAGTGCCCAAACCCCTAAGGTAACTGTTTGCATTACATTTGTTTTCAAATTACACCCACCCCTGTCATTCCTTCCCTCCCCTCCCACACACACTCTTGTTTAAGATTACAAATGACTCCATTCATCTTTTACTTAGCTATTTAGTCCTAACGTGCTATTTAACAATTTAAGAATGAATTACATTCCTTCCTGAATCAATCACCTCTGCAAGTCAGGGCTCCCTGAGATAGAAAGCACTTCATCATTGAAATTAACTCCTCTACCCTGTTTTGGGAAAGATGAGTAATCCTTTTAAACAGAAAAATGTGCTTTTATCTAAACAGACAGCACTTACACTAGTTTTAATTTTATTTCAATGTTTTCCATCCTCTGTTCACTTGGTGGGAGGATAATAAATCGATTTAATAACCACACAACACTTTCAATAGTAGCAGCGACACCATTAAGCTAATCACAGCCTTTCGCCCATTTTCTTTTAACCTTCCATGCCAAATCTGTTTGAAAACCAAAAAGGCCCTGAAAAGGGAAATTACCATTGCTCCATGGAAGGGATTCCACTACAAAAAATGCATTTATGAAAAACCCAGTCCTCCACAGGATTTGCATTCCTAGACGACACACTGCTAATACGTGGCAGGAAATTGGGAGTGCTGGCTCGGGTTGCCAACTTTCTAATTGCTGGTAACCAGACCCTCGAGGCCTCGCTCCCGCCCCACCTCTTCCCCCAAGGCCCCGGCTCCCGCCTGGCCTCTCCCCTGCTCCGCCTGTTTCTCCCAAGGCCCCGCCCCCATTGCTCACTCCTCCTCCTCCCTTCTCCGTCACTCACTGGATCGTCTCAAGGAACCTGCCTGCAGGTAGGAGATGGCCCCGGCTCAGCAGTGGCTGCCATGGGTTAATGATCTACCCCACCCCACAGTAACCAGGAACAGCGAACTGCGGCCACTGGGAGCTGCGGGGGGCTGTGCCTGAGGACGGTCAATGTAAACAAAATGTCTCGCAGCCCACCAGCGGATTACCCTGATGGGCCACATGCCGAAGGTTGCCGACCCCAACCTAGTATATAAATGCATCTACACACAGGAAAAGTCTATTAGAGAGGCACAAAGCGTGCAGTTCAAAATATTCCCACCTGCATGACATAACCATGTCTACCCTTAGCATAACATTTTACCCTGCTGCCATCTCAATCTCACTGTGAAAAGTCCTGTTAGTAAAGGAAGGGTAGGGGAGTGTACTCCCAGGATGTTTTCTCCTTTCTTTCAGAGGGAGCCTACTTGAGTCGTGTGTGTGGAGGAGGGGTTTACACAAGTTCAGTACATCGCTGAGAGAGGTCTTTGCTCTTTAGTCAACACATAGTAACACCATGCATTTCCTCCTGCTACATACCAACTTATCTGAAAACTAAGTTCACAAAACAGATTCTTAGTAGTTTGAGCGTTTATTTCCATTTATCATCAAGATAAAGACAGTTTCTCCTCTTCCTCTGACTACACTTATTCTAAAGACATGTTCTTAGATGGCTTGCAGTCTCATTTCCTTGTTGATTGCTTTTAACATCTTTCAGCGAGTTTTCTGTTGCCATAAAAAATATACGCTGTTTTCAGGCTACACAGCAGTTTTTTATGCTTCAATTGAAGAGTATAGCATACAGGCTATTAAATATTTAATTCAGTATTCCTACAGCAGTGACAATGGACAGAAAAGGCACCATTTGCATCAGCTGGATCCCTCAGCTTAGTGATTATGTGCTACGAACCCTCAAGCTTTTTCAAATAGCTGTTCTTGATCAGCCGGCTGTCTAACTAAGGGAAACAAGCTCCCATTCAATGATACCACCCTTCCAATGGCTAAACACCTTGAACACATGAAGCTACATTTTAATGCATCAAAAATACCAAAGTGTCAACACTTATGAGGACCAGGAACTGACAGATGCAACGCATACACTAAACCCAGTGCTGGCTAATCTTCAAAACCCTCAACACCTTCCTCTATTGGGTTACGAGGAAAAAGATAATCAAGCTAGACCAGATCTGAAAAGGTCACCCACCCTTACCCTGCATCAGCAACCAATTTCTGCACTTGTTAAAATGAAGTCTTGAGCCAGTATCAAGTGTGTCGGAAAACACTTCAGAATATTTGCCCATGTTGCAGAACAGTCACACGTTTGGTAGACAGGCCCAGGAATACACCAGGAGCATAGGGTGGAAGTAAGGAATGAGGTGCTGTGGCAGAGTTATATGGTGGTATGCAACAGTACACACTGGAACTTTGCAAGCTACGTTGATTTTAACTCACCATTATAACAGCAATGTACTGTGCTTGAACAAATTGACGTTTAAGACATGTAAATATAAAGTCCATGACCAGAAAAAATTCACATCAACTAAGATCTGCAAGTGGCTGAAGAATTCAGTACTTCACCCTCAGACTAATAAACAGATTGGAAGTGTAAAGAAAATGTGGCTCTTAAATGTCAGAGCTCTTTGGAATTCAAAGCCTCAATGATGCAGATGTTTGCTGCAAAACAATCCTTACGGATTTAACTGTTTGCTCTTACCATCCCTATTGGTTAAAAACAAACACCTTACCCAAAAGAATTTTTGATCTTGTACAAAAAAGGTGCAACGTACAAGAGGATAATACAGAAATGGATGATCTCAAACAGTGCAAACGTTAGTGAAAGGAAGAAATCCATTCAGACCCTCACCTAGGATACCTGACTTTTTTTTATTACTAACCTTAAAGCAAGTCTGATGAAGTTCAATTGCAAATTTTAACCTTTCTTAAAGCTGTTGTGAGCTGGTGCAGAATGTACTCTGGAGTCTAAATGCTTTATTTTAAATTTCTAAGTGACCAAGTAGTGTAGTTAAAGAGGAATGAAACCTACAAGATACGAGATAGCCACTGTGGACCTGCAATGGTTTTGTTCTACAGCTGTATCAGAGCCTGAAATTAGGGAGAGCACAATCTAATAATCCCTGTTCCTCTAACTGTGCTAACATAATTAATATCCACAAATGCGACATAAACAAAGCAAAGCCATGTTGGCTTGTGCTCCATGGGTCAGAGAGTAGGAAAATAATTGGCAAATGGAAAGACCACCAATCTGGCGTGAGGAAAAAAAAATACTGTCAAACATTTGAGATGTGACTGCAAACACCACAGTGCCAAAAGCATGATCTTATAGCTTTTAGAAGCACTTGACAATGTTCTTCAAGAAGATTTTTCCTTTTAACCAGTTCCTGATTAATGTTTAGAAAATGGAAAGACAGAACTAGTACAAGAGAAACGTATGAAGTCATGGACATCTGCCAAGACAGGCCTCCATTTAGTAAACCTACTAAATCCTAAAGTATAAATCTAGGGCTGTTAACAGCTGTGTTGATATCGGAATTGAACGCCCAAAGTTAAAGGACATTAAAATTGCCCAGTCAACTGCCATACTTGTTTTAACTGCCTCATGTATGGGTGGGAGGCTAAGGGAGAAGGTGGAAGAGAGAATCCAGAAGGTAGGATGGGTAGCTAAATTTCGCTGATTCCAATGATTTTTTTTTTTAAACCCTGCTCTGGCTTGCACTCTCCAGCTTGTTGACCCACTGTGTTCCACGGGAGACACATTAGCACAGTGGTCCCCAACTTTTTTGTCTGACGGGCACCGTGGCGACAGTTGAGCATTCACCGAAATTCAGCAGCATTTTGGCAGCGATGCCTCTCGATGACGTCGCTTGTCGGCGGCAAGTGGCGTCATCCAGAGGCGTCTCTGCCGAATTTCGGCGGATGCTCAACCGCCGGCCAGGACGCGGATGCATTTAGATGCCCCCATGGGCGCCATGGCGCCCGCGGGCACTGCGTTGTACTTTTGTAATAAGCAACAGTGGTCCTGAAACCAATAATGAATTGGACTATAGAAGCTCCACGCAAAGCTGGTCGGGAGTTTGACAAAAAAAATTTTTTCCATTGGAAAACATCAAAAACTGTTCATAGACTCGGACTTTAAGGTCAGACGGGAGTATCATGTATGTTCAACCAATCTGACTTCCTGAACATCACAGGCCACAGAACCACACCCACTCACTCCTGAAGCAGGCCCATAACCTCTGGCTGAGTTACTAAAGTCCTCAAATCATGATTTAAAGACTTTAAAGTTACACACAATCCACAGTTCACTCTATTTCAAACAACCAGGTGACCCATGCCCCATGCTGCACGGGAAGGCAAAAAACCAACCAACCAAAAAAACCCCCAGGATCTCTGCCAATCTGACCTGGAGGGAAAACTCCTTTCTAATCCCATATATGGTGGTTAACGGACTCTGAGCATGTGCATGAGACCCATCAGCCAGACATTGGGGAAAGAACTCTGTAGTAACTCAGAGCCCTCCCCACGTAGTATCCAATCTCCAGCCATTGGAGATATTTCCTAACAACAGACGCAGATGGGCCATGCACCATTGTAAGTAACCTCATCATGCCATCCCTGTCACAAACTTATCAAACTCCGTCTTGAAACAAGTTCGGTTTTTTGCCCCACTTAGACGGCTGTTCCAGAACGTCACTCCTCTGTCTAAACCTTTGTCTAATTTCAAGCCTAAAGTTGGTCAGTTTGTATCTAGGAAAGGGTCAGTTTTGATGAATTTCCCGTTTTGAATCTTTCTGAAGTTTCAAAAAACTGTCAAAACAGGAAGCTTTGACATTTTTAAGTGAAAGCTTTTTGTTTCAAAATGACCTCATTTTGAAATTTAGCTAATCTATAGTTAAAAAAAGAAAAATAAAGGTAGAAATAAAAAACAAAATATTTTGATTAACTTGACCCAAGAATTCAGATTTTTGATTAGTGAAAATTTGAAGTTCACTTTTTGTCCCAGTTCAGGATAGGAAAATTATTCAAAATCTCAAAAAATTCTTATGGGATGGGAAAACTGTTCCCACCCAGCTCTAGCTATGAGTAAACTTTGTGACGGCTCACTGTTTTTGTTCCCAGAACGCAGGAGCTTGTTGCAGCCTAAATCTGATCTTCACCCTGGAGGTTATAATTCTTATTCTGGTAAATACAGAATTAAGCAAACTAATGAAGTGGCAGCTAAGTCCTAAAACCAGCTGTCAGATAGGCAAGCAATCCGATTCATGCTCACGCCAGCATCTGCATTTCATTTCATTTGACTGGCAATAAGCTCTTCGCTTTCACTAATAAAAATGCAGGATTTGGCAACTTGGTTTTAGAAAAATACTAATACGAATACAACTACTCAATATCCTGAGGCACTGAAAGAAGGTGGGGCAGTGCCATCTTGGTAACACCTGTTCAACTTCTGGGAATAGTTAGTTAAAATCCATTACATGTATGAGAAGGGTCCTATATTACAGTGACACCTTCCTAAGCATAACTTGCTAAACACTATTCTTGCAGGAAGTGTGTGAATTGTCCCGACAATTCCTTGTTTGGAGAAATGAGTGATTTAGGATAGTCTTAGCCTTTTTTACTCACAATAAACCAGGGGTTTGTACCTGAACAATAACGGATAAGCAGCAAAGCTCAGACTGTGAATAGCCCCACTCAGACTTCTACGTGGGCCGGTGTTCTGCATGAGTTCTAACTAAAACAGTTTCCCTTAGCACTGCTTCAAATACACACTAAAATCCTTGTTGTGAGGATGTCACCCAATGTTACTCTCCACTTTACAGTCAATCAGAACCAGCGCGCAGCTGGAGTTTTTCCCCGGACAGAGAATCCCAGACAAGGAAAGCACGCACGCATATCCGCAGCGTGTGGAAAGAGCCACTGCCTTTAAGACTTGAGCCCTGAACATGCAAGGACCCCACCAAAGAGCCTGATAACTTTACTAGGGCCCTGACTCAGGAAAACACCTAAACACTGTCCTTAATAGAGATGCTTTTTTGAATCAGATCGTAGGTTGGGTGTATCTCAGTCCTGTCAGATTCCACATCAGATCTCTTATTTCAGTAATTACTAGCTTCACTTCTTTGCTATAATTTCTCTCTCTCTGATGTACAAGAGGACTGAGTTTCTCCTGAAGGACAAATCAAGAATTTCATAGGCTATATATGAAAGCAGTATTGTCTCCTTTTTAACAGAAGAGTTGACCAGTGTGTCATACTCCTCTGTTAACTGCACAGAAATGTAACACTTAGGAGACAGAACACCTCTTATTAAAGTCCCCGTATAAGAATTCTTGCTTTACCAATGCTGCCTGTAATGCCTGTTAAAAAAGAAAACTATTAATAATAGACACATCACACATAACGAGGGATGACAGTGCTCAAATCACACTTCTAATTAACTTATACAGAGAAACAGCTGTAAAGCATTAAAATGCTGATTTGTAGTGCAGCTGGCAGTTATCTAGATATTTTGCTCCTAGCAGATGAAGGCATTTGCTTCAAAGTGGGTGGGGTGGGGTGAGGGATTTTTGCCATAGTCCATTGCTAATGCAAGCTACATATATCATGGTGGTCACAGTAGCAAACGACGTAGTTGGGATGCACTTGATAAACTGAAACAGGGATGAAAAATCTGCTTCAGAATCTTGCTTTATTAGCCAGACATCTTTCCAACCCCACAGTAATTAGCTTAGAAACACAGTTTGCTAGTAATAAGCTGGATCCTTTCCATCAACCCCCATAGTCCCCCCTTTCCCAATCATTCTTCCAGCTGTGAGTAACTTTGATTTTACAATAATTAATTGCGAGAACTGAAAAATGAATTGTGTAGAACTTGTTTTGCAACAGGCTTGCTATGAAACAAAGCTACTTGGGGTTCTATATCCCTTTCCCCTTTCAAATGCATGAACAGAATATTTTAAATGTTTTCCAGCTAGTTATGAAATACTGAACATTGCAGTTTTCAGCTGAAATGGCCTTTTATCAAGACACATACATCTGAGTATGGAAATACCACAATATCAATACTTTCAAGATTTAGAAAGTTAATACAAGAATGAAAAAAGTTACCTCCTTGTAATTGTTGCTCAAGATGTGTTGCATATGTCCATTACACTGTAGGTGTTCTTGCATCTTGTGCACTGGGGCTGGAGAGTTTTCCCTAGTGGTACCTATACGGGGTAGCTCCACCCACTGCCAAGCTCCTTGTGTTCCAAAGTGAGGGCATAAAGGGCAGTCTCTCTCCTCCCCTCCTTCAGTCCCTTTGCACCAGAACTGATGGCAGACTCTGATGCATCGGGAAAGGAGGGTGGATTGTGTAATGGACATATGCATAACTTTTTTCTTCGAGTGCTTGCACAGCTCCATTACACTGCAGATGACTCCCAAGCTGTTATCTGAGGTGGGGAGGCACAGAGGCTCATCAGAAGAGGGACTGTAGGACCACCTCTCCCACATTTGCATCCTCCTGTGATGCAGAGGACAGTGTGTAAAGCCTGGTAAACATAGAAATGAAAGGTCATATTGCTGCTTTACAGGTGTCCATAATTAGGACATGTGCACCACAAATGCTGCTGAGGGGAAGTGAACTCTAGTTGAGTGCACTGAGAGTTTGTTTGGAGGAGTTACTCCTCTGGCAGCATAACACACTGTAATACAGCTAGTGACTCACTTCCAAAGCCTCTGATTTCTAATTGGATGACCCCTCATATGTTCTGCATAAGAGATGAAGATACCCTAAAAAACTTTGCCCTATCTAGGTAAAATGCCAATGCTTGACAAACGTCCAAGATATGGTGCTTCTGCTCATCCTTACTTATATCTGGTTTCAAGAAGAGAACTGGTAGGTAGATAAACTGATTCAGGTTGAAACCAGATATCACATTTGAGAAGAACCTTGTCTTTGGAGAAAACTGTATGGTGGATCAGTGACTGATACATTCAGCTCTCACATCCTCCTGGCAGAGATGACAGCCACTAAAGCAGTTACCTGTGGTGTCAGGTGTAAAATTAGTACAATTGCAAAAGCTCATAAGGAAGGTCCATAAGTGCAGACAACACCAAATTCAAATCCCAGAAAGTTGTCAGTCTCTGACAGGTGGAAACAGCCTATCAAGACCTTTCAGGAACCTGGTCATGATTGGGTAAATGCAAACAGTCTTACCATCTGTGCAAGGGTCAAATGTCAAGATGGCGACCAGAGTCATCCTAATGGAGCTAAAGTCCATACCTGATTCATTCAGGTGCAAAAGGTAGTCCAGAGTTGATTGAGTCATCATCTGAGTCAGGGGTACATTAGGAGATGCTGCCCAGATAGAAGGCTTCCATTCACGCAAGTAAGCAGCTTGTGTGGACAGCTTTCTGCTATCAAAGAGCACATTCTGGACTGCTAGTGATCAATGTACTTCCCCTACATTCAACCATCGATGAACCAGGCTGTAAGATGCAGCATTTGCCCATCTGAGTGAAGCACCCCACCATGGTTCTGTGGAGGTCTCTGATTACTGGTTACAGCTTGTGGAGATGTGAATATTGTGTGCGTCTTGGCCAGGCTGGTGCTATAAGGATCATTCTACCCCGATCTTGCTTGAGCTTGACAATGACCCTGGGGTACTCATAGGTATGCACAGAGGAGCTTTTTATTCCACAGAAACAGGAAAGCATCCAACGTATGAGGTATACTTGTTCGCAGGGAACACCAACGCTCCAACCACCAACAGCAAGAAGGAACTGAAGGAGCAGTGGGGTGACCATGCCCGTTAGACCCTCATTTCAGAGCCCGAAAGTGGGCTGGGCCACCCCATGGGTACTGCTAGGGAAAACTCCATCATTGGTGTATGTGATGAGTTTAATGGACATATGCAAGCACTCAAAGAATCAATGGTACTTAATGTAGTGGCTTTAAAATGAGGTTATGTAGTTAAATTTGATTACAGATCCAGAGCTCAGTTTATTTCCTATATAACAATACCCTAAAATAAATCAGATCTATAAAGCAGAGATCAGAGGTGAAAGTGAGGGAGACTAAACTGATTACACAGCCCTTGCAAGACAAAATGAGCATCTGAATTGGGCTACAAGTTAACTTCCATTGGGGTTTACAAATTTTACCGCAATAAAAACATAAAAGCTATGTTATTCACATAAGATCATTAGAGCTGCCATACTGAGTCAGACCATGGTCCATCTTGTCCAGTATCCTAGCTCCAATAGTGGCACATACCAGAGCTTCAGAAGGAGTGTACAGAAAAGGCCATTTGTGGCCTTCCATCCATCTTCCACTCCCGGTTTCTGGTAGTCAGAGGTTTAGGGCTGTCCTGAGCATGGGGTTGTGCCCCCTGATCATCTTGTCCAATAGCCATTGATGGACCTCTAGGAACATATCCAGTTCTTTTTTGAAGCCCGTTATACTTTTGGCCATTATAACTTCCCATGGTAATGAGTTCCACAGGTCAACTGTGCATTGTGTGAAAAAGTACTTCCCCTTGCTTGTATTATACCTGCTGCCTATTAATTTCATTGGGTGACCTTATTGTGTGAAAGGGTAAACAACATTTCTCTATGCATCTTTTCCCACTGTTCATTATTTTATAGAGCTTCAGCACAACCCCATCAGTCATCTCTTTTCCAGGCTGAACAACCCTAATCTTTCTACTCTATCCTCATATGGAAGCTGTTACATACCCTGGGTCATCTTTGCTGCCCTTCTCTGAACCTTTTCCAGTTCTACAATATCCTTTTGAGATAGGGTGAGCAGAACTGGACGCAGTATTCAAGGTGTGGGCACATAATGGATTTATAGAGTGGCATTATGACATTTTCTATCTTATTTTTTAATTTTTTCCTAATAGTGCTGAAAATATTGTAAGCCTTTTTGATCGCTACTACACATGTTGCCAAGTCACCCAATTTTGAGATCCCTCAAACTCTTTGCAGTTTGCTTTGGACTTAAGTATCTAGAATAATTTGTTATCTGTAAACTTTGTTACTTCACTGTTCACCCCTTTTCCAGATCATTAATGAATATGTTGAACAGCACAGGTCTCAGTTGAGATTCTTGGGGAATCTCTTCACCTCTCTTCATTGTGAAAACTGCCTCCACCAGGGTAAAAACAGTTTCTTATACAAATGGCAAATGCATACGAAACTTTCCATCTACAGCATTTAAGAGTTCCAGTGTTGCAATTTGACTTCAATACATCAGCTAGTGTTAAACCTCTAGACCAGGGGTCGGCAACCTTTCAGAAGTGGTGTGCCGAGTCTTCCTTTATTCACTCTAATTTAAGATTTTGCGTGCCAGTAATACATTTTAACGTTTTTAGAAGGTCTTTCTATAAGTCTATAATATATAACTAAACGATTGTTGTATGTAAAGTAAATAAGGTTTTTAAAATGTTTAAGAAGCTTCTTTAAAATTAAATTAAAACAGAGCCCTCTGGATCGGTGGCCAGGACCTGGGCAATGCAAGTGCCACTGAAAACCAGCTTGCGTGCCGCCTTTGGCACCTGTTCCATAGGTTGCCTACCCCTGCTCTAGGCTCATTCATTGCTCTTACTGTGTGCAGTAGTTTTGTAGTGAGATTTGATTGTACATGAGTATGTTACATGAGAGGAGTTCTACTCTAATGAAAGGGAAAGTGAAGAAAATCTGTTTTTGGGTCAAATTTCCAGTTTTCATATATCTAAAAAAATTAAGCGCACATTTTCAGCATCCTATATCCACATTCTGCGCCTAGACAAATCTGAAAGGGTCTCAAACTATTTCCAAAGGGAAGGGGAAACATTTTCATTCTTGGACTTTCAATTAAAGTAAATTGATCTTTTGACCGGCCCTTTGAGCAGTTACTAAAACTTGGTGCAGCTACAAGAAAAGGTTTCAAATGAACCAGATCCTTAAAGAAAACAAATACAACATAAGAGCTAAAATGGGCTGTTAGTGTAAACAGAGTTTGTAAGAATCTAAAAAAATGAATTATAGTGTAATTAACTTATTTTAATCAGCTTTGTATAAAGAGTAAATGCTCTTCAAGGATTAAAGTAATATGAGAGGTCACATTCAAACTTTAGTAAGACCACAAATGACTGTCACCACATTGTCCCAAGTACAATCACTGTATATTAATATTCATGCGCTAACCGTACATTTTAGGAGAAAAGTGACTTGTACAATGAGTGTCTACAGATGACAAGATAATGCTTTTAGCTGGGTAAATCCTTTACCATTCCATTTTAAGATTAAAAAAGAAATCAAGTATTAAACCCTTTCCCATTGGAGATATTAAAAGCATAATTTCTGTCAATTAAAACCATGCAGATAAGTTTAATGAAACTAGGCTGCTTTCGATATGCACCTGATGTTCCACCCATTGTCAAATCAGTTGTACATTAATAAGGTTCCCTCTCCTCTCCCTTTCAATCAGCGTGTTGCTTGTAATATGACTCCTATGCACTTATGACTGCTGGGTTCTATATACCCAGGGGGCAAAATTGCACTGCTTCTGCCCAAGCAGCCTTGCCCACATTCATTTTTCTATATAGACTATTCCATATGGGCATCTTCTCAAGATCACTTTTAAATACAGGAATTAAGGAGAGAGACTGAAACCAAAAAAGTGAGAGGGACCTATCTGCAAAACAAGTTAGTAGTGGCTACTAGCGTGTCTGGCACAGAAGTGAATGGGTAAGACCCATATTTAACAGCTGCAGCTTTAAAACCTAAGGTAATTGGAGTCTCCCCTGTGGATCAACTTTTGAGCAATCAGCAGGGCTTTGTGAAGGAAGATGACGGAATACAGCAGAGTGTGCTGGCCAAACATGAGGAAAGAGCGAAGTACAGACAAAGCAAGAACTACTGAAGAGGATGCCTAAAGAAGGAATAACTGCTACTGTATTTGTGAGGCGTGAAGGGTCCTCAGCACACAAACACTCTCTTTTGCAAAAAAGATGCCTCCCAGAGAGGGAGTTAAGCTATTTTACTAACACTAGCGTCCCTGTTAAAGAACAGCTATAATCCTCAGTGCACACAAATTGGTCAAATAAAACCTGAGAGAGGTGGGGTGGAAATGGAAGGAAAAATCAGAATACCAGAACAATACATTTTCCCAAGACAGCTCAATTTGCAGAGTGAACAAAATTCTTGGAGGTAAAGAGAAACATCTAAGAGAAGTACTCTGCTGTATCCAGCTATACAGAAAGACCCCAAAGGAAACAGCACATACTTTTTGGGAAGAGAGAGAGAAATGTATTTGGTTCCAGCTTCCTGAAGGTACAAGGACAACGAGATGCTTAAGTAGAGGCCTAGCTGTCCCAAAAGAATAGAACCCAGGTGTCCTGATTTCCAATTTGTTGTGCTTACCAATAGATGAGATTCTTCAAACCAAAACAAAAAACTTGCTCTCTAGACATGTCTCTTGGATGACTGGGTCCCAGAACAAGGAGGACGTTATATATTGTAATCAACATGAGGCTTGTATCAAGTGTCTCGTTGCAATATTAGGCTGCACAAGTGGAAATGGCATTTGGTTGAGGACAAGTAGTGGTTAGAGCAATTATGTCATCACAGGAGTTATATCTAACGAGTTATCTGTAGAAGTTAAATCTTAATGAAATACGATAATTAATGAACCCAATAAAAATGGCAAAATTGGCAACATAACAGAGTAAACCTTTCCAGAGGAGCCTTAACTTTTGGCGATTCCAGTGTTTTGAATGCTTGATCTCAACTTTCACTGCATTAATGTGGTGTTTTTATTAACATATAAAAGCTTTAAAGATATGTCACTGCATGACTTTTTAGTGAAGCTTTGACTGTCATGCCTTAACAAGGGACAATACCTTATTTAAAACACCCAGCCATTTATATAAAAGCAGTATTAAAAATGGGTAAGAATGGGCTGTCAGTCAATATGCAGATGATTGAGTATCAAAATAAGTGACTGATGTATAAAATTATTTTAACATTGAGCAGCAGCCACTGATTTCACTTCTATGGAACTATGTGGTGAAGTAAGTAGGATTATCAGAGGCCGTTCTGAACCATCTGTGTTACATAAACACATTTTTTCTGCATATAGTTTTTTTTGTTTGTTTTTGTTTTTTTGTTTTTTTTAAATGGCTGCTTATTCAGTGATCCAGCTCTTTAAATTATGTTCAGCAATTACATTACAGCCTTGTGGCAGACAGAGATTCAACAAATTGAATAATGTAAGAATTTCCAATGGCATGAAAGGTGAAAGGAAAAAAACCCACCATATTTTTCATCAAAGAAAGGGCTGACAAATCCAATGCTCTTTCATTCCAGGCAGAAAAATTTAAATGCTGGCAATTATTGTAACATTTTGCTTTCATAGGCTGACTTTCCCTTTGATGACTGACTTGGTTACTGACAACTTCTGATCCAAGATGACTGTGGAATGAGAAGTATGGACTGTCACAAGCATAGATTCTGGGGCTGGCGCACCCACAGGAGAAAAAAAAAAAAAGACCTGTGGATCAGTGCCACCTCCTCCCCCTCAGTGCCTCCCACCCACTGCAGATCAGCTGTTCAGCGGTGTGCAGGAGGTGCTGAGGGGAAGAAGTGGGAGCAGAAAGAGGTGGGGCGGGCGTTGGGTTTGGGGGAAGGGGTGGAGTGGGGGGCAGGGCCTGAGGCAGAGTGGGGGTTGAGCACCCCCCTGGGATCTGAGTAAGTTGGCACCTATAGCCACAAGTGTATTGTTTGACTAGGTGTAATCTTCCAAGATGTTCCAACTCACTAACTCTGAAATGACTTACCTGTAAATGACATTTTGCTGCTATTCAAATCTAGTCTCTAGCTGGAGGAGGCTTTGCTTATAATCCAATGTGAACAAGGAGAGCCACTAATGGAACAGGAGAATTTGACTGCCAGCATAAGAAGATTGTCCCCCAGTTGCAAAAGGCTACAACACACCAGCTATGTACGATGGTTGACAGAATCAGCATGAGAGGGAGATGTGGTCAGACTGGGCTGCACAACCTCACTACCAAAGGAATGCTGGTCTCTTCGCCTTCTGTGGTGTTGCACTGAGGTGGTTGTCATTTGAACTGGAGACTAATTCAGCCCCTGGCCCATCCCAGGATTTGAGAGACTGGAGAAGGTCATAGTTTTCACTGCCCTTCCCTTGCCTTTGGTCTTGTACTGAGTGGTGCTTGGCTGGGCCTGAGGTCAAGTCTAGACAAGTGTGGGGAAGGTGACATTCAGTTTCTGAGCCAAGATCAATAATATCCATAGAGAAGCCACTCACTGGAAAAGAGGACATCTGATTTTTGCCTACATGCACGATAGGTACCAAAATCACCACACACAGTGGGGGACTAAGCTCATTAGTTTAAAGTTCTTAATACTCATGAAAGAGTCTGTCTTGACAGCACTCAAAACTGAAGTCCCATTTAAAAACCATTTTAACAGGCAACAGCAGCACCAATGAACTCACCTGTTGCCCTCTCCAGATGTGCTGACCCTGGCCTGGAAAGACAATATATCACCTGCAAGAGTGAGGTGGCAGTGAGAATGCCACTCCCATTCCACTTTTGAACTTGGACCTATCAAGAATACAGATGCAACATGGATGCCTGAAGACCATCAATTCAATTCACACAGACCAAACAGCAAACGGATCATGACTTTTGGTCTCTTGCAGCCGGAGTCAGATTCAAACTGGTGATCTAGAGGCAAGTGGCTCCCACACCTTTACTGACTGCCCTCAAACCATCCAGTGCCTCTAATCAACCTAAATAAAAAAGTCATGACTAGCAGAAAGTGAGCTGTTTCAAATTGACCTGCACCTCAACTTCTCCCCCCATAGTCTATTTGGACATATATACTCATTTACTGGTCAACAGCACTATGATGAAGTAACCAAAAAGCATGCAAATTCTATGTCTGACAGTCCCCAGAAGAAGAGTGATATAAGTAATAGTGTCTTAGTTTTCTTAGGGCCATTCTGATAACAACAAGGGATATCATTAGGGCCCTACCAAGCAGGATACAAAAGAGCTTAATAATTTTACTCAGATCATTAGAATTAATGAATGAAATTAAACACAAAGCCATCAATCCACAAAGAACTGCCACAGCAAAGCATTTATTTATGATCAGGAATTGTGCAGTCATAAATCCATGCTTAGGGTATTTTGATTTCTGCTTACCCATACGGATTGATGTTACTACATGTGTGGCCACCTGAAATAATCAAGTTGAGATACGTCTGCAGTGGAAATCACATGACCTGACAGTTTCATCTTATTACATTTCTACACCCAACAACAAATTTTTACTGAGGCATATGCTGCTCGGCAGGTTAGTTCCCATGTTTCATTTTTTTTCTGAAGTGTCTGATGCAGCCAATGGAAGGAAGTTACATTTTTCTATAAGTAAAAAACATCAGCGATTCTTGCTAAAAGTCAACGTTTATATTGCAAGCATGTCCAAGAATTAGATTCCAACTAGATTTGTAAGTAAAGAGTACGAGGGACGCGAGACTTTGGTGATCTTATCAGGAATACTTCTTAGATGTTAGAAACTAGCTATTAGAAGGTGGAAGCACCCCACAATATAGTAATGTCTCAGTCACAATCACGGTCAGCAGCAGATGCTAGAAGCTGAGCAACAAAGTAAGAACTAGAATTGCTACTTTGGAATTCTTTGGCATCCCTTTATAAGATATGAGACAATGGTCTAGTGAAGAAGAAAGTGCCATGAAATGGCTCTCAGGCTAGAGCAAGGGCATGCGCCAGCAAGAACAATTGCTTATGCTATGAGCTGTAGAGTATGTTCTGCTAACAGGGTCCCCTGTCTACAGCTCAAAACTCCTGTAAAATGCTTAGTGTACTTTAAGAAAGAGTCCCACACTGAACATTTAGACCAGGGGCAGGCAAACTTTTTGGCCTGAGGGCCACATCGGGTTTCGAAAATTGTATGAGGGCCAGTTAGGCCCGCCCCTGCCCCCTATCCGACGCCTCCTTCTTGCCCCGACGGCCTCCCCTGGACTCCTGCCCCATCCAACACCCCCTGTTCCTTGACTGCCCCCCACCCCCGGGACTCCTGCCCCATCTACCCCCACCGCTCCCTGTCCCCTGACGGCCCCTCGCCACCCCATCCAATCCCTCTTCTCCTTCCTGACTGCCCCCCCAGAACCCCTGCCCCCATTCAACCCCTGTTGCCTACCCTCTGACCCCCTCCACCCCATGACCACCACCCTGAACTCCCCTGTCCTCTATCCAACCCCCCCCGATCCCTACCCCCTTACCGTGCTGCCTGGAGCAACAGTGGCTGGCGGCGCTACAGCCGCGTCACCTGGATGGAGCCTGGCCATGCCACCGCTGCGCAGCACAGAGACCGGGTCAGGCTGGGCTCTGCAGCTGCGCTGCCCCAGGAGCTCACAGCCTCGCCACCCAGAGCACTGCGCTGGCACTGGAGCAAACTGAGGCTGCGGGGCAGGGGAACAGCAGGGAGGGGCCAGGAGCTGAGGGGCCTGCGGGCCATAGTTTGCCCACCTCTGATTTAGACAGCTAGCCTTTTCTACAGTAACTTCGCTCTCTTGCTCGTTATTGGCTGCCATATGCTTTATAAGAATATATTTTGATCTGGGGTGGGATCTGAGTTACTACAGAGAATTCTTTCCTGGGTGCTGGCTGGTGAGTCTTGCCCACATGCTCAGGGTTTAACTGATCGCCATATTTGGGGTCGGGAAAGAATTTTCCTCCAGGGCAGATTGGCAGAGGCCCTGGAGGTTTTTCGCCTTCCTCTGCAGCGTGGGGCACAGGTCACTTGCTGGAGGATTCTCTGCACCTTGAAGGCTTTAAACCACGATTTGAGGACTTCAGTAACTCAGACATAGGTTAGGGGTTTGTTCCAGGAGTGGGTGGGTGAGATTCTGGGGCCTGCTTTGTGCAGGAGGTCAGACTAGATGATCATAATGGTCCCTTCTGACCTTAAAGTCTATGATCTATTATACTACAGGCATGGGAAAGAAGCAGGATAAAAAAACAGTGCACTGTGTTTGTATAAGAGGGAGGTACTGTAATGAGTAATAAATTAAACATTTTAAAAATCCTGCTTAGTAAGGCCCTTGCTGGAGCATATTAAAATGCACTGTAGTCAGGATAACCTTTTTTGGTTGAAAAATGTTTACTGCTCTAGGTCACAGTATTGTCTTCCTCCTTAAATATGAAATAAATAGCTTTGTTGACGCTTCCAGATAATGATTCACTAGCGTAAGGGCTTCACTAATGCAAAAAACAAAAGACAAAACTGAAACAGTTGCCTTTAACGGTGTGCTCTGGAGCAAAATTTGGCAGTCACCAACCTCCATTTTTTGCCCTATATTTTTTCAATTTATCATCTACTTTCACCTGCTCACTGGTGACTTCCCATCCCACTTCTCAGTACTAGAAATTCCCGAACAGTCCCTATTTCTGAAGCTGAACACAGATTAAAAGTGGAAGATGGATTTAACACCTGGCAGGAAAACACCTGTCTGCTGTAGCCAAGTTACCATATCAACTAGGGTAGTCACAAATGGAATCCTTTGCAGTAACATTTTCAGGTTGAAATACAAAGATTCACTACCTATGAAGAGACTGAGTAAACAGTGATAAAATAAGCCAAAAATGTAAGCGATAGGAAAACAGACAGTCTCGCTGCTTGCAGTATTCTGTAGACAACTTCTGTTAAAATGAAGGTATGGATAAGACTTCAGCACATACATGGAAATCCTCCGGGACTTTCCCAGCGCAAGCTAAGTTCAAGCCACTGTGATTCAGTCCTAAGCACACAGAACCTCAACACTGGGTCTGACAGGCTTGCCAGGGTTTCCTAGCTTTTCGGAAGTATATCACTACAAAAACTTGCATCAAAAAGATCTGGCAGGGCTGTTTAGACACTCCTCTAAACTTTCCTTGCTTTGAGGTGCAAGCAGAACACATCTGATATTTTACTACTTTGATCATACTTGGATTGGGGTGATCTGTTGGCAAACTCCTCTTAAACCAACCCTAAAACTATACTTTATTAATGCAGGCTGTGATGAGAAGGGGTCAATGTGATACTTTTTAGTAGGTTTGTGCATCTTGCAGGACTAGAAAGCAGGGCCGGCTTTATGAAGGGAGGGGCCTGATTTGAATACCTGGCAGCGGTCCGGGGCTTCGGCGGGGCTTCAGCAGCGAGGGGTCCGCTCCGGGTCTTCCACAGCACCAAAGGACTCCCTGCCGCCGAAGACCCTGGAGCAGACCCCCCACCGCCGAAGCCCTGGACTGCTGCCGGGTAAGTAAAAAAACAAATAAAAAAGGTGCCTAAGGCACGGGGCCCGATTCCGGGGAATCAGGCAAATTGGCTTAAAGCCGGCCCTGCTAGAAAGAGATGCAGAATTGGTGCTCTGTTGCAGACCTCCTGTATGATCTTGGGCAAGTCACTTTTCACACAACATTTTCACCTTGTGCCTACCTGGCTTATTTAGACTGTAAGCTCTTTGGGGAAGGGGCTGTCATTCCCTCTTTGCACAGCACCAGCACAATGGGGTCCTGATCTCAGCTGGAGCATCTAATTATAAACAACAGGTCTGCAATTCAGGAGAGGTGAACTGGGAGAGATTTATGGAGTTCATGCCAGGACTACCAAGTGGAGAGAGAAGCTTAGTCTCACGTATCCTTGGCTCAAAGCACTACCGTTAGTTCCTTGACTTCTATAGTTCTCAGTTCATTCATGTTTTAGAAAGATAGAAAAAAAATTAAGGACTGTTTTTTATTTAAGTGTCCAGTGGTTTGGTTGTATTTTTGGTACAGCCAAGTGAGCTGCTGTAACTTGACATACGACAAGGTCTTCAATTCTTGTCCATCTTAACAGTGGTATAAGTATGTGGCCAGACGAGTGTTCTAATTGGATCCAAGCCCAAGGAAGCTATGTAGCCTTCTAAGTGCAACGTTTAAAGACAAAGCTCCATTGGAGGGAGAGAGACACACATTATGCAGCTGTTAACTTTGCAAGAATTCTCAGTCCTTGAGCCAAGCATTTTGAATAAGTTTTTAAAATTACATTCTCCCCACCCCTCAAAAAACCAAGGCTTTCAGAGTGGCTGACTTTCAAGTGAAGATCACACATTTAAGTATTCGCTGCTACTGCCGCTGCCTCCTCAAGACTTTGAAAAAGTCTATTCAGGGACAGAGAGGGATTTGTAAATTACTTCAGTGTGGTGAAGAAAGAATACCAGTCACCGGAAAAAGCAGCTGGGATCAGCAGGGAATGCCACTGTGCAGAAAAGGCGAATAAACAGAGGAATGAAACTTAAAAGAGAAACAAAAACTTACTTATGGGCAGAAACAATCCCCATCTGCAATGATTAAGTAGGGTGTGGAAAGTGAAACTTTTATTTATGTAATGCAGATCTGGTTACAGCACGAGGGTCGATCCAAATCACCTGATTTTACTTTTCTGCTTCTAATCTTTTATGCCAAGACGAAGAAAAGAGGGCTTGCTGAAAATGCATTCTCTTCTGACAGTCTAAAAATACTTTAAACATCGATGCCATATATCTGTAGCCTAAGGAGCTTTTCAAAGTACCATGCTTTGCCCGCAAGCTAGTGAAAGTTACACTTCAGGAGAAGAGCTGTCGCTGTAGGGCAGCACTTCGCATTTCAAAGTCAACATGGGTCAGAGCACCACTGATTGGTGTTTTGAGTTAATGGTTTTATAGGAGCTTCAGAATCAGTCATAGCAGCTATTTCTCACCCTCAAGATTTTTACTTGGAAACCCTTCTCATAATAGCACTCTCATGGAGAGAGCCCTGTGTTCCTTGTATAATTCCAGATGGAAGGATCTTGTTTAAAAAAACACCTTGCAGCATAAAGTAATTACCTTCTTGTTCTTTGATAATTAAAATGGAAAAAGCCTTAAGAACTGATGATCCCTTAAGGCCAGTATTCCATCTCAGATTTTGGCTAATGTTGGATGCTTCAGAGAAGGTACAAACCCCACGTGATACTTCAAATTGCAACAACATAAAAGAGGTTAGCGGAATTATTTCTTCCGTCTAATGGTCACTTTATGCCATGAAGTGTGAGGGTTACTAGCCCTCACTTTATCCTAAATAGTTAAATCACAGTTTAATTTAAAATAGCATTGCATATGGTGGTCCAAGCAGATTCAAAGGAACAAATTCTTTTGGCAATTTAAGGCCATTCCCTTTTTGTGTAAAACACTAATGCCACTTCGTGTTGGGCTTATCTCCAGCTTCTGCCCTTATTAGCCTACAGAAATGAACACAGGTGACTGCATACACTACAACTATACTGTTAAATTCTTGCTGTGCAGTACGATTTCTGCTGCAGAATAAACAGAGCCATGTGGCAAATACTGGAGGGGACTTAATATTGTTTATAGGTTATACTTAATATATCACTAAGGATTTTCAGGTACATCAGTATGAATTGAAATCAGGATGTAAATGGACAGTGTGATTCTTCATTGCTTGGTATTTTTGTGCCTGGAGAAGGGGCGAGAGAAATGGAGAGTATTTCTTCACACAATGCAGTCCACCTGTGGAACTTCTTGGCAGGGGATGTTGTGAAGGCCAAAACTACAACATGGTTCAAAAAATAACTAGATAAGTTCCTGCAGGATAGGTCCATCAATGGCTATGAGCCAGAATGGGCAGGGATGCAACACAATGCTCCGAGTGTCCCTAGCCTCTGTTTGTCAGAAGCTGGGAATGGACGAGACAATGGATCACTTGACTGCCTATTCTGTTCATTCTCTGAGGCACCTCACGTTGGCCATTGTCGGAAAACAGGATACTGGGGTAGCTGGACCACTGGTATGGCCCAACATGGCCATTCTTATGAGAGTAAAACTAAGACTACATGCCACTGTGCCTTAGTTTAAACTTGTCTGTAAAATGGGGATAATGATACCGACCTCCTTTATAAAACACTGAGATCTACTGGTGAAAAGTGCAATACGAGAGCTGGGTATTATGAATGTTATGGATTTTCCAAATTTATTTTTACTTCTGGAAAGTTAAAAATGTTAAACCATGTAGTCTCTAGGATGAAAACAATTCATCAAGATTAATTTTAATCTTTTCCTTAATATAGAATTATTATTTTCTGTATGAAGGAAGACAATCCTGTTTAAATAAAAGATCACTTATGATTTGTTAAGAAACCAAAATAGCAAGTGTTTAAGAACCCAAATCATTAACTCAATACTCCCAGGGTTTGGCTGATGAATACATTAATAGCACTTACTTTCCTTATTTACCACTGAGACTAATCTCAGTGCTGTGAAAATCATTGTTGCCACCAATACCTAGTAATGCAAGTGCTGCAGGAAATGTAGCTTCTTGCTCTGCTGAAGGTCTTATTGAGACATCAACTGGCTGTTACTGGAGACACCAAAATCCTAAAGCTGTCTCTTGGCAGATAATAATCTGCTCTTCTTTACTATACTTTTGTGCATTTTGTCAGGTAGTTTATGTAGCTATAGGTAGAGATGCTACATAGGAAGTCACTGTACCTCTGTCACTAAAGTCATCCACCAGCACAATTTCTGCTATCAGCTCAGGAGGGGAGCGATTTAGGATGCTGTGCACTGTCCGGAGGAGAGATGACCATCCTTCATTGTGGAATGGGATTATCACACTGGTGTTTGGGAGCTTCTCCAGGTACAGCTTGTTATTGCAGCTAGACAGGGATAAAACAAGTTATAAACATACCAAGTAAACAGACACATTAAACACTATAACTTTAATATCAGTTACCTTCCAAGTAACTCTCAATTAATCCTCAACACCCTGTGAAGCAGCTACCTACATATATTAAAAACAGCTTTCTGATGTATATCCATAAGCTACATGTTCACTAGCCAGCAATGAGTTTTCTATATTCATAGATTAATATAACACAGATTAAAAATACTATTTCCATACTCAGAGGGGTCGCTGTGTTAGTCTGGATCTGTAAAAGCAGCAAAGAGTCCTGTGGCACCTTATAGACTAACAGACATATTGGAGCATGAGCTTTCGTGGTTGAATACCCACTTCATCGGATGCATGTAGTGGAAATTTCCAGGGGCAGGTATATATATGCAAGCAAGAAACAGGCTAGAGAGAACGAGGTTAGTTCAATCAGGGAGGATGAGGCCCTGTTCTAGCAGTTGAGGTGTGAAATAGCAAGGGAGGAGAAACTGCTTTTGTAGTTGGCTAGCCATTCACACTGTGCCAACTACAACAGCAGTTTCTCCTCCCTTGGTTTTCACACCTCAACTGCTAGAAGAGGGCCTCACCCTCCCTGACTGAACTAACCTTGTTCTCTCTAGCTTGCTTCTTGCTTGCATATATATACACCTGCCCCTGGAAATTTCCTCTACATGCATCTGATGAAGTGCGTATTCAACCATGAAAGCTCATGCTCCAATATGTCTGTTAGTCTATAAGGTGCCACAGGACTCTCTGCTGTATTTCCATACTGTCATGTTACAAGTACCAAAAGTGGCATTAAAAATGGAGAAAATTTTTTAAGATACAGAAGTCATTTAGAGCCTTCCATCACCAGCCAAGGTTGCCTTTAGAAGCAGTTCTCTTTACAGCTCAGAAGTGCAGAAGTCTATTGGCAACTTTCTGGTAGTTCTGCTTTTAATCCCATTCCCCAACAACCTTCAGGAGAGGAATTTCTTTGCAAGTTTTATTTCAAAAGGGTGAGAGGCTCAGTTCTGCTGTCATTATAAATACAATGATCTAGCTTATTTTCGTTTCCAAGTATGAGACAGAGGCTTAAACAAGACCAGCCAATAACTATGCTCTTTTAATATTCATCCAGCTAAAACACAAGTATTTCAGCTGGATGCAGGTCTTACCTAGACAGTTGCCTTAAGATTTTGAAAACGTAACATCTATTTACTTGGGCTAGTTGTGCCCGAGAGCCTCAATCCTGCAAACTCATCTGCCATTCGGCAGGATACCTATTTCTATACCAATAAGGGAAATGCTTAGACTGGAAAAAACTGGTTACACATGTTTCCATGAAGGCGGCCATATATTCTCCAAACTCATCCACCCGCAGTAGTTATTATCCAGAAAATAAAAAGAAGCACCCTTAATCTGCAGGCATATTCATGGAGTTGGATGTGTGTTTCCAAAGGCTCGTAGAATCTGTTCAGCCAGTCTTTTTCTCCCAATCACAACATTTCTCCACTATTGCTATGTCTTGTATTTAATAAGGGGTCTTACAGAGAAGCTGGGTTCTCCACTGCCCTAGGTTTTCAGCTAGGACAAAAATTTTGTCCATCAGGACAAAATCTGCTCTTACTAGAAGTAACTTTGTATCATTTCTAGCCCCACAGACAAAACAGGACCTCGAGTCTTTAAGGTCTCATCTGAAAACCTCATGTGCTAAACTGCACTGCAACCCAAAGTCAGAAGGGTGCAGGGCTGAATCAAAGACATCTATGTGCTGAGACTGGTGAAGGGGAAAACCCTTGGCACACATGGGTGGACAAGCAACCAAAAACTGCACATCTTTCTCTTGCGGCTTTGAGTCTTGAGGAAGGAGGTGCTATTTCTAACAGCACTTCAGGGGACGGCATCAGCATATTTGCCTTTACAGCCTTCGTTAAGCAGACTCATTTGCAGCAACTCATGGTACAAAATGGCAGCACTCGAAGTGTCACGTTTCTCACAAATGCACGCGGCAAAGAATGTTCAAAACCTACTGGAACGTCAGCATCATCTCACAGGCACTCACATACGGTTTTGTTGTAGACAGCGATAGCAGAGATGCCAGCCTTGCGCTGAGACTTTATGTGATGCTTATGAAAAAAGTTAGGGAGGAATTAGGGAGATTGCTTCAATCTCTTCCTTTCCCCACCTCCTCTCCCTCCCACAGAAAAGAGGACCTCTGCCCCATCCCCTCCCCATGTACGGTCAAGGAGAGGGTCTGGGCTCCCCTCTATTTTGCCCCAATCCCCACCCCCGAACAGGGAGAAAAGGAGGACTGGTTCTAGGACAGCTGCCCTTCTATGACCCTAAGGCCTTTAATTACCTTGGCCATTTGTGGGCCTGGACCTCCGTCCTAGGATGATCCTCCTCCTCTTCTCCATCCTCAGTTGCATTCCCCCTTTACTCCTCTGATGCTGCTACCTCCTCCTGTAGCTTCCTCCTCCCTCATAGACGGTGCAGGGAGGGTTAAATAGGAGGCAAGCCACTGCGAGAGTTAGAGGGTTTTGGGGTGCTGGATTCACCACCCAAGTCACAGGCAGCATGTTGCATTCTGTCCCCCGTGGACCTGGCTGGTACCTAGAGTGCACTACCAGGGTCCACACAGCACGCAGCCTGTGACTTGGGTGGTGAATCCAGCAGTGCTCCAGCCCATTCAAAATCACCGCGACTTGCCTCCTGTCAGATCCTTACTGAGCAGTCTGATCATCTACCACAGGGGCAGTGGAGAAGAATGCCATGCACCTCCACCACCACCCCCCCCCCGCCCCCCAGGGGCCACAGCGCTATTTGATGTGTTCATTGGACCAGAGTGGTGGGGAGTGTCACTCTCACACACACACTAAAATGCGTGCTTGCAAAATTAACACACTGAAGCCTAAATTAGTAATTTTGTAATTACAAGCACAAACTGGGTAGATTATGGAAAATTAGGGACGGCTGGCTTCTCTGCAATCGCAGTGTAACAAAAATTCAGGGATTCACGGTTCATTCTTATCTGTTGTATAATCCATTGTCTTCATATGATTTAACAACGCTGACAGTGTCAAGCAATCACTATACATCACAGTATGGAAGGTTTGCGTTTACTTCAATCACTGTGAAAGCTTGTGAAACTCATGCTTGAGTCTAGTACAAATCTTCTACTGCGACAGTTCATTCAAGATAACTCACTACTATTGTACAAGATTTATTCAGTGATTGCAATTTTATGATCAAGAATAAATTCCATGGCATCAGGAAAACATCTGTTGCCCATTTTTTCCACTGTTAAATCTGCTAGTTATTGGGGGGAGGAAAACGCAAAGACTGCATATCAGCTACCTCTATTTTCTTTTTAAAAAAATAAGATCTTTGCTGACAATACAGACAGACAGACTACAAATAGTGTATTTGAAAGCATTAGTGGCTCAGTTCATTAAAAACTCTTATTGATCCTCTCCAGCTACACTTGAACAGAGTCAACCCAGAAGTACTATTCTGTTTACTACTAGCAGTCCCCAACAGCTGGCAAAGAGCAGACGAAGGCACAGATACTCTGGGAAGTTACAGGTGAGACAGAATAAGGCTACTTAATCTGAAAGGTTATAAATGGGGAGGGGCTGGGAATAATCAGTGTCATATTTAACTGCTATGACTGTTAGGTTTGCAAACAAAGTTTATTCTCTCTGGTATTATTTCTACAATTGCTTTAAAAGCTCTCTTACATTAGCGTGCAATATAGCACAATGTCTTATTCAAATAAATACTGTTTACAGCACACAGGGAAAGTGAGCTGTAGAAGCAGAAAGCTATACCTTATTGGTGCTCAAGGTGATCCAGCACTCTGTACCTGAGCTTCTATGTTTAACAGGCCAACACACACTGTATCTGGTGAGAATCTTAAATCTATAACCTTCTGCCTGGGGCACATTCCTGAATATAAAACCAATTTCAGCTCCTATTCCAGGAATTAATGGGGTGGTATTAATTCAGAGTATTCTACAACATGCTCGGTTCTTTGGAAAATGCTCTTATAGACTTCATCTTACCCAAACTTCATTATAAATTGCCCTCATCACATCACTCTAAAAACTAAATACTCCATTTCCGAATACATCTTTTTAAGGAGGGGAGAATGCACACCAGAAACTTTCAGTCATAGTGCCCTCACTTCAAATCTCCTTTATATATAACCCTGTTCATTTCTCTAGTTAATCCTAGCATCAATCGTATCCAATACCGTTTATTCTCTTCTTGAGACTCACATAATTGCAACTTGCTATGGTAAGGAAAGTTTAACTCAAGAAAACCAGCTGCATTGGTGTCATTAGACACTGCTTAAATTGTTGATGACCCAGACACTTCACTTATCAATTTTAACTAGGGACCAGAGTCTGAAATTAGACATTTTAAAAAAGTCAAAGTAGCAGAATTAGCCATTAAAAGTCAGCAACTTAGTGAAACACTAGGGAACATGAGTCAATACACTAACTCCTCAGGTTAAGGGAGCCTGGTACCATCTAAAGTTTAAATTCTCAAAGCCCAACATAATCCAAATTTAATCCAAATAAATGCAGTTTAGCAGAGTTGAAGTTACCTGAAGCTCAGTTATGTTCCTAATGAGATATCAAAGTTGAGACAGAAAAAGAAAAAGGTATTTTTTAAAAAGTCCCAGCTTCTAATCTGTTTGCAAGACTTCTAGATGAAACTACTGCCATCAAGTTTGAAACAGCTTTCCATGGAAGAAATTTGCACTCAAGTATTTAAAAAGATAGGTTCATAAAGTGACTAAAAACCATATACCCCCCATAATCAAAAGCACTCTGTGGCATTGTTTAGGAAAGGCTTAAATTTTCAAGCCTTTCATGACTGCACGAACATGAAGGATTTTCTCCTTAGCAATTGGAGAAAAACTAAGTAAAATTTGATGCCACTCCACAAGAAAGACATCTTAACTAGCTGAATTCAAGAGTCAAAATTAGTTTCTGACTGGAACTACTTTGTGACCATGCTTATAATCCCTAGAAAGAGAAGTTTATTATAAAGCTCCGAGTATGAGAAAATTCACTGCATAGACCATTCACAATATTAGTCAATCTTTTTGGAATGCTCCAAAATTGGTTTGCCCTCCTGGATGTTTCAAGATTGTGAAACTTAGTGTGTGTCAGACTTCCAAAAGGAATTAATGGCTCATGGAACTGTACAGTCTCACTTCCAGCTAGTAGTCACTTATGCAAAACTAGCCCAGGTAATTAGTGACAAAGTCATTACCATCGGATGGCTCTCTGGTGCAGCTGTCAAGTGAGCTGGACTTTTAAATCCCATTTCCAGTAGAAAGAGCACTATAAAAACTTCACTTTAATTTTTCTATGGCTGTGGTCATTTCAGTACACAAGAATTTAATCAGCATGAAAAGTGATCTATGAGGCCACCTCCCCGAAAGGGTTGAGGCTCACTGGCAAATGCCAGTCTGGGGAAGCCTTCATTGCTTCTGCCCATGCAGCATTTATTTTCCAGCTAAATGTAGGTATTCAGGCAGTGCTCCTCAGGTGCACACACAAGAATACGAGTTTATTTTTACTCCAATTAGTGTACACGGTGCTGTGAGGATACCTGAGTCAACAGGTCTTCAGCTTTGGAAGTCTCACATTTCAAGGTTAGACTGCAACAGTACATAAAAATGAAATATAGAAATAGAATAAATTCAAGTGGGAATGGCAAATTAGGGTGTCTAAATACCAAGTGCATACTCACTTTGGGTGTCTGATATCTGGAAGGGAGCGATTAAGAGAAATGTTATCGCTCACAAAGATATTAAAGCCATTTTCCCTGTATGCTTGGTCCACTTGCTCTGCATCAGTCATCGGGTAAGGTTTTCCCTGCTCTCCATTTCCTATGGATAGATACAAAATAAACCTGTATCATTATGGCGAATCACAGCCTAAGTGGCCAGAGACTGACACAAAAGCAGTCATCTTTTCTTTTTCTGTGAAAATTCTTCCTTCAACAACACAGTTTGTACACAGTCTGATATTCTGAGTTCTAAGAAATTCTCAGCACTGGGTTAACTTCAAACTTATTTTAATGGGTACTGTATATTTTGCTAGAAACACACCACTCAGCTGTGCAAATATGAAACATTAAACTCTTCACTCTGAAGCCAGAATTAAAGGAATAGAGACTGGTAGGACCGAAGCTGGATCCATTAGGTTTCTTTTGGTTTAAAGATGTGAGGGCATGTACATGGCATAAACATTTCTCATCTCAGCCTCCCCACTCATCCCAAAACAGGCACTGACATTTTAAAGGGAAACCTTGGAAATGTTTTGTTAAGGTGAACAAGGCAGCCGTAACTTTATATTTCCATGTTTGTGAGCGTCCTTCACCATCGTAACCCTTTTGTATTAGAATTTAAGCATTCTGAATTGTGTCTCAGACTATGGAAACAGACCACATTCCTCTAGAATGCCAGCGCTTCTAGATTTTACAAAACAATGGTTCTACTTTCATGGGTCCACAATATTTGTCAGAACTGTAAAGGCATCTATAATTTTTTAAACAGCACCCACTCTCGAGGTGCCAATATGCTGCCATCATCTTCCTACTCAAGAGACTGGCGAAAATACTTCTGACTCCCTGTAGAGAGGTAGCTGATGTTGAGCAGTGTTACAAGCATACGAGCATGCTGTTCCCCCACGTTCAGTCTGCTGAATAAGGGACTACACCATTTTATGATCCACATTAGATACATTTATAAGTGATCTTACATACCTATGCGTGCCAAGTCTCTCCTTATAGCTTCTTTATCATGCCAGTCCTTTTTCCTTTGTCCATCGTCAAAATAAACTTCTTTCCTTTGCCTCACATGCGAACCCTTTTAACACACACAAGATTACAGCCATTACACCTCTGAAACACATCTACCCATCCACACCAAAGAGAAAAGCCAATCCCCCCTTTCCTTGCCCGAACCAAAACTTGCAGAAGTGGCAGCTTTTATTTGCAGCTATGTCCAGCAGAAGATTTTGCTTGCCCCAAAACACTGTTCTATAATTATCTCCAAATAGGGTTTTTTTAGTTTGTGTTATCACGTCCTGCAGTATAGGACCATACTTAATGTGTGCAACATCTGTTAGGAAGGACACTGTTAAAGTCCATTAAAAACTCATTTTCTCATTAAAAGTTTACTGGCCTTATTTCCTATTTTATAATGGGCGACATACTTCAGAATCATTACTAATCAGCGTATAGTAGCACCTCAGAGTTACAAACACCAGAGTTACGAACCGACCAGTCAACCACACACCTTATTTGGAACTGAAAGAACACAATCAGGTAGCAGAAGAGACCAATAAATAAATAAAATAAAATAAAAATAAAGCAGCAAATAAACTACTAAAAAAAATAAAGGGAAAGCAGCATTTTCCCTCTGCATAGTAAAGTTTTAAGCCTGCTTTAAGTCAATGTTCAGTTGTAAACTTTTGAAAGAAACATTTTGTTCAGATTTCAGGGGTAGCTGTGTTAGTCTGTATCAGCAAAAAACAACAAGAGGAGTCCTTGTGGCACCTTAGAGACTAACAAATTTATTTGGTCATAAGCTTTCGAGGGCTAGAACCCACTTCATCAGATGTATGAAGTAAAAGATACAGGAGCAGGTATAAATACATGAAAGGATGTAGGTTGCTTTACCAAGTGTTAAATCAGTCTAACAAGATAAATCAATTAACAGCAGGATACCAAGGGAGGAGAAATAACTTTTTAAGTGGTAAGAGAGTAGCCCATTACAGACAGTTGACAAGAAGGTGTGAGTAACAGTAGGGAGAAATTAGTATTGGGGAAATTAAGTTTAGGTTTTGTAATGACCCAACCACTCCCAGTCTTTATTCAGGCCTAATCTGATGGTATCTAGTTTGCAAATTAATTCCAGTTCTGCAGCTTCACGTTGGAATCTGTTTTTGACTTTTTTTGGTGAAAAATTGCCACTTTGAGGTCTGTTATTCAATGACCAGAAAGATTGAAGTGTTCTCCTACTGGTTTTTGAATGTTATGATTCCTGATGTCAGATTTGGGTCCATTTATTCTTTTGTGTAGCGACTGTCCGGTTTGGCCAATGTACATGGCAGAGGGGCATTGCTGGCACATGATGGCATATATCACATTGGTAGATGTGCAGGTGAACGAGCCCCGGATGGTGTGGCTGATGTGGTGTCCCTTGAATAGATATGTGGACCGAGTTGGCACCGAGGTTTGTAGCAGGGTTTGGTTCCTGGGTTGGTGTTTTTGTTGTGTGGTGTGTAGTTGCTGTAATGGGCCACTCTCTTACCACTTCAAAAATCATTTTGTTCAGAGTTACAACAACCTCCTTTTTCAAGGTGTTCGGGACTCTGAGGTTCTACTGTACTACCATATTGGAATAAAATTGGACTACTACCCTCAATAGCATGTTTTCACATGAAGCGTGACCCCTATTATCTATCCTTTTCACTGTAGCTTTCAAGTGTCAGGAACAATCATCAAGGCATTTTTCTGGGGTGGGTGTATAAAGGGCAGGGTGATACCTGTACAAGACACAGAAATTCTGGTATGCAGGGACAGAGACTCAATGAATCTCACCCCAGGTTTCTCACCTGAATTTTGGGGGACTAAATAAAATCTGAAAAGTTAGAGAAAAAGTTTGTCTGCTAATCATTCTCCATGACGTGATAATATTCCAATGTGTATAAATGGGTACATTACTAGCAGAAACCACATCATAGAAACGGTTGTTTAACAAACATCAAATAGCAACTATAAAATCCTGGCTTTTCACAATTCCTCTTGTACTGGTGAATTCCATAATATAGTGCATTCCAGTAAAAATAAAAGGTACACTTTTCTATCCAGGAGAAATTTTAGAGTATAGCTAGTATGTATGGGGATATATACATATTTGCATATACAGAGAGTAACAGGGTGAAAAGAGGTCACTTTTGTTTGCATCTTTTCAATAGAAGGCAGATACATTTCCTTTGTTAAAAAGCAGAGAAGTGACAGAGCTTACAGTCTGTAAAATAAGACACATGAAAAAGATGCCTTTAGATTAAAATACTTGCAGCAAGCAGAAATATAGTGAGAATATGAAGCATAAGCACTTCCAAATCATAAGCCTAGAGTTGCTCTCTCTCAAGCAATGCCCCCTCCCCTAAAGTGCAAAACCCCCTCCTATCATTCTATTATTCCATTATAAATGAGTCTGCTGGATTTTTTCCTAAACCTACTCCACGTCCCATGTCACAATAAGAAATTTACCAACACAAGCAAACACTTCGGTCCTCTTTCCACACTTCACAGACAGATACAGCTTTGGAGACGTTAGGAATCACAAAATAAAAGCATGGCTGGAGCTAGTGCTTTGGATGTCATAATATTAGTAACATTAACAGCTTCATTACTTCATCCTCTATATAGCAGGTATATACAGCATTCTACTGGGGCAGTTATCAAAAGACATTCTGGACAAAACAAAATCCCTGGCCCAGCATTTTGCACAATCTGATAACAAACCTGTTTAGAGTCCCGTAACAGAGGCTCTTCATCTGTTTAAACAATTAAAATTTATGAACCCATATCATTTTTATGCCTTTATTTCTCTTGGGAAAATTCTGTTCTTCAGAACATTTCATTCTTCTCTTTTTACCCCAATAAATATTCATAATCGAATGGGCACCAAAGTACTGTACTGCAATCTGCAACTACTGAACACACATCCTAATACTGTGAACCTAAGCCTTACTTAGTCTAGCCATCTAATAAAATGTAAAATTGACCAATCTAACATTTTTAGGACACCCAGACATGTCACTTGCAGTTCAAAATGATGTCATGAGACTAAATCCCAATTTAATCTCACTAACAGCTGCCACTTTAAGACTAACCATATCTAATTGTTCTGCTGCACTAGTCTCATCTATAGTTACCCATTCGTTTCCATGCGTTACAATACAACAATCAAGCCTTTCAGTCTAGGATCACAAAATGACATACAATTAATCTTTACAGCAGCCTGGTAAGATCAGGATTGTACCTATTTTGCAGATGGGCACACGGAAGCATAGCTGAGACTTGCCCATCTCAGACAGAAAGGTCCTAGTTATGTGTTCTGACCACTAAATCTCATTTAATCCCCTTGAATAAAAATGTTTGCAGGGTAGTATATTGAATTTTTCACCTCTCGCTGTTTGCAATTTTAGCTTTACTCTCATGGTTCATGATGTCATGGAAAGCAAGCTGAGCGGGGTTCAAAGCAAAGCAACAGAGTCGAATGTCTGTGGTCTATTTATGAGTAAAGATTAAGAGACTTAAGTATGGACAAGGATGCGGATAAGTGAGACATTCTCTGAAAGTATTTATTGTGTGCAAACAGTAAGGAATTATTTAGAATGGCACACAGCAGTATAACTACATCTCGGGATGTAATTAAGAAAAGTAAAAACCTTGACAAATGAGTGCTGGTTAGGCTGTTAAGGGGAAGCAGAAGAGTTATTGTTTGGGACATTTAAAATTAAAGTAAACAAAATAGTAGGAAAACTTGCTGTGGAGTAAATTCTGTATCAGCAGGGAGATGCACCAGGTGAACTTTTCCATCTACTTTATGATTCTATAATTATTGCAGCCTATCTTGTCCATTTTTTTTTATATCTTCCCACAACCAAAGGTAATGAATCACCTTTTACTTTAAATATTGCTTATTGGAGAAAATGGCTTTTTCTCCCTCCTACCAATAAATATCCCTTTATCAGCCACTGATCTGTCCAAATGCAGAGATTGCTAACATAGTTTCAGATATACAGTAACTCCTCACTTAAAGTCGTCCTGGTTAACGTTGTTTTGTTGCTGATCAATTAGGGAACATGCTTGTTTAAAGTTGTGCAATGCTCCCTTATAATGCTGTTTCGTAGCCATCTGCTTTGTCCACCGCTTGCAGAAAGAGCAGCCTGTTGGAGCTAGCTGGTGGGGGCTTAGAACCAGGGTGGACCGGCAGCCACCCCCCATCAGCTCTCTTAAGTTCCCTGTGCTGCAGCCACCCAGCAAGCTATCAATTGCCTGGCAGCTCAGCTGTCCCTCCTCCCATTGCCATGTGCTACTCCTGCTCTCTGCCTTGGAGCTGCTCCCACAGACTCCTGCTTGCTGTGCAGGGAGGGAAGGGGGGGCTAATGTCATGGTGTCCCCCTCCCTCCTGCTCCTGCACCCCGCTTACCCCTTCTCCATATAAAGCAGGGAAGGGACACGGAGGGAGAGAGACACAGAGAGTTTGGGGCAGCAGCTGCTGTCTCAACTTCCTGATCCGCTTACAAAGACAATGCACTTAAGAGTGGGTCAGCTTAATTAAAGGGGCAGTGTGCAGCTCTCTCTCCCCCACACACAAGGTGTGTGTCTGTCTGTCTGCTATGCTGTCTCCCCTCCCTCGTGTTCGAGCTGCCTTGTGAGAGAGGCTACATTAACAACGTGTTAACCCTTGAGGGCTCAGCCGAGTGCTAGTTCATCATTTAGGAGCAAGGCATTCCCTGGGAAGTATCCCTCCCTCTTCCACCCTCTAACTTCACCACCTCAACCAAGCTTCACAATCATCATAGGTCTAAACAGTATTAAATTGTTTGTTTAAAACATATACTGTGTGTACATCTATATAATATATAGTTTTTTGAAAAAATTTCCCTGGAACCTAACCCCCTTATTTACATTCATTCTTATGGGGAAATTGGATTCGCTTAACATCATTTCGCTTAAAGTTGGATTTTTCAAGAACATAACTACAATGTTAAGTGAGGAGTTACTGTACATTTCATTTAATTAAAATCCTGGAAAACTTATCTTCCACATACAGTTTGTGACACTCCCCTTCAGTTCATTTGACCCATGACTATGATAAAATTTAATATTGGGTAATGAGCTGTAGCTCAGACATTTGTGTGATAGCCTGGTCTTTCTGAATAAAGGTCAATAGCTACACTCTACATGGACAAATCCTATGTGTTCTTTACCAACAAGTGAGGTGAAGGCAGGCCAGTGATAATGCAGGAGCAAGAAAAATTGGGGTAGCGGAGTTATTTCTGGCACAGGAATCTGAATGAGTTTTCAGCATGACTAAGCACACTTCGCTGTTCCGCCACAATGGGCAATACAGTTTATCTTGTCTACCATATTTACTTCCAATTTTCCAGACAATATGCCACCAATATCAAACATCTCTCCCAAGTTTTCTTCAAAATGCACTATTATATATTACAAGGTTTTTATTCTCTTGGCATACTGCTAAAAAAGCCAGTTCTGCTCACTAGACTCTCCCTATTTATCAGGGTGTTGCCTGCTCAATCCAAGTCATGGAAATGGTTGGCAAAATAGGAAAGTTTCCTTGCCAGGTGGGGTAGTTTTCTTTTTTTTCATTTTCTTTTTAAACACTGCTATGCGTGTGAACTTGAGTAAGGCTCCGTGGTTGTCACAGAGGTCACTGATTCCGTGACCTTCTGTGACTTCTGCAGCAGCTCGTGCGGCTGGCCCGGGAGCCGCCTGAGCAGCTCGGGCGGCCCCTGGGCCAGTCACACGGGCTGCTGCTGCTGGGGCACTTTGCCCCCATACCCTAGCAGCAGGAGATTGGGTGTGGGGAAGCTCAGGGATGAGGATTGGGGTGCAGGGCGGTACTTACCTGGGAGGGGCCTCTCCAGCAGGGTGACAGGAACTCCACTCCCTCAGCTCCTAGCTCCACGTGCTGTCTCCGCAGCTCCCATTGGCCATGGTTCCCTGCCAATGGGAGCAACAGAACTGGGGCTTGGGGCAGAGTGATGGCAGCACGTGGAGCTAGGAGCTGGAGGTTGCCACTTCCCAGGAGCCGGGTAGGGAGTCTGCCCCAGCCCCGCCAACACCTCCCTCCCCTCCCCGGCCGCACCCCACCAAAGCGTCCACGGCACCCCCTCCGGGCCGCATCCCCCCTGAGCCATCCCCCACGTTTTAGTCAGGGGTATAGTAAAAGTCATAGACAGGTCACGGGCCGTGAATTCTTGTGTATTGCCCATGACCTGTCCATGACTGACTAAAAATACCCGTGACTAAGACGTAGCCTCAGACATGTGTACTGCACTGGTACTACAGCAATGTGCCAAGCACAAACCACCTTGTGTCAGTAACCTCTCCGGCCTCCTGTTTATAGAACGCTGGGCTTACAAGGCACAGCAGAGAACCATGCTACTTTACCCATTTTATTGTTTGCTGTGTGGATACCTGTTACAGAAACATCACTGAAAGTCAATCTAGAAATTGTATCTAATCTCATGTTTAAAATTTAACAAACAAGGATCAGACTTCTAGACATACAACTAGGGTCCAGTCAGTTTCACATCAGCAGTGCCAAAAGAGGGAGAGAGGACAGCGTGGGGATATTTGTCATCCACCCCTCTCTCCTGTCCCCCTACTTGTTTCTTCCACCTAGCATCAATGCACAATAAAACTATGACATTAGAGAGGATTCACACAAGCAAAAAGGGCAAATGTTAACCTGCTTTGGACCCACATACCTCTTTATGAAAGCTATGGTAAATCTCAAATGCAAGGCTGATATAAAATGATCATAACACCATATGCTACATTTTAGATCTTCTTTGTCTCAGAGATGCAGAAATTACATTACTCAATCCCAGCCAGGAAGACTCCATTACATTTCATTGAATTCAGACAAATGTTTCCAAATATTTGCTTTAATTGTGCCACTTACAAGCAAACAACATTTTCATAGGTTTTGCAGGTCACCATTAAAATAATATTTTTAAAAGTTTACTGAGAGTCCCTGGCAAGAATGACATCAACATTAGTGACATCTACTGCTAGATGTTAAGGCCTTGTCTGCACTACAGAGGTGAGTTGATCTAAGTTATGCAACTCCAGCTATGTTAATAACGTAGCTTAGGTCGACTTACTGCGGTGTCTACACCGTGCTGTGTCAACAGGAGATGCTCTCCTGGCGATTTTCCTTACTCTTCTCATTCCGGTGGAGTACCGGAGTCGAAGGGAGAACAATCTGCTGTCGATTTAGCAGGTCTTCACTAGACCCGCTAAATCAACCCCATGTGCATTGATCGCCACAGTGTCGATCCCTGGTAAGTGTAGACATGCCCTATGTTTGAAGGCTACTATTACTCCTTTACTAGTTGCAGGAGTCAGCCTCATTAAAGTAGTCTGCCTCAGCTTCAATGAAACTTTTCCGCATTCACAACGCTCACATACGCAAGCTGAAGCTGAGTCACTAAGGGAGGGATTTTTCTTCTTCTTCAGTGTACTGCACTGTTGTGAATTTATCAATAAATGCTGCCAAAACAGTCAAAACCCCTTTTATAATATGATCTCCCTCCTCCCCACACTACAATTCCACGATTATGCAATGTAATTAACAGTAGCACATGGGGTGGGACTACAGACTACATGTCATGGATTTAAACGGGGTGGTGGTGGTGCTACCGGGGCCATGTAATAAGTGCTGCTGATGTTGACGTTATTTTGCCAAATGTATTTTTATTTATCTTTAATTCTTTTATAAAGAGTATTTAAGCATCAAAAATCTAAGCACAACACAACTGAGGAGCAGACTGTGTAGCTTTTTAAATGGCATCCTTCAGGGATGCTGCATGGAATTTATCTTTTAAGTAGTAAATTATGGATATTAAGCAGTTTGATAATCCCCATAAGCAGAAACTCTAGACTAAGTCTGAGCATGCTGCAATACCTAGACAAATCTTTGGGATTGAGTTCAGCTTTAATTTTTAAACAAATGCATGTGTGTATAACTAAGTTTTCTTGTGTTTTGTCACCAGTACTTACCATGCACTTTAATTACACATCAAAAGGCATTATCATATTTTGCCTAAGAGAATAAATATGACTATGCTTGTTCTTGTTTAAAACATTAAATTTTAGTTTAGAAATGTGGAAGACATTCTTTGACAGCTGTATTTATAGAATCTGCATATGCAGGATAGGTAGATAAGCATTTTACAGATGAGGGGTTTTGTCTATACAAACTATAGCTGCAAATTTAAGTGCTGAGCTAAGGCCTATTGAAACTTTGGAATTTTATGTTTTGCAAAGCAAGAAACTGAGGCAGAGCAAAATTATGTATATTTTTTAAAAAGTCAGCTGTAAAGAGAAATTAAACCTTTTACAGATCTCAACGCTGGATCATCATAATCTAGTCTAACCTCCCATGTAACCGATATAGAATTTCACCCAGTAATTCCTACAGCAAGCCCATAACTTCTGGTTATCCTAAAGCATATTTTCCTTTCCTTAAAAACGAAGTTGTTTATCACTAAGAAGTGATTATTTTTGTAGCTATGTCTTAAACTAATCTCCTTCCTCTGTTTCCATCCTTCATTTTCACTGAAAATGAATTAAAGTAGAAAGGCATATTAAGCAATACATTGAAAATGGATTTAGACAGATTGCTGTAAATAGCCCCTTCTGTTGTCTACCGTGCTTTTACTTAACATTCTGCCAAAGGAATCGATTAGCATTCAAGCAGCCAAACATACAAAAATGGAATTTTAATCTTTTGTTTAATCACTATTTAGTGTGCCTGGCTCCAGCCAGAATAAACGAAGAGAGGATGGAGATGTAAGCCAACCGTTTTCTGTATGAGGAAAAAGGATTTGAAGTACATACTCTAATCACAGTGATGCACAGTTTTCAAAACCTGTTCAGCAAACATTTGCTGGGACTGAAACTGTTAGAAACAAGAAAAGAGCAGCAGTATACAAAGACAAAGTTCTATCAGCAGTGAGGTTATCCATTTTGTCCCCAGACTCACGTGTTACAGTGCAAATACACGAGTTCCGCTGTAAGCTACAGTATGGATTTGTACTCTGCAGAAGGTGCTGACCAAAGCAAAATAAGGAGAGGAAGCACTGTTCCCTTAATGTTTTTACATCCATGTGCAGAATTAATTTTATGTGCACCAATACGGAAGTGATGTGAGGTGGGGGTGGGGCCGAAGGGTTCGGCGTGTGGGAGGGGGCTCAGCCATGGGGCAGAAGGTTGGGGTGCAGGCTCTGGCTGGGACCAAGGATGAGGGGTTTGGGGTGCAGGCTGCCCCGGGGCTGCAGCGGGGAGAGACGACTCCCTCCCCGCCCTCTCGTGCCACCGCAGCCCCAGGGTGTCTCTTCCCGGCCACAGCAGCCCCAAGGCCGAGGGAGAGGCGCCTCTCCCCGGCTGCATGGCCACACAGTTTAGAGAGAACGTAGGGAGGAAGGAATTCTTCTGTCAACCATTGCAAAAAAGTTGAGACTTGATGTAGAGCCATAGTGATAACCTACTTAACATAACAGGTTAATGACCGAAACAAACAGCCGTGAATTAGAGTACAGGAAAGCTTTGTTTAAGAGGCCCCAGAGAAGGTTGAGCTCAAACTGAACCAGTCTTGAAAACTGTCCAGTATTTTAAATCTTTTTACGCCATGTAGTTTAGATCCGACACTGGCTGGATTCTCTCCTGAGCTGTAGGGCAGACTCAGCCCCCAAAAGGTGGGGAGGGAAGAGAACTTCAACTTTTTAAGATCTTGCGGACTAAAACGGAAGATCAAAAGAGTGGGGCTAACAGGGTCTGTCTAAAAAGAGATTATTTTGGATGAGTTTGTTCACTCTAAGGTTATGTCTACACATCATCTTATATTGGCATAATTTATTAAAAAACCATCCCCATGAGCCCGTAAGTTACACCGACGTAAGCACTTGTGTGCACAGCACTAAGTTGGCGGAAGAGCTTCTCTTACCAACACAGCTTCAGCTATTTGCAGAGGTGATTCTATTATGCCAATGGGAGAGCTGTCCCCTGTTGGCATAGAGCGTCTTCACCAAACTTGCTACAGCTGCGCTGCCACAGTGCTGTAGGTACAGACGTGGCTCAAGTGCAGCAATTTAATCATATCAAGCTGAAGTGCATCCACATTTCTGTGTTAGGCTGGGTTATGGTACTTTCCTTGTTAATCATTGCATCCACATAGCTCTGCCCTTGCTCAAATGAACAGCTATGCTTCCTGAGCAGATAGCCCAATGTGCAATCTTCCACTGCTCAGATCTATGCTTTGGTTAGCCTTGTGGTGCGTTGTGGGATACCTGCCTACCAGAATTCTGGGATTGGGGGAGTGAGGAATTAAAACTCAGTTCTTCTCCTTGCATCCATTTATTTTGCCACTGCCATTTTTGAACTGTTGCCAGGCAGCATGGAAGACACTGCTGAGTGCTGTGATTATGACAGTCATTAATATGAATAGGATTTTACAGATGCATTGGCAGTCGTACAGACAAATGGATTTGGTTGTATGACTTTGGAGGGCTTTGGATGCCACAGTGATATGGCTACAAGGAGGAGCAGCAGCATGAAACAGAGTAATTACATCTGCAGACCATGTACCTGCAGCACCTGTACTTGGTGGAAAGCCACTTCTGGGCTCAATCAACTAGCAGTCACTTGGAGGAGAGGGGGAAGAGAACAGGACAGTGATACAGAACTGGAATGGCCAGCAGTCGCAGCAGAATTTCAGCGTGACAAAGGTCACTTTCCTAGAAATCTGAGCAGAGCATCCTGGAGCTACAGTAGCAGAATACCAACATGAGAATTCCCCCTAGCACGCTGAAGCATATTGCTATCATCATCTGTAAGCTCACCAGCCCTAACTGCTATTTGGCAGTAGCAAATCAGTTTCGTATTGGTAGATCAAACATCAGAGGCCTTCTGAATGTTATGGAAAGCCAGCAAGCCTGCCTCTGAAGAATGTCCGAAGTGCTCAGAGAAACAGGGGCAGGGACACATTGTGCTCCCACTTTGGAGATGGGGTAGTTATAGGTAATCAATGTACCGTAATCAGAAAATGACTGAAATGTGTATTGATTTTGTTAAGAATAGATATTACCGAGAGGGGTGGGAAGAGCGAGGTTATGTAATGGCTGGGTTAAGCTGTACCTCAATGAAATTATGCAGCTCAGTTACTCCAAAATAGCTTTCTTTGAGAGGGTAACAAGCCTTGTGGATAGGAAGGAAGGGAGGGCAGATGTGGTATATCTTGAGTTTAGTAAGGTTTTCAATACTGTCACACATGAGCTTCTCAGGAGCTACTATAAGTGGGTGCATAACTGGTTGGAAAACTGTTCCCAGAGAGTAGTTATCAGTGGTACATAGTCAAGGTGGAAGGGCATATCGAGTGGGGTCCCACAGGGATTAGTTCTGGGTCCAGTTCTGTTCAATATCTTCATCAGTGATTTAGATAATATGAGAGAGAGTACACTTATAGTTTGTGGACGATAGCAAGCTGGGAGGGGTTGCAAGTGCTTTGGAGGATAGGATTAAAATTCAAAATGATCTGAACTGGAGAAATGGTCTGAAGTAAATAGGATGAAATTCAATGAGGACAAATGCAAAGTACTCCACTTAGGAAGGAACAATGAGTTGCACACACATAAAATGGGAAATGACTGCCTAGGAAGGAGTGCTGCAGAAAGGGATCTGGGGGTCACAGTGGATCATAAGCTAAATATGAATCAACTGTGTAACACTGTTGCAAAAAAAGCAAACATCACTCAGGGATGCATTAGCAGGAGTGTTATAAGCAAGACAAGTAGTAATTCTTCCGCTCTATTCTGCGCTGATTAGGCCTCAACTGGAGTATTGTGTCCGGTTCCAGGCACCACATTTCAGGAAAGATGTGGACAAACTGGAGAAAGTCCAAAGAAGAGTAACAAAAATGATTCAAGGTCTAGAAAACATCACCTATGAGGGAAGATTGAAAAAATTGGGTTTGTTTAGTCTGGAGAAGAGAAGACTGAGAGGGGACATAACAGTTTTCAAGTACATAAAAGGTTGTTACAAGGAGGAGGGAGAAAAATTGTTCTCCTTAACCTCAGAGAATAGGACAAAAAGCAATGGGCTTAAACTGCAGCAAGGGTTGGACATTAGGAAAAACTTCCTGCCAGGGAGGTTGAGCACTGGAAGAAATTGCCTAGGGAGGTTGTGGAATCTCCATCATGTCAGGGATGGTCTCTAGAGCAGTGGTTCCCAAACTTGTTCTGCCACATGTGCAGGGAAAGCCCCTGGCGGGCCGGGCCAGTTTGTTTACCTGCCGCGTCTGCAGGTTCGGCTGATTACGGCTCCCACTGGTCGCGGTTTGCTGCTCAAGGCCAATGGGAGCTGCTGGAAGCGGCGCAGGCTCAGGGACGTACTGGCCACTGCTTCCATTTCTTGGACCTTGCCTTCTCCAACAGGAGCACAGCAACATGCATTTTTTTAAAATTCCAAAACAAGACCACTCCACTGCACACTTCTCCCCCAGGGGAGAGAAATGAGAGAACGACCCTGTGACAGATGTTAGTCACATTACTTAATGCACTACTGGAAGGAATTCAGATAGTATGGTGATTACAGTGGTGTGAGAACCTTTACAGAATAGAAAGCTCATTCTGAATGGCAATGTAGACGGTTTTTGTTTGTTTGTTTTTTTCTTTTTGCTGTTTATTTTGAAAATGTTTGAAAGGCTTTGTATGATCCCTGGAAACTGTCAAATGAGTTGCATGCTTTCACATATAACTTCCAAATAAACAACTTTTTGTAGCATTTTGTCTGCTGACCCAACGTTTAGTTTCTTTCCAGAACTGTAAATTAAAACAAAGTTATGAAATCCTCAAAAGGTGTTGATGAGTTTTCCACCGAATTTACTAATATGCTGAAAAAACTATTTAAAAATAGGACATACCTTATACCCACAGAAACAAGTGTTCACTTTCTTGCAAATTGCTTCACAAACCATATTTGAATCACCTCAAATAGCAGTCACCAATCAGAAGCCCACGTATCTGTGCTCCACTTATCTGCAACTAAGAGCACATGATCTGAAATATTTTTTTTGTAGCAATCCTTTATAGAAGCAGAATACAGCACATCATCATGTTTGGAAAACTTATAAATTGAGCCATGTGATTAATCAAATGTTTCTGCATATGCAGAATAATCTGCACTAAGAATTAATATTAAAAGGATTCACGAGATTTATAATTCTGTAGTCAGTTTGGTTTGTATGAATTCCCCGTATTCGAATTATGAAACTCCTGAACAGATTATAGGAATGTTGAGCCAACTGAGCAATGTGACCAGCTAAAAATAGTGCTTCCACATATTCCAAAGACTAGCGGAGTATCGTATCTATAGACATTTTATTAAGGCTGAATGATAACGTTCTTTTGTTTTCTAAAATGAAAAGTTTGTAGGAGTGAAATATTTATTCAGCATATCCAGACATAACCATATCACAACTGAACTCAGCACTGCGAATAGGTGAATTCAGCAAATCAGTATATATTACTACTATCAATTTAATGGTCAAATTAAAGAAACAGCCTAATGTTTCCAACAGTATCTAAACAAGCAGGACTAGTGGAATTTAGCAAATTCTATGGAAAGTTTGCCCCAAATTCCATTGAGAAGCAAGTGACTTTTTTGATCAAGATGCAGGAAGGAGAGAAAACTTATTTAAGGGGACTTGGGACAAGAGCAGTACAGTTCAGTGCCACTGCAAAGCTGGTCAAGCATTGTTGTCCTCCGGGAAATCTGGTGTGACTCTGGGAAGCAGGATTGTAGTAACATTCCAAGAGCCATTGAACCTAGTAGGGAAGAAGATCCATCTGCTACTGAGCCAGATGGGGAGGAGAATGGTGCATCTTAATTTTAGCCTTTTCTACAGAAAAAAAGAATACTGCTGTAAGTCTTACAGAATGTTATAAGCACTGGGTGTGCATACTGCACTGCTGGGCTACCAGTATTTTGTGATCAAAAGAACATTCATGATTAGGATGGGAGTTAGAGCATTTGCATCACAAGCTAAAGAAATCCCACCTCCCAACCCCCAAGATGCTTGAACACGAAGTTTGGTCAAAGATTATTTATCTTTCACAATAGTAATCAATATGGTGGTCGGATTGTGTCAGAAGTCAGTACACTACAAACTGTCAGCCTGATGTGCATAATCACTATAAAAAATGCTCAACCAGACATTGGTAGGAGAAAGAATGGGGAAACACAACCATGTTCAGCAAAAATATGGCCTACCCTTGCCTGAACAGGTTGAAAGGTTCTAAGGAGACCCTTCCAAAATCTGATAGTCAATGGATGTGTAAATATGGAGTGTCCTTCTGTGGACCTTAATGCAATTGAGAGTGAGTCCCCACGTCTTCAAGAACAGAAGGTATTCCAAAAGAAGGGGAATGTCCACATCTTCCGGAGCAAAGCTTGTGGAGGATTTGTGACAGGAGCCGTAGAGGGGGAAAAAGGCATAACTGATCTGGTCCAACCAGCAGAGGACAAAGGCATCGCCTTGGGAATGGGTGCCGAGCCTTCCCCAACCCCTAACAGCAGTTCATGGTGCACCTGCTGTTGGTGTGGAAGGCAGAGAGGTCCCTGGTTGGAATCCCCCCCAGACTGAAAATGCTGTTGACTTCGGTGTTGTGAAACTCCCATTCGTGATTGGCCACAAATTTTCTTCTGAGAGAGTCTGCAATCACTTTCCGAGTCCCTGGAAGATAAGCCATTGACAACCGGATGTTATGAGCAATGCACCAGTCCCACAGAAGAACCACTTCCACACAGAGCATAGTCGACCTCGTTTCCACCCCCACTCCATTTGTTGATGTAATAAATGGTGGTCCTGTTGTCGGACATGAGAGTGAATGGATGGAAGAAATGCGCAACACGTCCTCCATACTGCCTGAAGCTCCAGAATGTTGATGTGCATTCTGGATTCCCAAGAGGTCCCAGTCCTTTGTATCATGTGCTCACCCATGTGGGCACCCTATCTGGCGAGTGATGTGTCCGTGATGATTATCATGTCTGGGGAGGATGGGAGAAAAAGCATCCCAGTGCAGACCTGCCTTGGGTCCATCCACCACTGGAGGGAAGAGAGCATCTTGGGGGATACTGATGGCAGAAAGTCCATGATATGTCACATGGGTGAAGAGATTCTCTGGAGCCACAGCTGAAGACAGTGAAGTCTGAGGCAAGCAAAGGTGGTGACATATGTGTAGGTTGCCATGTGGCCAAGGAGGGATAGGCAAGTCTGGAGCAGAACAGAAGGACTGTTTACTACTCAGATGACGAGTTCCTACAGGGCCTGAAACCTATCCCTCGGTAAACAGGCTTGTGCTGAGACCGCGTCAATGGAGGCCCCTATGATATCCAAGGACTGTATGGGAACCGAAGACAATTTTTAGACATTTACGCTTAACCCTCAGGGAGGAAAGGATTTGGAATAACATGGAGGTCAAGGCATGAGCCTCGTCCCTGGATTGCGCTGCTTGCCACCAATCTTCGAGATGGGGAATAAGGACCGCATGATGCCAGAGGTGGGCCGCTACGACAGAGAAAATAGGTGAAGACCCGTGGAGCAGTGCTGAGTCTGAATGGGAGGACCCTGTACTGGAAGTGCATTTTTGTAATTCTGAATAGTCTGAAGTCATTTTCAGCATAAATTAAGCTGCCAGGCTTCTAACCACCAGGATTGATGGTGTACTAACATACTGCTTTGCACTGCTGAACTAGCTAGCCTGAATAGTCACTCTGACTAAACTGCAAAGTTATTTTAGTAGCTCAAATAATGAGGAGAATTGGATAAGTTCTCTGTTTTACCCTCCATTCTCCCCTCCCAATATCACCTTAGTCCCAGTAAAGCTACTCTCCCTTCTAATTTTGGACTATTCCTAGTTTGGCAGACAATGCCTGTAATCCTCATCACTGTGGCCCTGATTCAGCAAAGCACTTAAGCACCTGAGTAAATCCACTGAAATCAAAGCACGTACACCAATGGAATCTGGGACTATATTTCTAAATCTGCTTAAGCAGCTTGGCTTCTTTTGTTTATTTTCTTGTTTGTGCTTCTGGCTCCAGTGTCACCACATGATTACCGGGGGTGAATTCCTGCTTCAGAATATCTGGAGCACAAACATCATCCAACACTGTTTTTTGTTTTCTGTGTTTTCAGCAATGGAATAATAAGGTTTTGCTTTTAAATATTTAAGAATGTAACAAAATTCTCCATCAGTCATTATGGGCTTCACTACTTGACAATGCTCATTTTTGCAGTGAATGTGACAATCTAAAGAGGTATGTTAAATATTCCTTCTCCCCGCCCCCCAAAAGAGAGATCTAACTGCTGCTCAAACTAATACACAGTACCCAGTGATTACAAGTGTGTAGATCTGTGCAAGATTTATCATATTCTACTTAGAGGCAGACTTCCCGCTGTTGCCTAGGTTACTTGAATATGTAGCTTATCACATTGTCTACATTTCCCCTATTTACCGCTTTTTAATTCAGCAGATATACTTGTATTCTGTTTGTCTTTCCAAATGCTACTCTGATGGAGTTTAGCAAATGAAATTAGTGTACTCTGCAGTGACCATAAGTTTTTCTGCATATTACAGTATTGTGAGGAAATTGTAAAAGGAAATGCTTGATATCTAGAGAGGCTGAAATATATTTACCAGGTTCTGAAAGGCTTCTTGCAAACAGTTTCATTTGTCATGAAATTTCAGCCATCACTCAAAACCAAAATGTACTGTTTATTCCAGGCATAAGAAGTTGTATTATGCTATGCAAAAAAAGTAGTCAGACCGAAGAAGGATGCTGAATGGGTAAAAAAAAACTAATTCAGCTTTCATGCATTTGAACTGTTCTGGGAGGTGGGGGTATGTGAAACTGCACTACAAGACCACCCACATTCAGGGGCGGCTCTGGCTTTTTTGCCGCCCCAAGCACAGAAGGCAGGCTGCCTTCAGCGGTGCGCCTGCAGGAGGTCCCCAGTCCTGCGGATTCGGCGGCTTGCCTGCGGGAGGTCCGCCAGTCCCGCGGCTTCGGCATACCCGCCGCCGAATTGCCGCCGAATCCGTGGGACCGGCGGACCTCCCACAGGCAAGCTGCCGAAGGCAGCCTCACTGCCGCCCTCATGGCAACCGGCAGGGCACCGCCCGCGGCTTGCCGCCCCAGGAGCTTGGAGCAGCCACTGCCCACATTCTATTAAAATAGAATTGCAGAACACTAAGATTGCAAGAAGAACAGGAGTACTTGTGGCACCTTAGAGACTAACAAATTTATTTGGGCCCACGAAAGCTTATGCTCAAATACATTTATTAGTCTCTAAGGTGCCACAAGTACTCCTGTTCTTTTTGCAGATACAGACTAACACTGCTACTACTGAAACCTAAGATCACAAGGTTAACCACTCAAAAAGAATTAGGACACGGCTGAGTTAAGAGCTACCTTCATTCATTCATTCACATTTAAAAACTAATAAGATGCTCCATATGAGAAGCTCTGGATGCCCCTGACAGCCAATATACCAAAACAGCAAAATAGCCTCTCACCTTTCCCCACTCCTGAAGGGGCATATACTCAACCTTCCCCACAACACAACGTCATAAATGGCTTTTGCAGTATACGTGGACTATCGTGAAGTCTGGGATATTTTGGACTGGGAGAGGGAGCAAGTTTGATGGTCCCACAGCCCTTAGGTGTAGGCATTAAGATACAGTCTCAGTACATGATCACATTATTTCCAAAATGTAATGTTCAGTTTTCTCCCTTAGATACATACTACTGCACTTTGCAGTATTTTTAATTTTTTACATTTACACTAATTCTTATTATGGTACTGTCGTGGTTCCACAGGGGGTGCTGTATCTCTGGGAGTGTCACCTTCTTAGTGCCGGACCTGGAGCCTGCACTTTTTACAAGGATGAGTCCCACAACCGTGCTATTCTGGGACCAGGTCCCTGGTTTCAGCACCTCTTTCTTACCAAACCTCCTTCAAAAGGTTCAAATAGCATGAACTCCTTGTTTGAGACTTAACCTCCTGGGAACAGTACAACCAGCAGACGTTTGCAGCAACACAAGACAGCAACTGGAATGTAGTATATAGGATTACAGAACACCCATGTACAGTTAAGTTCATACCACACTCCTTAAATTTGAGTTCAAACTAGAGCTTGCACCATGGGCTCCACTGTAGGAAGGAGAAAGGGGACAGAGCGAGAGTGCATCCACCAGAATACTGGGTAGGGGTGGAAAAATAACAGGTTTATCTGGCTAAAATCAATGGATATGCAGGGAGTGGAATCCATGGTAATTCAACAGCAATTGTACACACATGGCATTGACTGTGGTATACATAAGCAAACATTTCTTCACATCCACCCTTTTGGCTCTGAAGATCAAAGTGCTGTTCATTTAATTGCAACGCAACATGTAAAAATACAGTAAGACATAGTAAGAGTTTGTTAAGGCATGTGTCTTCACAGCATTGTGTGCGATTTTCTTAGGCAAATCCATTATCCATAGAAGTGGCAGTGCTAGAGCATGCCACACCACTCTGAAGAGTGCACTGAGCGTTAATGTAAGCCTTTGACCATAACAAGGAGTGAGCTATCTGGGTCCAGTTTTAGAGAGACTGGTACACTTATCTATAATCAAATAGGAATGAGTTCTAAACTCTTCACACTCCTAAACGTGTGCCTTCAAGATCCAAAGGTGGGACAGGTTGTTAGCACTGCTGGGACTTTTGCACCACCTATGTCAATACTATACTATCAAACTTCAGTTACGTTAATCCCAAATCTTTAATGAACAATATATACAGGACCAGGTTTTCTGTAAATCCTCAACCACATTAGCCCAAATCTATTTTTTGGCATGCACAAACCTGGAGTTTCTGATAATGCAGCACTCATACCATAGCAACAGGTACTGTATAAAAACGAGGGCTGTCAATCGCAGTTAACTAAAGCAATTAACTCAAAACAAATTCACACAGTTAAAAAACCCAATCACAATAGCCGTTTTAATTGCGCTGTTAAACAATGATAGAATACCAATTTAAATTTATTATAAATATTTTTGGATGCTTTTCTACATTTTCAAATATACTGATTTCAATTACAACACAGAATACAAAGGGCACAGTGCTCACTTTATTATTACAAATATTTCCACTGTAATACAAACAAAAGAAATAGTATTTTTCAATTCACCTCATACAGGTACTCTAGTGCAATCTCTTTATTGTGAAATGTAGGCTCCAAAGTTTTACATTGTTTTATTTTTGAGTGCAGTTATGTGACAAAAACAAATCTACAAGTCCACTCAGTCCTACTCTTTATTCAGCCAATCACTAAAACAACCAAGTTTATTTAAATTTATGGCTCCTACCTGTAATTCCTCACCCTGTAAGCCACTTTCACGATAAAGAGATGGCACTAGAGTACTTGTATGAGGCAAACTGAAAAATACTATTTCTTTTGTTTGTATTACAGTGCCAATATTTGTAATAATAAAGTGAGCACTGTATCCTTTGTATTCTGTGCAGTAATTGAAATCAATAGATTTGAAATTGTAGAAAACATCCAAAAATATTTAAATAAATGGTATTCTACGAACAGTGCAATTAAAACGGCGATTAATCACGATTTTTTAAGTAATCTGACAGCCCTAATAAAAACCTACAGCCGATACAGCAAAAGCCAAGGAAGAGTTACTGCAATCCCCAGTTGTAACTCACACACTTCTGGTCAGCATGTTTAGAACATTTCAACTTTGTAGCTCCTGTGCAGCAGTGAACTGTATTAGAAAAGATGAACTTTTTGGATTTAAATTCCAATTTTATGAGCAAGTTTTTATTGATCGGACATTAGAAATATTTCACTGAGTGTTGGTCACCTTCAGGAAGGCTACAGTGTGAGGAAACGGGAAATAAGACTTGCAGTTAATGTTAATAATGATCGTGAAATGATCTTGTTATGTCTGAAGACCATAGTTTAAACTGTGGCCTATGCCATATGTGAAGAAACAATTTGATGGACTCATCCACTATCTGTCACTAGGGTGACCAGACAGAAAATGTGAAAAATCGGGACAGGGGCTGGGGGGTAATAGGAGCCTATATAAGAAAAAGATTCAAAAAATCGGGACTGTCCCGATAAAAATTGGGACATCTGCTCACCCTATCTGTCACAGGGGACAACTGCTCATCACTGCTCAAGGGGAACCCCAGAACGGCAAGTAAATTACAATTATTCAGGTAAAGGAGCTCAGACAACAGCCAGCTCTAGACATGGCTGTAGCCAACATTTTGACAAATCTTCCCCTGACCACAGAAAGGTGTATGCATTCAAAGTGACCCTTTTTCTTTGTTTTACAAGTATACCTAGAGAGAGATATTTCATGGACACAGGGCACATTATTTCTTTGACAATCTCGTTAATGATACTGTAAAGACTAAGGTGCCACTGGACTCCTCATTGTTTTTGTGGGTACAGACTAACACAGCTACCCCAATGCTTTAATGATACTGTAGAAGAGAAAAAAAAATCAATTTAACACATGTATCTTCTAGTTTTTGCATTCTTGCAACTCAAATGAGCAAGACTCCCTGCCACCACCGCCTTCAGAAGAAAAATCACTCTTATCACCTATGCTAATAGAAATGTCAAACTATTCAAGATGTGGTCCATGCTGACAGATTAGAAATATGAACATCTTGCAACCTTTCAGTGTAAGTGAACTGCTAAAAAGTTCTGATTGACTTTGCTCTGGGAGTGGACTTGGCTAACTGCATGACTGTGTGTTCCATCTGACCTTACTAATAATCACTCAAGCTTCAAATCTGCTAGTAAATTCACTATGATAAGCAATTATTTGCCTCTGTACAAAAATGTTAATTTCATGCTCTGTAAACACATCTCCTTGTAAAAGACCAACCTGCCTATAAAGATAGCTTCTGACAGCCCGATGACAATCTTTTGTGGCAAATGTCTAAAATGCCATTTAGTTGGTAACAACATCTGTTATTTTCCACCCTAGGGGAAAAGAGAAAGGAAGGACATAACATCTGTCTAGTGGTGTTTATGGTTCACTTGTAGAATTTTTAAATTAAGTGGCAAAGGAATAGATTTTAGGCACCTGCACAGCTCAACACAGGGCACCCTAATCCAAAAGCAGCTTCACACACAGTAAAATTAAAAACCTAACAGCAATAACATTCCAGTAACAACCTTTTGTTGCAACATTTCCACACTAAAAATGCTGTGGGAAAACACCATGCTCACAGTATTTCACACAGCGAGAAATATAGTAGACAAACAAGAGGAGGTATAGCTAGGAAAGAGTTTAAAATAGTCATGGGAATTTCAAGAGGAAAATGAGATCTCAAGCTTAGAAGCAAGCATAAACTATTCTAACCACGCCAGTTTGTGGTACACAGGCATAATATTCTGTCACCTGCAGTTGTCTATAAGCTACACAGTACACACCTTGTAGCTGCTGGTAGTGACTAGACCACTCTAGTGTAGAGAGGCAGAACATCATGCAACCGTCAAGCATGTAAAGCTCCCACATAAACTTTCCACAAGAGTACCAGCCTCTCCCCCACTCCAGAATCTAGACAAGTACATACTCACTTTAGTTTTAGAGCAGTGGTTTTCAACCTTTTTTTCATCTGCCGACCCCTTAAAATTTTGAATGGAGGTGCAGACCCCTTTGGAAATCTTAGTCTGCAAGTTCCCAGGGGTTTACGAACCACAGGTTGAAAACCGCTGTTTTAGAGCAAACTCAGGACACTGTACGCACACTGACTCATAGCTCAAAATAGCTGGTCACTACTCAACTATCTAGCAAAGAGAAATTAGATAACTCGGTGCACCAAAATATGCAACAGACAAAAAAGTTGCCATTTCTTCTGCTAGGAGGCACTAGAATCCCAAATACGCATAGACTTCTTCTGTTAGATAATAGCAAGAAATTATTTGAACCTGGAGTTATTAGAGA